>NW_027187376.1:4724054-4755020 GCF_028583685.1 Petaurus breviceps papuanus
CTTCCTTCCTTCCTTCCTTCCTTCCTTCCTTCCTTCCTTCCTTCCTTTCTTCCTTCCTTCCTTCCTTCCTTCCTTCCTTCCTTCCTTCTTTCCTTCCTTCCTCCCTCCCTTCTTTCCTTCCTTCCTTTTTTCCTTCCTTCTTTTCCTTCATTCCTTCCCTCCCTCCTTCCTTCCTCCCTTCCTTCTTTCCTTCCTCCTTCCCTCCTTTCTTTCCTTCCTTCCCTCCCTTCCTCCTTCTCTCCTTCCCTCCCTCCCTCCTTCCTTTTTTTCTCTTTTCTCAGTGACCAAACCTTACACTCATTTTCACTCTAGAACCATCAACCTAGTAACAATGGCAGTAGTGATTTGATTATGCTTTCAGCACTGGAAAATTAGGGTGGGATTGGGGTAAAGGAATCATAGACTACATTCACAATGGCAAGGTGGTCAGGAAGTTTATGAGAGTCACGGGCCTATGAAGCATTCAGCCTGTCATTTTCATGCATATACAGTTCTGTTCTCAACCACACGGAAGTCCTTCTAACCCAAACTATTGGGGAAGCTAAGTTGGTGAAATAGGCAATGAAAGGGGGCTGGTGTGTCTTTTATTCCAACCATTTATTTAAAGAGACTCAGGTTTTATTGGTAAAACACAAACAAAACCAAAACTCACGTCATTTCCAGGGACACCTTGTCCGTGGGTTAGGATCACCCGAAATGGATTATTTATTCTGTCTTATTTTTTAAGTTTCATAGTAAAATGACTATTTTTTTCCCCAAGCTCTCAGCTGAGTAGAGACCTTTGTTTTATTTGATTTGTTTGTGAAACACTTATTTGTATACACGCTCAACTATTGATGGGCATATACTTTTTAAATGCAACTACTTGTCTTCCCCCTTGGGAGACTTTGGTAATAACTCATGGGGCCTGATGCATCTAAGTGGCTATAATTAACAACACCGCTCCATCTGTTCCCACCAGTCCCTGTTATTAGTCTTCTTCAGAGTCATTACAAGTTAAGGATTGTTATAACAAATAATTGGAGTCATGCTGGTGGAACATTTGTCTCAGAAAAGAGTTTCACCATGACTCTGTCTTTTCACTTCCCTCTCTTATTTGCATGCCTTCATGTATTTCCAGGTTGAAGTCCGTTTGGCCTTGATGGAAAAAAGTTATCACTAGAAAATGACTCTCTCTATAACTATACCAGAAACTTTCCGAGCTCAAAAGTTCTCTGTTCTAGCCCATTCCTCATTCATGAATCCCTTCTATAATTTTTCTGATCAATAGCATCTCTGCTCACCTTGACTGAGGCCCTACAGATACAGGGAATTACTACCTCCTGAGGCACCTTATTATGTTTTTAAATAGCAATGATTATTGCAAAGATTTTCCTTCTGTTGCCCTGAATCTGTTCCCAACTGAGTCAAAGCTGAACAAAGCATTTTTCTCTTCTTCATGACAGTCTTTAAAATATTTAAAGAGAGCTGTGATATCTCTGTCTCCTTATACCCCTGATCTCCTTTTCTTTAAGTTAGAAATCTGTTGAATGCAGCTGACTTTAGCCGACCTTGCCAGATCTCAGAGCTATGAAATGCCTGAGGGCTATTGGGATAAAAAGAAGACCTGATATTGCCACCTTCCTAGCTCAACTTTCAATTGTTATGCAAAATAACTTTTGTGAGACTTCCCAGAAGACTCCCTCCCTGTTGAAATGTATTTAACCCTGCCCCCCTCTGCCCTTCTTGGGCACTACAGCTCCAAATTGTAATTCCCTTGCCTGGATTAAAGATTCTCCTTTTTGTTATTTTGGTAGTCTATATTTCAGATTGACACATCTTAGTCCTTGGCTTCATTCTAAATAGTCTTAGACATATTCCTCTTTGTAAAAGATGCAGCCAAAAATGAAACCCGGGATTCCAGATAAGGCTTCACCACAGCAGAGAATGGTGGGATTATATATCCTTCCTTGTTTTGGCCACTACCCTTATGTTATTGCAACTTAATTTGGCATTAACTGCTTTGTGACACATATACTAAGCATGGAATCTTTAGAATGTTAATGTCCTGTTCTTATGACCGTTCACCTAGCTTTGGCTCAGTGGTTCTTTATTTGTATGGTTTGTTTTTTTAACCCAGATTTGGTTATTAGATAAGAGAAATGCAAATTTAAGCAACTCTATAATATATATTTATGCCCAAAATAAATATAATCAAAGATGGAAATAAGTCAGTATTAGAAAAGAACAGACGGTGGGTAGAGTCATGACTTGGCTCAACTGTCCCAGTAAACATTTGGAATTACTAAAAAAAAGTGACATCTCTTCGACCCCACTCTCCTTCTTATATCTCAAGGAAGTCAAAGGCCTCATGTGTGCCATAATCTTCCTAGGATTACTTTTTGTAGTGGCAAAGGAAAACAAAGAAATGCCCATTGATTGGAAAATGGTTAAATGAGTTCTGGTATATGAATGTAATGATATTATTACTCTTGAAAAGGGCTCATACCTGGAATTCAGACAAATGTTGGATTGTATGATGTACAGTTAACTGATACAGAATAAAATAAATAGAACCAGGAAAACATTACACTGAATCAGTACAACATGTCAACTAAAGAACAATAAAATGAACTTGAACATTGTATAATTATAATTCTCAGTCCTGGAGAAAAGATAAGGAATTGCGTCTCTAATTAGGAAGCCAGGTAAAACTCAATGAGAATCTAACTTTACAATGATTGTAATGTGAGTGGAGGCCATCAGTACAGCTGGGATTGCTGGGACTTGGCAGCTGACTAGGTGGGGGAGTGAATATGAGTGAAGATGCAAGGTTGACTTGTAGGTTGTGAACCTGGGTGATTCAGAAAGGTGATGACAATCCCAATGGAAATAAGAAAGTTAGAGGGATAGGGTTATAAGTAACAATGATGAGTTCAGCTTGATCCATGTTGAATTTAATGCCTCTGGAACATCACAGGGAGATGCCTAGGCCAATAGAGTTCTGAAGAGAGATATGGGCTGGATTTACAGATTTTGGAGTTGGCTGCTTGGACATGATAGCTGAATGCATGGTACCTGAAGAGACCAAACAGATTAGGAAGGAAAAAGAGACCAGGCAGCTCTCTGGGTTAGACTGCCACTTACTGGGTGATACAGGAATGACGTTCCCTCAGAGGAGATTGAGAATAAACAGGTAGAAAGAGAATCATGGGAGGAGTGCCATACACATGAACCCCAACCAAGTTCTAGAGCCATATTAAAATATTTATCAAAATAAATAAAAATGCCGTAAAATAGAGAGAATGGTAATTTTAAATTTCTAAATTATACGACCCACAAGGATCCTTATATTCAGTTTAGTGACCCCAGTGTTTATTTGAATTTGACCTTATTGGTCTAGAAGGAGGAAGTTGGTCAACAGTCCCAAAAGCTACAGAGAAGTCAGGAAGGATGAGAACTGAGAAAAAAAAAACCCACTGGATTTAACCTATCATTGGTGACTTCAGAGGCTAGGGTTTTGTTAGAATGGAGAGAGATAAGAGGTCCACTCATGCATAATAGGCTAGTTTTTACTTAAAAGGTAATGAAACCATCTTGGAGACTTAATTGGGCAGGGGAATGAAGGCTCATCCTGTCAGTGGCTTCCTGGATGCCTCAGGACAAAAACCCAACACACAAAAGAATGCTTCTCTGGCTTAGCACACACTTTATATTTTTATATATACATACATGCATATGCACACACATATATATAACATACACATATGCATATGAACATATATAGTATTTAATTTTTCCCACTTACATTCAAAGACAATTTTAAAGTTCATTTTTTAAAAAAATTTGAGTTCCAAATTTTCTCTCACCCTCCTCTTCTCCCCTCCCCCTTCCCTAAGATGGTAAACAGTCTGATATAGGTTATATATGTTAGCACATACTTTTTGATCTGCGTGCCACCATGGAAAATATGAAAGCAACAGTGCTGTTCCTAAGTGTACTGGTGTAACCTTGCTGAATATTCTTTCCATACTACTATTAAACATCTTTTTCTTAGCTATTAGATGATCTCTCCGTGGGTCATTTTGTGTTGAACCTGAACCACTGTACTAGTATGAGGCAGACTTGTTCCAGAATAAGAAAGAAGCCAAATTACAAGTGAAAAGTTGAGAAAATGAAATCAACCAGTTTAGATAGGTCCTCCTTAAAAAAAAAAAAGTTAAAAAAAATTTTTTTTGTTCTGAATTCAACCAACACTAATATAACATATTTGAAGTGGAACAGAAAAAGGAAATTACATGTGAAATCATGACCTATTACATATAGCTAGCTTTAAAAGAAAATTATATGTGTATACTTGTGTTTGTATATGTATATATTTGATGAATTAGACATGCTACTTGTAAAATTATCCTCTTCGTGTTTCTTTCTGAACTTCCTTCTAGATGGATCTAAGAGTTTGATTTTGAAAGGGGGAGAGAGAGAGTTTGAAGGGATAAGGTCAAATGAAATTTTTTTTTAAGGATGGAGACATCTGGTTGCTATGAGCCAGTAGATAAGGAGGCCTTCAAAATTAATTGCAAAGACTTATGACTTATTAAAAATAGGTCTTTTGTCTGGGAAAACCTAATATAATACATGGCTGTTAGGGAGCCCCTAAATTGGCTTAGACATACAGAGGGATTCTAGCACTCATTTTTCTTGAATAGGACCCTTCAGTGGAACTAAATAGATTCTAAGAGAAAGTTCTTATGTTGAAAATTCCCAGGAGTTTACATTATTTTTGTTTACTTTTTAAATCAAAGATTTCCTTTAGACCCAAATAAAACTTCCTGTATTATTTTAAAATATTTGGTCTAAGGTTATTGACTTGGAAATTGATGCAACTCATATTTGGTAGAAAATTCACTGGAGTTGACATAGATATTATTTTTGTTTGCTTTTTATATCAAGTGATGCCTCTGAAACATTAGCTCTGTGACCATGGGAGAGTCACCCAGAGTCTTAGTGCCCGATGAAACTCTCTAAAGTCTATAAGTTGTAGACCAAGGTGTTTTTCTGTATTAGAGTTGGGAGGGAATTTCCACATGTAAAAATTCCTTTCATGGATGAAATCAAAAGTCAGGACCAAAAAGAACCCCAACTTTCACATATACCCACGTACCTAAATAAGCCAATAGTCAGTTATTGATGATTTGTGACTTGTCTTTTCATCTGTTCAGTAGTCATGATTTTTTTTCCCATATCAAGACCAGTTATTTCTTTTTATAAAATTTACTAGTTGGTTCAGTGTGAATAGAGTACTGAACCTGGGAGTAAGGAAGACCCGAGTTCAAATCCCTCCTTAGACACTCAGCAGTTGTGTTACCCTGGACAGGTAACTTAACCTGTCAAGTTCTGCTTACTTGTTTATATATAAAATGGGCATAATAATATACCTTGTTGTAAGGATTAAAAGAGATAATATAAGTATCCAGTGAGGTAAAATAAAGTGCTTTACATACCTTGAAGTGCTGTGCTGTGTAAGTATTATTATTTTCAAACACACCACTGTAGTGGCAGCTATCCCATTTTTCCATCATTAGTCTACAGCAGAAGAGAAATGAGTTGGGAAAAGTCCGCTCCTGGCAGTAACCTCCAAACATCAGTGTGCCAGAGCTCACATTAATGATGGAGCACTCTAGAGATTCCAGCCTTGAATCAGTACTGGAAGTCATCAATTTGGAGCAACTAATGGTCTATCTATAGGATTGACTTTGAGGGAATTAATTGGATTCCTTCTAGTCTATAGCTCCCACAAAAATGGGAGCCTGTGGACTCACAAGCTAGAATTAACCTCAGAAAGATCATCTTATTCTCCTGGATTATGACAGAACTAGATTTATAGCATTCCATATAGATGCAAATCTGTCGTGGACAAAATGACTCTAGTATTATTAACCGTTACTTTTCTCTATTATGAAACTCTTGTGCATTCCAATAGCTAGAGGAAGCATAGCATGATGAGGAGAGAGTTATTGGAGTTGGAAGAACCCAAGGTAAAAAACCAGCTCTGACACTTACCTGCTCTTGTGGTCATGGGCTTAACCATCCTGAGCCTCAGTTTCTTTACCTGTAAAATAGGTATGATAAGACTTTATAGTGCTGTTGAGAGGCTGAGATTTTGAAGGATGTGAAGCACTCTGCAAATTTCAGGGTGTTTATTATTATCTAATCTCTTTTTATCCTTCTCTTTATATACCTAATCCAGTTCTTTTCCTCATTGGAGCTAGAGAATTCATGCACATCATTTTTTTTATTAGATTGTTGTGTCTTGGGTTTAGAGCTGGAAGGGATATCAGAGGCCATCTAATCCAACAATCATTTTCTGAAGCTCGAGGTTAAGATAATTTAATAAGAAGTTGAGATAAAAGTAGCGTTTAGCATTTTCACATCAGAGTCAGATATAACAAATCCTTTCTTTTCTTTTTGTAGGAAATGTGAATTTATGTGGAATAGAGCAAGAATGGGTGTATTTAAACTGTTAAGAATGGGTGAGGAAGAAACATATTACATACTTTACAAACCACCTCAAATCCAAGTTAATAAGTTTATACCTTTCCTCCAATGTTTTATTCTTAAATTGGAATCAGAGAATGCTGTGACATTTTAAAAAGAGCACAATTCTAATTTTAACCAAATTTTGCTAGGCTGTCTGAAGAGACAAAAACAAAAGTTGTTCCCTAAACCACGGTGTGACTAAGCGACTTTAGGTTTTCAAAACCCACTCTGCAAATAAGTATATCTGGCTATTGGACCCTAAGATCATACTGGAAGACTGAGAGCTCATCTGGTCCAATCCCCTCATTTTATAGACGAGATAAGTAAGAATAAGCTTTCCTTATATGCATCTGCTATACTCCTCAAACCCCCAAGACACATATGTACCCATAGGACCCTAAAGGAAATGCAAAAAACACACACACACACATACACACCCTGTCTCTAAAGGAAATACACACACTCTAGAAGTTGTATGGTATAGTAGATAAAGGGTTGGCTTTAACTAAGTCCGAAAGATCCTGGCCGTGATCCTTGTGCTTCTTGGCTAATCAATACCTTTCAGTACATTTAAGCAACACTCAGAGATTTTAAGTTGCAGAACAGTTAGGGAAGTAGTCTAGATAAAATATACAAATATTTTATAAATATTATAAGATACAATAATGTAATAACAATATTATAATATTATAATATACAAATAATAGACAAATTAGTCTGGACCTGAGATTTCATTGATATAGCAAACTTCTTGTTTAGAAGTCACCTGTACTGGCAGTTCATTCATTCTAGAGCTCTAGTCTCCAAAATTGGGGACAGGGACCTGACCCCAGAGGACATATGATGAACCAATCATAGAGTGAGAAGACAGGGTACTCCCTCTGTTACCTGTCTGTACTTTATAGGGTAATTAGGTTACTTGGTCAGGGTCACACAGTAGGTACCAGAGGTGGGACTTGAACCCAGAGCTCCCTAATGGCATCCATTTTGCCAAGCTTCTTTAATGCATATTAATAAATAAACCAAATCTTAATGTGAAAAAAATAACTTAAATTTTTACAGCAAATATTTGTGACATTCTGCTGAACACAACTTTAATAGGTGACTGGTGTGCCTATGTGAGAAAGACGAAGAAAGGCCTAAACTTGGATTGTTGGTTTCAGTGGAAAGAACAGTTAGTAAATTCGTGCATCATCTTGTTATTCAAAAGGTTAATTGTATAAGACTTTTCTGCCTAAATGAGGGCCATTCGTTTGCATTTCATCAGTTTTGTGCACCTGATCTTCCATACCAAACACAATGGCCAAACACATTTTCATACAGTAATGACCCTAATTAAGACAGTGGCTATTGGCTCTTAAAATAGAAGGCTAAGTAGAAATGGAGTTTGTAAATTTCCTCTTATTTTTCCTTGATTTCAGACATGAATCTGAGTTTAATCTTAAATGAATGTATGCATCTTATTTCTTAAAGGTATTCCTTCAAAGATAGTCCCTTCTATTCATTAAGAAGGGGTAAACTGAATGAGCTTTTGAATCACTTCTTAATATTAGCAAGTTGTGTTTAGCTGGACTTTATCATTAATAATGTTTATGATAAAATTTTGCACCTTGCTTCGTGGTACTCTTTGGTTTGCTTATCAATATGCATTCAGCTGAATATATTAAATGTATTCTGTTGTGTAAGGAAAGAGGTTTTCAATACACATAGATTAGTAATTAGAATTTTGGCTTAAAAAGTGAAGGAAGAGTACATGAACATTAAATGGGGTTTACATGCAATCATAAAACCTAATGGCCTATGACAATATTATTTTAATCATTTTCTGTGGTCTATAAAGCCTAGATACAAGTAAAGATATCATAGATGGATCATTAGCTTTGATTTTATATTTTCAGTCATTTAAAAAAAATTTTTTTTTACTTTCAACTATGGAATTTTGTGGCATTTATCTGATTTCTTTACCCTTTTGCCCCCTCTCTCCATCTACACATAGTTGTGTAAAATTGTAAAACTGTCACATTTATGTGAATAGCTAAATTTTCCATCATCCCTGCATTTCTTTGCACTTTTTTTTTTAACAGTGATGTCATTACAAAGCTCCTGTCTACAAAATGAATGTAATTTGATTATGGCTAAATCTGGTGTTTCCATGTGCCAGGGACCATTGTTCATTTTTGGAGGAGGTTGTACCAGTATTGAAAAATACATAATACTATATTATATACTTAAATCCTTTTGGCTTCCACGATAGAAATGCCTCCAAGCATTCCTAACATAGTTTGATTAGGAAATTGAATTTTGGAGGGGAATGATATGTATTTCAGATGTTCTTTTCTCCCAGTTCTGCCCCCAGTATTTATGATTTGAAGGTGCTATGATTTCATTACTGCCACTTTTCAGATAACCAGCACAGCCTTGTGATAGATAATTTTGGGGAATTTATAAATAATTCTGATCTGATACTCTTACATTTGGCAAAATAGATGTTTTTTGTTTTTCTTCCAATTTTTCAGTTTAGAGTTTAACTATAAAATTTTTATTTGGAGACCCAGAGCAGAGATTTTGCCCTAGCTTTTTTTTTTCTTTTAGTAGGGGGGAAGGTAGGGCAATTGGGGTTAAGTGACTTGCCCAAGGTCACATGGCTAGTTTTTGCATTAAGTATGGAGGCCAGATTTGAACTGAGGTCCTCCTGATTCCAGGGCTGGTGCTGCATTCACTACACCACCTACCTGCCCCCCCTCTCTTCTTCATGTAGTATATTGTACATCTCTACGTACTGTAGAATTCCATTATTTCTGTCTTTCTCTTCCTATCTTAAGCTCTTTTTACTTGGAGAGCTCTTAACCATACAAGGAGTAGAAGCAGACATAAAGGGAAAAATAGATATGTTTTTTATCGTATAAAATATATTTTGAGATATTATAAGGTTTTTTTGATGTACAAAATAGGAAACTTTTACACTAATTATCTGTGCAAGAGGGGAAGCAGTTGATCAAGGGAAAATCTTTTTTATCAAATGTATGATAAGGGTGTGATGTCCAAAATTATATAAGGAACTAACACAAATATATGAGACCAAGAAACATTCCCCACCGGATAATTGGCTTAAAGATTTCTACCAACAGTTCTCAAAAAAGACTTACAATCTATAAGTATAAAAATTTCCCCACGTTATTGTAAGAGAGACGTTTAATTCTAAACAACCCTAAGTTTACAAAACCTTTCACCCAGCATATTGGCAAAGATGACAGAAGGTAGGATTAGTCAATGTTGGAGGAGAAAACTGGTTAAACCATTATCCAAAGCTATTTGGAATTATGTTAAGAAAATGACTAGAATACTCATATATTTTGACACAGAAATTCCACTTCTTAGCAAGTGTTCTTTTTTTTTTTTTTTTAAAGCAATCAGGGTTAAGTAACTTGCTCAAGGTTACACGGCCAGTTATTATTTCTGGGTTTGGTGCTGAGTATCTGAGCCTGGATTTGATCCAGGTCATCCCAACACTGGAGCCGGTGCTCTTAATAGCTGAGCCACCTGGCTGCCCCTAAGCAATTGGGGTTAAGTAACTTGCTCAAGGTTACATGGCCAGGTGTTTCTGGGTGGGTGCTAAGTGTCTGAGCCCAGGATTCGATCTCCAGGTCTTCTCAACACTGGAGCCGGTGCTCTTACTCACTGTGCTACCTGGCCGCCCTTAGCAAGTGTTCTAAGGAGATCAAAGATAGAAGGTTTATTTTCATATTCGCCAAAACGTTCCTAGCAACATCATAGCAGAAACTGAAAACCGGGAAAGTACAATACTCATCAGTTGACAAAGGATGAAACAAATGGTGGTACATGAATATAATGGAATATTACTGTGCTGTAAGAAATGATGAATATGAAGAATTTAAAGGGGCATGGGAAGACTTAAAATGAGGTAAGCAGAACAGGAAAATAGTAGTATGTACAGTGTAAATGAAAAGAGCAAAAATTCTCAGAGCTGAACATTGGTCATTAGAATGACCAAACTTAACTTTCCCACTGCACCCTACTCCCCTCCCCCAAAAAAAGAGAGAGATGAAAAAATGTACCTCCATCTCTCCTCCATTGGACATGTGGGAGTCTGTGGATGTAGAATATTGTGTTATTTCCATTTCATAGACCAGAAAATTGAGATCCAAAGAGAAATTACTTGCCTCAAGGTGGCCATCTACAGTTGTCCTGATCTATAGCTGTCCACTGGCCCTAGATGGCTCCAGAGGAGAAAGTGAGTCCCTGCCTCACTTAAATCCAATTCGCTTGTAAGTCATAGCATGGCCTTCCTGATGTCATGGTCCTTTTCAAGAACAAAGGACAAACAGCAGCAACAGCAACCAAATTATACAGTTAATAAGTGGCAACGAAGGGGTCTCAGGAGTCCCCAACCTGTATCTTTCCCCCATTGGACCTTCTACCCCTTATTACCTTTCCAAATGGTAAAAGCTTTTTTTTTAATTATTGTGGTCCTTGTATCCATCCACAAGCAGCATTAGATTAGTATGCAAAGACAACTGCTATCACTGATGTGGGTAGGGATGAATTAATGACTTTGAATTAAGCAGTGTTTGGGGAATTGTGTGGCTTACCTAAAAAGTGTTATGATCAAGGGAAAGGGAAGCCTAACATGAAAGAGGGTAGACATGATCAGGAATACATCTGGGCTAAAAGACATGCTTAGTTTTAATAGGGTAGGTAGGTCATCTTCTGTTTTTTTGAAAAATGACAGCTTCTGTCAGCATCTTAACTTTTAATGGAAAATTTGAGAAGTAAATAGACTAAAATAAAAAAATGCATTTTTAGAGAGACACTGACCCACTTGAAAATGCACACTTGGCAAATTCCAAAGCCTGTCCTCTCTGAGCAGTGGGGCTCATTCCTGTAAAACCTCTCAGTTAGAGAGTATTGACCAATGATGCCAGGTAATTTGCAGAGGCAATTACAAGATAGGCCATTGTGTTTTGTGCTGCTTTGGAGAAAAGGGTCAAGTCAATCTACTGAGTGAATGAACTTGGTGGGATATGAAGGTGTGCTTTGTTTCTTTGAAATAAATATTTGGGTGGGGAAATAATACTAAAGCAAAATAAATAAACCAAAAGCATTTATCTTAGCTACTGGGAGTTTTTTAAAAAACAGACAAGCTTTCATTTTATTTCATGATTGAGGTAAATATAGAAAAATTAAGGAGAAAAACTAGACTTACAGAGAAGTTTAATGATGTGATTGTGTTTATGTGTATGAAAATCCTGACGGACTGTATTCAAAAAGAAAATGTTACATAGTACCGTATTTATATTTCAGTATTTTTTCTTTTGAATGATAAAACCATTTTGGTAATGATATGAAAATGAAAATCTAAAAAGCTTTAGGCTTGAATTTTTTTTTTATTTATCTCATATTTTCAGAATCTGTTAAACAAGGTTAATTCCAGTTGGGATAACACCATCTTTCTGAGGATTCCACTATCCTAAGTTGAGAGAAACACCCTTTTTCCAGACAGTATAGAAGGGCTAGGATGTTCCCAAAGAACATGTCAGAAAGTCTTGCATCTGTCACTGCATTGAATGTTTTCTCGTTGAATTTATTAAGATGTCTGTCTCCCAATCCTCCTTCAATAATCAGTTCCTTTCTGTAGTGTTTAGATTGTGAGCTCGTTGAGGGTAGGGACTATCTTTTCTCTCTTTGTATTCCCAGAATTTCAGGCAGGGCATGGCCCATTATAGATGCTTAACAAATATTTATTAGATGATTGAGGGGGCGTTGTTAACAAGTCTGAATTAAATGATATGTTGACATATTTTGTGCTGTACTTTTGAAGTTTCAATTGGTTTCTTTTTCATCTTAGAGTATTGACTAACCAGTTTAGGTAAAAAAAAATATATCCTCCCCATCTCCTCACCTTGTTTTCTAAGATTATTTTCAAATGTTCTCAAAAAACTTCAATTTTTTTCGCTTTCTTTTTTAAAATATTTTTTCAGTAATGACAGATAAGTTTTTTGTAGAGAGAAAGTCCCTGCCTAAAAGTGATAGAAAATATGTGTGTTGCTAGGAGACATTCTTGTTGAGTCAATAAAAACCCAATGCATTAGACCATCACTGGCTCATTAAATGATTAACATTAATGCACCCAGTTACTGAGAGGGCCCTAGCTTTTATTGATGCTATGTGTTAGCATATCGCTTGTAACTGTGGTCAGTATGCCAAAGGGTACCATACCTTTGTTTTTCTGTCAGTCTGTTCTATAACACTGTTTTCTTTTAAAATAAAACAGTTATTTGTCAAAGGAAGTTGATACATGTAGGTATTTTTAAGTGTTGGAACTAAAATTTATTCAGGAGTATCAGGTCATTAATTATATGTTTCCCATACTCAGGTATTTTTGAGTTTTAGCCAAAATTTTTGTTTTATTATTTTGTGAGTAATTTGGAATTTTTTTTAGAATTATTTGCTTCATATGAAAATTATTATTGGGGTGGCTAGATGGTGCAATGAATAGAGCACTGGCGCTGGAATCAAATTCGCTGAGTTCAAATTTGGTCTCAAGACAGCTAACACAAAAACTAGCCGTGTGACTTTGGGCAAGTCACTTAACCTCAACTGCCCTCAAAAAAAAAGCAAAAAACCCGAAAATTATTATTTACCCAGTCAATCTGTCTGTCTGTGTTTGCTTTGTTTTGTTTTTAAAGTTCTTTTCTGCCCCTGTATTCTAGAAGGAAAAGCACTGAAAACAGAGCCAGAGAATCTGAGTTCAAATCCTACCCCAGCCACTTTCTACCTGTGTGTCCTTGATCACTTTTAGGCCTGAATTTCCCTTTTAAAACAGGAGGCTTGGCCTTGATAACAGCTACAGGCTGTTACCCTTCTCATATCGTGAGTCTGTTCTTCCATATAATTTTATTAATGCAGAATCTAGTAATTCTTTTTGTACTGAAATATAGTAGATGTAAGGAAATTCAGCTTACCAAACTTGACTAAAGAGTTGCTTCATTCTGTGAAACCAGAAATCCCTTGTTATAAGAAGAAGAAGAATATTCTGAGTTAAGCTTATCCCCCCCTTTGAGGAGATCGATATTCCTTAGCTTCCTGATCAACCTATGAGTACCTAGCACCTTTCCCCAAGGTAGGGAGTATCCATTCTCTAGATACCACTTGTTTATTGCAGGAAAATTATGTGCAGGTGTTGAAATTTTCTATGATATCTCTGTTGGATTCCTCATTTGGCAGAACCAGGTAAAAACCCACTTGAGGAAGCTTTAAACTTTCTGAAAAGTTTACATAAGTTTCCTTAGCATCTAGAATGATAAAACAGTCCATCTTGTATTCCAGAGGGTCATCCTCTGGTACAAAAGGGAGAGCTGCTGTTCTCAGTCATTTGGGGGCAGGGTAGAAATATCTAAAGATGAACAAGACTGTAATCAGTTCACTCCTTCCTGCTTATTTTCCATTCTCTTCATCTAGTCAGAAAAGGCAGATAAATAAATGATGTGGTTATGTGTTTCTGCTCCCTAAATTATCTGGCAGCTTCCATTCCCTTCATTTGGGAATTGTAGTGATTATCCTCATTTTATTTTAAAATTATGGAAAATTTTGTCTTTAGAGATCTGGCAAGTCCATGACAAAAATAAGGTTAAGAACTCCTGACTTAGATCGTAATAATTAAATGTTTATGTATGTCTGCTATCTGTGGATGCAGCACAGAGAGACACCAAATGGGACAGTTTAAAATTTGCATTATGTGGGTACTTTTCCTCTAATGAAAACTGGCTTGAAGGAAAGATTTGCTCCAGGTAGACTTAAAAAATATAAATAGAAGAGATGTATATTCCAACCAATCTTCAATATCCTTAATTGACAGGGTTGGGTTTTTTTTTTTTATTAAGTTAACACCCCCTGTTGAGTCAGTTTTATGATTTAAAAGTATCTGTGCCCAGAAAAAATGACTTATGGAAAAAAGACATGTTTTGTATTACCTTTTAATAGCTGCTTTATCACATTAGTGAATAAATATATACAAAGTCACCTTTGGCATCCAAAATCCAAATTATCACTTTCTTGTGCTTTTTCTAATACTAAAGGATGTCTCTTTAGCTGACTATCTTTAGAATACGTAAGGTAGTTCACTCTAGAATTTTTTCTAACTATATTGGTCTTAGAGTACTGACCTAAACTGATTTTTATCTGAAAAAATAATTACTTCTAAAAATTTTAGTGCAGTTTTTTTATGCTTTTTGTTTTGTATGCCACAGTAATTTCCCCATAAATTCTTCCTTGTCCCCCCCCAATACAAGCTTATTTTAAAGAAAAAGTTGGTTAAAACCAACTGACTGTCCATCTGACAGGTTAAGCAACACTTTATACCACCAAGAGGTGAAAAATACATTACCTGCCATCTAGAAGCAAGATTAATCAATGTATTAACCTCAATTTTCATTACTTTTACTGATATTTTCTTTTACATTATTCTAATTAAATTATATATCTTGTTTTCCTGGCTCTACTATTTCTGTTTCATATCAATTCATACCAGTCTTCCCAGGTTTTCCTGACTCTATTATATTTGTTGCTTTTTATGGCAAGATAATCTATTAAGAATGTCACACAATTTGTATGGCCACTCCCACATTGAAAGGTGTATACTGTATTCTCCTTGAGTTTTTACCTCTATAAAAAAGTGTTACTATCAGTTTTTTTTGTTTTTTTGCTTTTTGGAGAGGAGAAGGTAGAACAGTTGGGGTTAAGTGACTTGCCCAAGGTCACCCGGCTAGTTTTTGTGTTAAGTGTCTGAGGCTGGATTTGAACTCAGGTCCTCCTGACTCCAGGGCCAGTGCTCTATTCACTGTGCCACCCAGCCGCCCCTACTATCAATATTTTGATGTCTGTATGACCCCTTTCTGTCAGTGACCTCCTTGGACCTTCCATATGGTAACTTTTTTTTGCTTAATTTCCAAATTATTTTCTAGAATGGTTAGACCACTTCACAGCTCCATCAACTTAGTATTATTGTATTTTCTTTCTTATAATTCCAGTGCCATCAACTTCTTTGGTGTGAGATGATGCCATATCATTGTTTTTATGTATTTATCTTATTATTAGTGAATGATTTGGAGCATATAATCTTTAAGTATGGTTGTAGATTCTGTTTCTTGAAAATTACATATTATTTGAACCCCTTTCTGATGAGAAAAATGACTCAGTCATATATTTTGTCTATTTCCTGTATTAGAGATGTTTAATGCCAAAAATAAAGCCTTTTCTGGTTTTTCTCCCTGACCCCCCAAATAAAATTATCTTCATTTTGCATATACTTATTTATGAACATGTTGTCTCCCCTGATAGATTGTAAGTTCTTTGAGGGCCCGGATTGTTTTGTATTTGTGTGTTTTTCCAGATCCTGGAACATAATAGGTCCCTTACTTAATACGTTTGTGTTGATTGATCTTTTGATTCATGCTTGGAAATCTTCTATGATAGAATGTTCTGTGCCTCTCTGGACAGTCCTAAATTTTATTTCTACCAACTCATTTTCTGAGGCAGAAGACCTAAACCTAGTCTTTTTTTTTTTTTTAAAGCAATTGGGGCTAAGTAACTTGCTCAAGGTACACGGTCAGGTGTTTCTGGGTGGGTGCTAAGTGTCTGAGCCCGGATTCGATCCCAGGTCCTCCTGACTCTGGGGCTGGTGCTCTTACTCACTGTGCAACCTGGCCGCCCCCGGCTATTGGACTCCTTAAGGAAACTAAGACATGACTTTGGTTTGTGTGGTTGTGTGTACATTTATATAGAGAGAGATAAACGTGTGTGTGAATATATACACATACATACACACACATATACTACATATAATTTTCTGTGATTACTAACTCAACAAACACCAGCAAATGTGAACATTTCCATAGACAGAAAGGAACAAAAAAGAGGATTTTATATGAAACTATCAATCTCCACTATGCACAGCTGGTTTTTTAAGTATATGCTAAATTCAGCACATTAGTCCAGAGCTGTCCCATTTGTCTATTTCCCTTTGAACCTGTTTCTGTTCTTTCCTGTTAATTTTAAAAATTATTGATTCTCTTTTTTATCAGTATCTCTGTCACTTAACTCCATTTTTCTCCCCCTAAATAGCTTTTTAAAAAAAATACTCTTGTCTTCTTTGTCTGTCAAATCCACCTCCAAAAGCATCTCTTTCAGCTAGTCAGTTGCCTCTTAATCAAGTGGTGGGAAGTTTGCTTCATCATCAGTCCCTTAGAATCATGGTTACCCTTTGCATTGATCAACATTCTTAAGTATTTCAGAGTTTTTATTTACAGTCTTAAAGTCACCATGTTCTCCTGGTTCTGCTCCCTTGACCTGCATTACTTTATACAAGTCTTCCCAGGTTTCTCTGACTTTTTGTCAGTAATTTTCCATCACATTCACATGCCATACAATGAAAGGACATCCATTTAGTTTCTAGCTCTTTGATACAGCCACAGCAACAAAATGTTGCTATTTCCTTTTTCCATTTTCCTTTTTGCTGTGATCTCCATATGCGCAGTTTTCTGGAATATAGCTCCAAAATGCTTTGCAGAATGGTTATTTATGACTCATAACTCCACCAAAATTGCATTAATGTGTCTGTCCTCCATCTTCCCCTCAAACAACGGCCATTTTAATTTTTTGGTCATCTTTGCCTGTCCAATGGGCATGAAGTGGAGCCTTAGAGTTGTTTTAATTTGCATTTCTGTGATTATTAGTGATTTGGAGCATTTTTTTCATGTAGTTGTTCATAGTTTGCTTCCCTTTGAAGAACTGCCAGTTCTCCATATCTTTTGACTATAACTCCTAGAGCCCTGAAAATGGTTACATCTCAAGGGAATCCAGATTGCCAGAATGTGAAACCCCAGGAGACTCCCTAGAAGTATAAAGACAGAATTCTCTAGTGCCAATCTCTCCATTTTTTCCTAGTGGTGCTATAAGGGGCTGCAGAGGATGTGAGGAACCAGGAATCCTGTCATAATTGGGCAGTTCAGTTGTAGCATCAAGAGTTCCTCTCTTTCTTTGGTCCCTCAGACAAATACTCCTAATAGTACTGAAGAGCATTTTGACCATGTGAACCAAGAGATCTGGTTTCTATTCTCAGCTAAGCTGGAGTCAGGAATAGCTTGGTTCCAACCCCACCTTAGGCAGATACTAGCTTTGTGACCCTGGGCAAATCACTTACCCTTTCTCAGCCTCTGTAAATTGGGGATGATACTAGCCCCAACTTCCTGCGGTTGTGGGGAGGGTCAAGAGAGGTGACATGTGTAAAGTACTTTTGCCTGTCTTTAGGCACTATATAAATGCTACCTTTGTCATCATCATTGATAACATTAGTCTCTGAGTCATTTACCATCTCTAGTCACAGTCTCAGCATTTTGGAGCCAGAGATGTTGGGAACCATCTTTTATGGGTGTGGTTGACGATCATGGTGAAATAGGGAGCTGGAGCAGTTCTGCTTTTAGGATTTTAAAGAGTCTGGCTTAGTTTTTCCTCCGAAGCATTTTATGCAGATCGACCAAGGTTTCTTTTCTTGTCCTGTCTCAGTGAGATGGAATCCTGAAACCTGCCTTTTTTTTTCCTTTGTAATGAACTATCTATGCACAGCTTATACTCAACCCACAATAGATTCAATCCTGGTTGTAAAATGGCATTTGATTCTAAAAGCACTTTTTGAGGGAGGAAACTTTGTTCTGTTTCTTTGCCAGTGGGGTTTCCTTCTCATGATGGGTCAGGCAGCCTGTAAACCACCATCTGGATGGGCCCTTCTCCCTAGTGAACAGCTTAGTGAATCAGGCTGCAGTGCCTTGGACTAATAATTTTCCACAGCTGGTTCAGGATGCAAAGCCTTGCCAGATTCACAGATGACCATCTCATCTTGCCAGCATAGATTAAAAAAGACTTAAATTATTTCTTAGAACTTGCCTTATCTTTGTTGAGGTATTTCTGAGGTAGGGGGTCTTTTCCTTGAATTAGCCCTCCATGCTCTAGGTCTTGCTGAAGGGTTTGAGTGTAGCCAGATTTAGACTAAATTAGGATTCAGTTTCATAGACCTTTTCATCATTGGCATTTTTCACTACAGGTCGTTTTCAGTCAAATAAACGCACAGCCAAGGATTTCTTTCCATATTGTAAATCAGTTGATAGCCAGTACATAATTCCAGTTCTCTACCCAAAAAAGTTCGTATCTGCAACTGAGAGTTTCATTCTGATTAAATTTAATGTCACTGTAAATCAGATGTGACTTATACAGTTATTAGATTTATGATTTATGTTTTGATTTCTAAAAATAGATAAAAATTTTAAAAATCCATACTATAACTTTACCATCACAAACATTTTATAATTATTTGATCAGATGTTATGTATATGCATGTAAATCTAAATATTTAAAGCAATTATTTAAATCTGTTCTAAATATTAAACAAATATTTAAATTAAATTGGTGTTTTAAAAAACAAATAAATGTCAAGTCATGTTCTGGTGTTTTGGTTCCTTTGAATGAGTCAGTAAAGTTTTTTTTTCTCTTTTTTTCTTTTTCTTTGGAGGGCACTTGGGGTTAAGTGACTTGCCCAAGGTCACTGGCTAGTTTTTGTGTTAAGTGTCTGAGGTCAGATTTGAACTCAGGTCCTCCTGACTCCAGGGCCGGTGCTCTATTCACTACGCCACCTAGCCGCCCAGTGAGTGAAGTTCTAATCCTTTTGCTAGTATCAGTGGGACCTTAACCAAGTCATATAAGTTGTTGAAGCGTCATTTTCTTCATATCTAAAATCGAGAGCTTTGGAATAATTGATCTTTTGGTGTGTTTCATTTCCAAGAATGTATGATGTAACAATTTGCATTCTTTAACAAATATGTTCCAAACTTGTGTCTGATCTGATGTTAAAGATTGATAGTAGATGATGTATTCAGTCTCCCCCAGCTCTTTCCCCTCACCCTCCAATACTGGTGATTGACCACAAGCTGTCCAGTTTGGCCCCTCAGTATACCCCCTGGAGATGAGTGGTGCCGTGTGCATACATACAGCTCTTCCTGGTAGGTGGTGGCAGACAGGCCGGGCTGCACTTGAAGTCTGGCACTGCTTGGTCTAAACCTTAGAGTACCACATTTCAGCCACAGAGCTCTGCCAGACCTGGGTTAGTGTTAGCTGCCAGCAGATAGCATGTAAGCAGGGAAAACCCCTGCCCACTGCCAGATCTTGGAGTGTTGCTAATAATGACTAGGCCGGGCTTTTCTCCATCATCTGCTTCTTAGCTGTCAAGTAGGAGAACAAATCCAAGCCAACAGGAAAATGAGATTAGCTTGTAGGTTGTTGTTTTGTTTTTTTAACCTTTTGAGAGAGAATTTGTTTGTTTTGCCAATCATTGAGCCTCTGTGGCTCTCTAGTCCAGCCTGTAAATAAAAAAACAATCACCTTGATTAGAATATATGCTTCTTGAAGGCAGGAAATGTTTTTTGATCTTCTTTTTCCCCATTGCTTAGAGCAGTGTTGAGCACACAAGTAAGTAATAAATAAAGAACTGTTGAGTGATTGACCAGCTTCTATATACCCAACAAATCTAGCTTGAAGGGATGGGGGGGGGGGGAAGGCGCAATTCTAGACCTCTTTTGAATAGTTCCTATCATTAGTTCCATTCATTGCTCCTAATTTTGTGCCCACTCCCCTTGGGAACAGAAGGTGCAAGCGAATGCCTCAACCTTCTTCCAAGGGCATCCTTTCAAAGACTTCCACTCCTCTCCCTTCAGGTATCTCTTCTCTCTGAGAATTAATACCAGATCAAATCTAGAGAGAGCTTTACAGTTTACCAAACATTCTCCTCAGATGGCCAAAGGGGCATCTCAAGCCCTACTTAGTTCTTTTGAACAAATATTTGTTGAGCAACTGTTCCATACTTTACCACAAAAGAAAATGAAAGAGACCATTCTGCCCCTCAAATAGCTTCCCACTTCTCATCAGAGAGACAAGACTTGTAGGCAACATTGGGAGAATATATGATTTACTGCCATGGTGAATGTCATTGACTCTTAAGTTTGGGGTGTTCAGGGAAGGGAAAGAGAAGGTGAATAAAAGTAGTTTGGAGACTATTTCATGATTGATATGGGATTTTTCCTACTCTCTCAAATGTTGGTTCTATTCAACTCAAACATTAAATGTACAAGCCCTAGTAGGACCGTATGGTGTAGTGCATGGAGAGTTAGTTTCAGAGCTGGGCTTCAAATCCAGTCTTTAATATATGTTGGCTATGTGACCCTGGACAAGTCACCTAACCTCCCATTCCTCTGAGTCCAGTTGGTTCTCTAAGATTGTAAGTTGGAAGGATGGTGCCCACCTCTGTTGGTAGATAGGCCAAAATCACAGGTCTGTTTCCTATTCTTTTCTATGTGAAACTGTGCCTAGGCTCTATTGCAGATACAAAGTCTGTCACTAGGGGTAGAGAAAAATACGGGCAAGACTCAGTAGGGAAGCCAGGGATTCTGTGAGGTGAGAGTGAATTACAGAAGAGGAAACTTCTTTTACGAAGCCTCAAAGGTCAGGAGGCGAAATGTGTGCAGAGAATAGTTATCTGACCATTTGACTGGAATTAGTCAAGAAGAGTGTGTGTGTACACACACACACATATACATATACATGTATGTGTGTGCATGTATGTATATGTATGTATGAAGATTATATATGGAGAGATATATAAAATTTGAAATACCTACTATGTGCCAGTACCTGTGTTAGGAACTGGGGGCACAAATAGAATCAATGGAGTAATCTCTGTTCTCAAGGAACGTACTTTCTTATGTAAGGGAAGATAAGAGAAAGGTAATTAGAAAAGCACAGGGATGGGAAATGGATTATTGTGTGAGGAACAGAGAAGAGACCAGTTTATATCAAAGCCTTGGGGATTACCCATAGTTAGGGGGTATGTACTGAGAAGGAGCAGACAGAAGGCAGAGAACCAAGAGAGAATTATCAGAAAAGGATAGAGTATCCAGGAGGAGAGGGCTTGTCAGCAGTGTCTCATGCAGCAGATATGTTAAGGATGAAAACGGAGGAAAAAACCGGCAAAGTTGTTTGCATGATGTCTCCCTTGTTAGACTTTAAACTCCTTGGGAGAAGGCACTGCCTTTCCTTGTATCCTAAGGGCTTGGCATAATGCCTTGTGCTAATAATAAATACTTGTTGATTTGATTTGACCATCAAATTTAGCAATTAAGAGATCAGTGGTAACTTTGGAGGTGGCGGTTTGAGTTTGGTGATGAGGCTGAAAGCCAGATTACAAAGGGCTAAGATGTGAATGAGAGGAGAGGTAGAAAGAGTAAGCATAAATTTCTTTGTTTCTTTTTTTTTTTCCTAGGCGTTTGAGAAAGGAATGAGAGATATAACACATTATGTTGAGGAGAGGGGAGGGTCTTGGGAAGGTTTTCCAAGGATGCGGAGACTTTGACATGTTTGAAGGTAGTAGTGAAGCCAGAGAGTGTGTGAAAGGGGGTTACTTAAGAAAAAAAGCCTGGAAGGGTTGGTTGATTACTCTAAAGTTATCTTTTACGGTTCTTTGTATATGTGTGTGTGTACTTATATGTATGTGTTCCTCTTAAAGGAATATTTTGGTTTAATTACTTCAGAAAAGAGACCCAATTTCAGTGTTTGTTTTACTGATGCAGAAATTCAAGCCAAGAAAATTGCTTCTCTCTCCAGTCAGCTTTTTAAATACGTAAGATTTCCATTTCTGATGTGGCAACAAACTAATAATATTGCTATAGAGAATAAATATAGTGACTCCTCCAGACAGTTATGTGATTTGTGTCAGACATCTGTGGTAAAAGCATGCCACGCAGCTGATGAGCTTGTCATTTTTTTCAACCCTTCTCTTTTCTTTCCAGGGGTAAAAGCCTGTCTAGAAAGCAGAATGTGGGAGCAAGAGGAAAAGTATGAAGTGCCTGGTGGTCCACAGAGAAGCAGGCTCAACCGAGAGCAGCTGGTATCTTCTTCCTCATAGGTTTCCTCATTGTTTCTGTTCTGATGGTGGTGTATATCATCATCATTGCTTAATATTACCGTCACTGCTGCCGTGAAAAATGGCCCTTGCCCTTTCCTCAAGTAGAGTCGACTGATTAAAATTTTAATTGTGCTTATTTCAAGCACTTGATTCTGAAAGATGGTCACGATGTGCAGTAAAATCCAAAAAGCTAATAATTTCATACTGTTAATGGATTTCTGGCATCCCGAATATTCCCATAAACCTTTCAGAATCTGAGGTAAGTCTCAAATACAGGAAATAGCTCCAAAGAAGACTTACAGCTGCTGCTTGGATTTCACTACCATATGTCTTCTTTGCCATGTGTCCCTATTTAATAGGCAGTCTGAAGTTCCATTGTCCGTTTGGTTTTTACATCTTTTGGAAAATTACAAGGGACCAACTACTCAAAACTTCCTTAATGAGGGAAGGTATCATAAGAGGGAAACATAAGGGTTTTTTTTTTTATGGGCGAGTAATGTTTGACAGTCTACTGAGTTCCAAGAATTCTCAAAGCTCCCTGACACCTTGATTCCCATAACCTGGACATCCTGTTTGCTTCAGCTCTCCATTAAGAGTAATTCTGAGGGGCAGCCAGGTAGCACAACGAGTAAGAGCACCGGCTCCAGTGTCGGGATGACCTGGGGATCGAATCTGGGCTCAGACACTTAGCACCCACCCAGAAACACCTGGCCATGTAACCTTGAGCAAGTTACTCAACCCCAATTGCTTAGGGGCGGCCAGGTGGCTCAGCGAGTAAAAGCACCAGCTCCAGTGTTGGGATGACCTGGAGATCAAATCCGGGCTCAGATACTCAGCACCACACCCAGAAATAACTGGCCATGTAACCTTGAGCAAGTTACTTAACCCTTAAAAAAAAAAAAAAAGTAACTGCATCCCTAGAGGCCCTAGCTGATGATAGCCCTGGAAATGTGTAGGGTTAAGGATATTCAGATTTGATCACATTGGGGGAAGGTTGCCTACTGTCTTCTGTCCTGGTTATTTCCAGAGTATAACTAAAAGTTTGCGATCAACATTTCTGAATCCAAAGGATTGGATTAGGGTTCTGGGACTCCAGGTTCCATCAAACATTCCTAATCCAGACAGACAGACATATACAATAAACAGAAAGGTGGTTTGTTTTATTTTCACATTTGCAAAACCTACCTAAGGATACCAAAAATAGGAATTGAAGTTAATGAATTAGGTAATTTACTAAAATATTGGAGGTAAAATTTACAAATGAATGTTGCTTGTCCACAACATGCATTTTTCTTCAACCAGTAGTTGTGTGATTTGAGGTATCATTTTTACCAATTGTCTGTCTCAATTGATTTCCTGACACTAATTTTTCTTTTATTCCCCTTGTTCACCTAAAGCATATAATTCTCTGTGTGTTAGTTTCCTGCTAACAGATTTTCCCTTCATTTTCTTTCAGCTGCCAAAGTTATTTGATGGCTGTTACTTCTATTTTGAGGGGACTTTCAAACATCATTCCAAGGATGAGCTTATAAAACTGGCCAAAGCATCTGGAGGGCAGATCCTCAATAGAAAGCCAAAACCAGACAGTGATGTGACTCAGACGATCAATACAGTATCGTACCACGCCAGACCTGACTCAGATCAGCGGTTCTGCACACAATATATCATCTATGATGCTTTCTCTAATTATCACCCAGAGAGGGTTCGTCAGGGCAAAGTCTGGATGGCTCCCTCCAACTGGTTTATAGACTGCTTAATGTCTTTTCAAGTACTCCCTGTTAGCAAGTGAAAGCCACACCTTCTCCCAGATGGGGCAGAAACATGGCAGCCATACCTACCTGTGTTGTTGACCAGTCACATTGTTACAAAGAAGTTGGCACCATTCAAGATTTTACATAGTCGAATTTTGAAAATCTATTTTGTTATTGCTTATGGGTTAACATTAGAATTCAGTCCATGTTTTCCATTTAGAAACAGTGACTGCTTTGAAAAGGTGTTTCTTTAGGAGACCTTTGGTTTGATATTCATTATGTCATTCTGTTAAAATCATTAGCTTTTGGAGATCAGTGAAAGTATATCAGAACCGTTGGTGAAATATATGCAAGTTGTATCATTACTGTCAAGCCACTTAATGGGCTTTGATGAAAAACCCACACCTGCCATAATGAGAACTTAGTCATACAGGAAGCAGAGCATTTTCTGAATAGAATTGTTATGAAAATGCAAAGAAAGTACATATTTGATCCAACTAATCACCGATTTTAAATGCTTGACTATTCTCTTGTGTCTGTATTGGACTTTTATGTGTTCTTGCATTTGACTTTATTATTTACTTGGTTGTCTGTCTTCACTATTTTACTACTGGGAAAAAAAATCATGATGCTAAAACACAGTTATTTGTGTGCTTGTGTGTGTTGAGAAAATCAGCAGTGAGCTAGGGCCCTTTATGTAACGATTCATTATTGACTATTACATTATGGAGTTATTTTGTATATCTGAAATACATGTTTTAGTAGCAGTTGGTGAATCTCATTTTAGGCATATCATTTACAGAAGATTTTATATAATAAATAGAATTGGGAGTCAATCTTTTCTTATTTGACTTCACAAATTATTATAAAATCAATTAGGTTTTTTTGTTTTGTTTTTTTTAGCTCAGGATACACTTCATGGTCTGTATACACTATTTTATTTACAAGGTCATAGGATTTAGAGTCGGAAAGAATCTGGGGAGGGGCGCTCTAGTATAATATAAGGATTTAGTGAAGCCTATGATCCCCTTCTCAGAATACTATGTTCAAATGCATAAAATACATAGAATTACAGAGGAAACCAGATTATATTGAAATAGTTATCAGAATATTAGGGGAAAAAATGGTACATGGACCCCAGTTTAAGAACCCCTGACCTAATCCATCCCCCTCTTTTATAGATAAGCAAACCAGGTCTCAGAGAAAATGAAATGAATTTCCCAACGTCACACAAATACTAAATGGCAATGTCAAGATTCAAACTCAGATCTTCTGACTCATTTGCTTGGGAAGGGCATTATTCTCGTTTGCAAAGTGAGGGGTTTCCAAG
The DNA here is from genome assembly GCF_028583685.1 of Petaurus breviceps papuanus. NCBI lineage: Eukaryota > Metazoa > Chordata > Mammalia > Diprotodontia > Petauridae > Petaurus > Petaurus breviceps. The sequence goes on from NW_027187376.1 coordinate 4,749,676, forward strand.
GTCCCGCCTGACCTTAAACATTTAGGACTCTAGCCATCCTTGATTTTATTTCTGTAATACTTTATAAATCTGTTCTCATTTGATCCATCTCAATGACTTGTGTAGTATCTTTGAGGTAGATAGTGATTTTTTTTTTTAAGTGAAGGTTGTAAGTGATTTTTCCAAGGCCATGGACATGTAGTGACAATTCCCATGCAGGGTTTGGGACTCTTTGAATAGAGTTCCTTCTACTTCTACGCTGTTCCATGTTGCTTAAGATAGATCTGTTTCTGTATTAATCAAAGCAGGAATTATATATAAAGTCAGATAGTGTTTTCTTACTTATAAATATTAGGTTAGCCATGCACACCAGCTATAGAGACCCAATACATGCCCTTTCAGTAAAACCAGTCTTGAATCTTGGGTAATGAATCTGTTCAGTTTCCATATCTACCATCAGTGACATGTTAGGTGCTAAAAAAAAAAATTCCATTCTCATGGAGAATAATGAACATCACTGCGCTGGGTCAAGAATGAGAGATGAGATCATATCTAGATTAAATAATTGATGACTGAGGGATCTTCGATGGCACTTCTGATTTAGAGCTTGATTTCTGTCTTTTTCCTTACCTGTTAAGCTATATTTCTGAGACAGATTTGCATCTCTTCTCTCCCTCCTCCCCACCCTCACAACCCCTCACTCAAACATGGTTGGAAAAAGTAGTGACTCTTGGAGTGGGGGCCTGGGTTCAAATGTTACTTACGATATTTATGTCACCCCAGTTTCCTTATAAAAGGAACTCGTCCTCTGAGGATCCTTCCAGCTCTATATCTGTTCTCTTATTTAGATTCATAATTAGTTTTTGAAGTCTTTTATTCTAAGCCATTAATTCATGGACTCTGACTTCTCTGTGTCTTCTCTGTTCATCAGTAATTAGCTGCATTGTCTAGTTTCTGTGATTTTTGTTTCAGTGAAACATGGTTTCTGTAAACCCTTGAAAGCTTTCATTGTACTGCCTCTGTTCAGTAATTTTATAATTTAGGTGCGTGCTTGAGTATCTTTTTTGTCTGTCACCAAGACTGGCCTGGGAGTCAGGAGACCTGGGTCGTAGCCCTGGCTTTGCTGCTAACTAGCCCTGTGCTTTGGGCATTTCACTTTAAGATTTCTGGGTGTCTTGATCAGTCAGATAAGGTCAGACTAAATGTTCTCCAAGATCGCATCCTCCTCTAAAATAACATGACTATAAACTGCATGAAGGCAATAATTGTGTCTTTATCATTGCATGGAGCACAAAGCCTGCCCTTTTTGTAGTTTTGCTGAATAAATAATGATAGCTCTGTGGTTTATCGCTATTACGGTGCTAAAACATATCACCGATTCAGCCTTTCTTTGTAAGAAAAATTTTCTCTTCCAGGTGGAGGTGGTACCAAGACAGCTACAAGATACCATACAAGGGACACAGACTACGCCATTGCTAGTTAGGGTACTGGGGAACAGACATATGTGCTCATGTCAAAGAATGGGAAATTGTGGTTGCATCCTTCTCATATCCTAAAGCCTTACCTGGAAAATATTCAGACTAATTCAAGTTACAGAAGGCAGCCAGCCTTGTGAAATCTAACAGCATTAGTATCAACCTTTTTCTTAACTATTGCACTACATGCTTCCACTTACTCACATGGATACTTGGCAGCTAGATAACTTTGTAGATGGGTCAGGAGGACCTGAGTTCAGGTGCTGACTCTGATACTCATTAGCTGTGTGAATCTGGACTCATCATTGTTCAGTCTTAACCTCTCTTGGCCTCAGTTTCCTCCTTTGTAAAATGTAGGTAATAATAGGTCCTACCTCTCAGGGCTGATGTGAGGATCAGATGAGGTATTTGGCAAGTGCTGTATAAATACTGGGGCATCTAGGTGGTGCAGCGTATAGAGCGCCAGACCTAGAGTCAAGAAACATCTTCCTGAGTTCAAATCTGGCCTGAGACATCTGCTAGCTGTGTGACCTTGGGCAAGTCACTTCACCCTGTTTGCCTCAGTTTCTTCATCTGTAAAATGAGCTGGAGAAGGAAATGGCAAACCCCTCCATTATCTCTGTGAAGAAAACCCCAAATGGGGTCACAAAGAGTCGGGCCTTACTGAAACGTCTGAACAAGATATAAATGCTAAATTTCCTTCCTTTTCCTCTTAACAGTTCTGAAACAAGTATTCCACATATTATCTCCACTTAATAAATAGGGTTTCGTTGTCACACAGCTCACGACAGAACCTGGGCTTTAGAAAGAGAGAACTCTGGGCATCTAGGTGGAGCAGAGAATAGAGCATGGCCCTAGTCAGGAGGACCTGAGTTCAAATCCAGCCTCAGACACTTAACACTTACTAGCTATGTGATCTTGGGCAAGTCACTTAACCCCGATTGCCCTGCCCTCTCCCCTCCAAAAAAGCAAAAAAAGAAATGGAGAACTCTCAGAGCCGGGAGAGACCTAAGAGATAATAAGTCAGATGTTTTATTTGCAGTCACAGAGCTATAAGAAGTAACATTGTTGGGACTCCCAGTACCATGCGTGTTCTTACTCCAGACAAGTACTCTCCATCACACCAGCACTTGCAACTGCTGTTTGATGCCCTCTTTACATTGTTCCAGTCCAATGGCAGACTGTGCTCTAAGCATGATGCTGAATGCTGGAGAGAGACAAAAGTCAGACTTGGGTCTCTTCTCTCAAGGACCTGCTTTAATATGGGAGAGGTATTTAGAAGCATATAGACAATACACAAAGAAGACATCAGGTAACCTTGGATGAGAAGGGTATTGAGAGGGGAACCAAGGAAGTTCCTGTAAAAAGTGATGCTTGAGTGGAGTCTTAAGGAAAACCAGGGTTTCCAAGAGGCAGAGGTGAGAAGGTAGAGTTTTCCAGGCTCGGAGGACAGCAAGCAGACTAGGAGGGATTGGCTATCAGGTGAATGGAGGAGAGTGATGTGAGAGGGGTAGGAAGGAGCCGGGCTGTTAATACTTTTAAATTTCTAATAGAGGTATTTATACTGATCCCAGATATATTATAATAGAGAGCTACCGGAGTACCTATTTCTAGCAATCCCTTAGGCACAGGTGACATTAGCAGAAAGAAGCTAGAAATCAGCTAAAAATTACAGGGTTTTAAATAAGAAATTAAAGACCCTTAAGACAGGAATTCTTAACCTTTTCTGTGTTATGGACCCAGTTGGCAGTCTGGTGAAGCCCTTTTCAGAATAATGTTTTTAAATGCATAAGATACTTAGGATTACAAAGGAAGCCAATTGTATTCAAATAAAGAAGTAATTTTTCCCCTTCCAGGTTCATGGATCCCCTGAAATCTATCCCATCAATCCCAGGTTCAGAACCCCTACTGAAGAACTATCATTCTCCACCTGGTTGCAGTACTCTGGACCTCTCCATTACCCCTGCTCCCTTTTTTTCTCTTACTTTTTTTTCTTTTTGGAGGGGAGAAGGGAGGACAATTGGGGTTAAGCGACTTGCCTAAGGTCCCACGGCTTGTAAGTGTTAAATGTCTGAGGTTAGATTTGAACTCAGGTCCTTCTGACTCCAGGACCAGTGATCTATTCATTGTGCCCCCTAGCCTCCCCTTTCCTTTTTTTTTTTTTTTTTATGTTTTCTTCCCCTATTAGATTGTAAACTTCTTGGAGGCAAGGACTCTCTTTTTCATATGTATGTTCCCAGCATTTAGCACAGTATCCACTTATTGACTGACTGACCTAAGTTATATCAGTTAAAAATCGAGAGCATGAGCTAGCAGTATTTCAGTCAAGTTAAAAAGAGCTAAAAATGATTAAGACTTAATTCCCTATATATTCACTCCCAGGACCAGGATCATCAGGTAAGCCTCCTAAGAATGTGTAAACTTTCCTTCATTGTTTTAATGTTTTCTGTCTCTGTGGTCTTTAGTAACAAAACTTCTCAAAGGAACCCAGAAACAAAAAGGTTGTGCTCTGTTTTTCAGAGAGCAAGTCTAAGTATAACAGAATCAAGTTCGTCTCTCTAGAGAAGAAAGGGACCTTGGAAACCAAGGTCTTGCCCCCTAATTTTACAGATGGGAAAAGTGAGGGTAGAGGTTAAATGACTTGCTTGGGGTTACACAGCTAGTAAATTTTTGAGGTAGGATTTGAAGGGAGGTCTTTCTGATTCCAATCCCAACACAAGTCAAGCATTTAATAAGCACTCACTCTGTTCAGCAGTGTGCTAAGTAAACACTGGGGATACAAACACATACGCACGCAATCCCTGCTTTCAAGGACCTCACAATTTAATGCCAAGATGACAAGAAACAACTATGTACAGACATACACAAAGTAAATTGTAAATAATCAGAGGCAAGCCACTAAGGTTGATCAAGACTGGGAAAGACTTCTTGTAAAAGGTGGGACTTTAACTGAGACTTCAGGGAAGTCAAGAGGCAGGGATGAAGAGGGAAAGAATTCTCGATAAGAAAAGATCAAGTGAAAATGTTTGGAGTTTGAAGGTGGCGTACATTGTCAAAGGCTGCAGAGATCAAGGATGAGAACTAATTAAAAAAAAAAAACCAAAACCATAAGTTTTAGTGATTAACAGATCACTGGTAACTTTGGAGAGGGCAATTTCACTTGATTGATAAGGGCAGAAGCCAGACTAAAGAAAGGTAAGATAGGGAGTGGAAAGGAAATGGAAGCACCAATTATAGAAGGTCTTCTACCCGTTGCACCACCTAGCTGACTCTGTGCTTGTATCACTTCTCCAGAACAAAGCTACATGGTGAGAATACTCCTAAAGAGGGCCGATGGGTCATGTTTCTGGAATATGCTAGTGAAAGAAAGGAGGTCGTGAACTTACGGTGATGTATATAATTATACTTCTAACCTCTTTTTATTTATTTATTTAGCTTTTCTTTTCTTTTTTGGAGGGCAATTGGGGTTAAGTAACTTGCCCAAGGTTACATGGCTAGTTTGTGTGTGTGTGTGTGTGTGTGTGGGGGGGGGGTTAAGTGTCTGAGGCCGGAACCAAACTCGGGTCCTCCTGACTCCAGGGCCAGTGCTTTACTCACTGCGCCACCTAGCCACCCTTTTTATTTATTTTTGGTAAGTAAATCTTTAAGTACCCAAATTCCAATTCCATTCCCAAATTACAAGTCTGAAAATCACCAGGTGCCATTTTAAGATGGGAGACAACTATCTGTTGACCTGTTAGTGTAGCTTTCCTTTCTTTTCTTCTTTCTTTCTTTCTCTCTTTCTCTCTCTTTCTCTCTTTTCCTTCCTTCCTTCCTTCCCTCCTTCCCTCCCTCCCTCCTTCCCTCCTTCCTTCCTTCCTTCCTTCCTTCCTTCCTTCCTTCCTTCCTTCC
>NW_027187376.1:4755030-4831535 GCF_028583685.1 Petaurus breviceps papuanus
CCTTCCTTCCTTCCTTCCTTCCTTCCTTCCTTCCTTCCTTCCTTCCTGTCTTTCTCTTTCTCACCAAGACCAGAAGTACAAAGAGTACTCATGGATCCAGTCCTACTGCTAATCACAATGGAATCTTTGACAATGCTCCATTTCTGAATTGGCACCGATTTCCACATTTTTCTTAGGTAACCTGGTGACCCCTCGGTCTTGAGGGCTCACTTTATTGGTGCAGGACTTAGTGAGGATAGCCAATTGACTTTAATCCTGTTGCAGCTCAGCAACCCACAACCTTCAACCTTCCTTAAATAGCAGAGATGACAGGTGTTACAGATGTGTACCACCTCTTGACTTATCTTGATAGTATCATGATCCAAAAAGCTCTCTACAAGTTAGTCCAGTGGATCAAATCTAATAAGATGACATGATAGCTGTCATAAAATATTTGGAGAGCTGGAATTAAGCTCATTCTGTTGGGTCCCAGAGGACATAACAAAGTGGCAAATGAAGAGACTAATTGAGGTTTGATTTCAGGGGAAAGCTTCCTGATGAAATCATGGATGATCTAGTGATTAGAATACTTCAAAAGTAGATTGGGCTGCTTCATGAAGTGATGGCGCCCTCCTCCTTTGAGGTCTTCAGTCATAGACTGACCATTTGACAGATATAGTAGGAATTTCTCTTGTACCTGGAATATAGAAGATGGCTGCTGAGGTCTATCCCAAGCATCAAATTCTGTGATTCTTGCCTTTGGTGACCTCTGAAATCTCGTGCAGGTCTACACTTGTTTAATTCAGTGAAGAAGAATATGGTACAATGGAAAAGTTACAACCTCTCTGGGCCTCAGTTTCCTCATCTGTAAAGCAAGGGAGTCACACTAGGTGGTTTCCATAATTTTTTCCTGCTCTCTTCATTGACTAGATAAGATTTTTAAGGTCCCTTCTTGCTCTGTGATGCATAACGGTGAACTGAATGGTAGCATTGTGATGAATATTTTACTATTAATATCCCTCCCTGCTTGCCTGCTGGCTCAAATGAAGTTAGCTGCATATTCTCTGCTGCCAAGATCAAGATGTAGGTCTTTTCCCTGTTTTTATACCTTGACTAGCTTTTGATCTTAACCTTTGGAGACAAAGAATTTTCTGCTTTAGAATCCCCTGTTGTATTTGGAGTATTTTCTACAGAACTTCAAAGTACTCCCCAGGCCAACAGCTGTCAGGCTACTTCGAATGATGGGCTGTGTACACCATTTAGAACCGTGAGATCTGTAGCTTCTAGTTGGCTTAAATATTTAAAATATGCAAATTAGAAAATGAGCCTTAATTGATTGTTCTGATTTGCATATGAGCTGATGACAGACTTCAAATGTAAGTTCTAAAATCCCCTGGCTTTTAGGGGCTGGGTATTAAAAATAGAACACGAAAGCTAGAAGGGACCTTTATCAATCATTTAGTTCAGCCCCTCAGTTGACAGACTGCTGAGACCCAGAGAAATTAGATCACTTGCCCAAGATCACACAGCTAGTTGGTGGCAGGGCAAGGAGTAGAAACCAGGTCTTTCAATTCCCAGCCTATCATATTTCCCACCACCATGCTGTTTCCCAGCGAGGAGGCTCTGCCCATTAGTTACATGAAAAGTATATACAGTCCTAGCTTTGGAGCTGATTTTTTTCCCCTGTCTGCTTGTGGCATTGGCTGTATTGCTGCAGGTGGTTTGGAAGCTATAGAACAGTTTTAGCAGAGTGACTTTGAAATGGCCAGATTGGATTAGTTATTCAGAGATACAGAAAGATATCTGTTAGCCCTTGAGTGAAAAATTTCCAAGACCAAATAAGCCTGGAAATTCTCATGGTCTTGAAGAGAAACTCCATCTCAATGCTCTGAAAATTGACATTTTTTCTGCTGAACTGGTACAAGCACTCTTTCTGTTGCATGAGCTTAAAAGATATTTAACGGGAGATAAACGAATTATGATTAGAATTCATCGTGGCAAATAGCAACTTGCATAGGAAACATCTTGTGTTACCTTTAAGACTTGAATGAATCTGCTTTAAAATATATTTATGTGTGAACATGTTCATTGTGCCATCTATCTTTCCCCCTAAAATTGTGAAGTTTTGTCATCAAATGGCTTTTCAGGTCTCTCCCCCAATAGATTGTAGTAATAATGATTAATAATGAAATAAGAAACAGGTTTGGTGTTTTCCTAAGCTACAGAATAATTAAAATGTACTTTAGAACCTTTATGAAATTATTTTAAAGATTTTTCTATAGCTGTGATTATACTTTCCTTTTGGAAAAGAGGAGTGATTTTTCTGATAGAGCTGTAGACTGGACCTGTGACTTAACTTCAGAAACTGCCAGATGAGGAATATCCCTCTACTAATGCAGGTGAGGAACGGCTTAGAAAGTTCCCTAGAGCACTGACAGTTAAGTGAATAGTCCGGGGTCACACAGGAAGATGAGTCTTCCTGACTTGGATCCCGGAGCTCTGTGCACTGTGGTGCCACCTAGTCAATCCTCTGGCACATAGTAGGTCCTTAAATTTTTTTTGTTGCTTGATAGCTAGGGTCTGCAAGAACTCATACATATACCTGTGCAGCTTTACCTCCTACAGTCACCAAGCAAAGCCTGTTTCCCTCAGTTCCTCATCTGTAAAATGAGCTGGAGAAGGTGTCTTTGCCAAGAAAATCTCAAATAGGATCACACAGAGTCAGACATGACTTAAAAAAAAAAAAAAACCAAAACCTGAACAAAAACAAATGTATCAGGAATTAAGAAGGTGTTGGGAATATAAAGAAAGGAAAAAAACTTGGTCCCTCCCCTTGGAGAGCTTTTATCCTAATGGGGGATACAGCATATACCTAAATGGGTAAAAATAAAACACATTCAAAACAGATTCAGAGTAATTCTGGGGAGAAGATACTGGGCGGCGGGGACCAGGAAAAGCCCCTTGTAGAAAGTGTCATTGAACTTAGTCCTGAAGGAAACCAAGGATTTCTAGAAGGGCAGAAGACAAAGAAGTATGATCTACCAGACTCAGGGGAAACCAGCACAGGGCACAGATGGGAGCATTATGAGTGATGAACAGTAAGTACACTTTAACTAGACCGTAGAATTCGTAAGGGGACAGTAATGTATAATAAGGCTGGAAAGTAGGATAGGGTTGGATGCTGAGCTTTATAAGACACAGAAGTTTATATTTGATGGTAGAGGCAATAGGGAATTACCGCAGTTTATTGAATAGGGGTATGATATGATCAGACCTAAGCTTTGGGAAAATCAATTTGATGGGTTCTAGGGGATGCATTTCCAGATTAGAAAGGTCTTATGCACAGACCAGGTGATGCACTAAGTCCATTTCTGAAGACCTACCTAACCCAATTAGAAGAGGTTCATGACCAGGTTGGTCAATGGATGGGGAATTGTTTAACCACAGAGACCATCTAATAAGTAATAGAGAGGTGGTGATTTGTGATGGAAGTAATGGCTGTCTTGATGACCTCATGGCACCTTACAATTCTTAAGTATGTTATACACACGCGGGAGCTTTCAGTCTTGGATACAGCTTTTAATATGGCTCTAAGTTTTTAAAGGAGAAATTATTATATTTGTATCACTAGTACCTGCCATAGTGCTTAGCACATTGTAGACAATTAAATGTTTGTTGATTGATTGGATGAATAAAGACCAAACCCACAAACAGACAATATGCTGAGATATATTGTGTCTTTCCATATTGTTGCTGAAAATTAGGGCTGGGCTTTCCTACTGAGGACAAACTCAGATAAAGACTCTTGATGTACTGAGGGATTCACTTAGGGAGGAATTTACATTGTTACACGTCATGAGTTCCTAGTTATTATCACAAGAGTATCACAGTTCCCATCCAATTCAGGGAAACCTTGACTCTCTCTAAAAGATGCTACATGACTCTTCCCGTGTCTTATGAAGAGACAGCTAGATTGTGCATAGCGCTGGGCCTGGAGTCAGGAAGTTCTGAGTTCAAAGATCTGTCCTCAGACACTTACTAGCTATATGACCTTGGACAAGTCACTTAGCCTCTGTCTGCCTTAATCCACGGGAGAAGGAAATGGCAAATCACATTGCTAAGAAAATTCCATCCAGGGTCACAGGAGTGGAATATGGCTGAACAACATGTCTTGTGACACACTGGGACAAAGGGAGGAGTTGGCAATGCTCCCCATTGCTCCTTGAGACCCTCCCTCTGCCACCATCACTCCTTTTTTTATGATTCACTGTATTTCTATAAATCAGCTGGTATGTACTCTTCCTGCTGTTACATACTGGCTGGCTCCTAGGTCACTTCCCTTTCTCAGAGAGTTCAGTACCTGGTTCAGTCATTTCCTCCAAACTTGCCTTATACTTACAGATTTCAGCATACCAAATAATGTCTCAAATACCTTCCATTTCCTCAACCTGAATCCCTATCACCTACCTTAGTCATCTGTAGAGATGATGGTATCATTACTTGTAATTGAGGCATGTACATGATTTTGAACTCTGAAAATTCTCTCCAATCATCATTTCCTCTTTGTCAGTCCTGCCTTACTTCTGAACCTGTTCTTCATTGTTATTGTGATTTCTTGCACCTCGATTTCTCCTTGCTTTTGACTACCCCTCCCCCCAACTGACCAAACTTTTCTTCACTTCTCTTCCAAATTTGGCCTCAGTTGGTCCATTTCAATGGTATACCGTTCTCTACCCTTGATTCCCTTGCCCTCTTATCCTACCATCATTCCTGGTTCTCAACCCTGGATCTCCACCATCTTTCTTCCCTGCTTGTTCTCCTGAGGTACCAACACTTCAGAGGAAGGGAGCAATACTTTCATGGCATTTGGAGCCTCAACAAGGATCTAATATCAACTGAGTTCTTACATGGACAGCAAAGTTTTTCCATTTTGATTGACCCTCTTTCTTACTCTATTCAGTCCCCACCTCTTTAAGATCCTGCCCCTTCAAATGCCCTTAGTTTAACATTATTGATTATCTTTTCTGAGCTCCCTCTTCTCCCATCATTTAAACCTCAAAACTATTCTACATTTTCATCTATCCTCTCCTTTAATCCTATTTCTAAGAGAGAAATGGCTTTTCTCCTTGCTAAGGTCAACTCTGTTATATGTGACCTCAACCCCATTTTCTCCCTCTCTCATATGCTCTAGGAACTTCCTCATCAGTCATATTCTCTCTCTCTCTCTCTCTCTCTCTCTCTCTCTCTCTCTCCCTCTCTCTCCCTCCCTCTCTTACACACACACAACACACACACACACACACACACACACACACACACAGAAAAAATAATGGATATGAGATGGAACTGTTGAGTTGCTTTAATTTGAATTTCTCTGCTTTTTGGGACTTGGAGCGTTTTTTTTTTTATATGGTTGTTGATAGCCTGGATTTCTTATTTTGAAAACTTTAATCATTTATTAATTAAGGAATCATCCTTTATCTCCAGTCTCACATCGTCAACTATCTGCAATACATCTACATTTGGATTTGCCACCACAGGCATCCCATGGGAATCTGAATTCATCATATCTAATACAACGCATTGTCTTTCCCCATAAACCTAGATAAATGTCCCCTGGCCATCTTGAATTTAACATGTTCAAAATGTAACATGTCATAGTATCTCCTCATCTAACCCTTGTCCCTTCTTTTGGACTTCCTATATCTGTTAATGATACCCATCAGTCAAGTCAACAAACATTTACTCAGTACTATATGCCAAGAGCCATACTAATCACTGGTAACATGAACTATTTTTGTTCATACCCTTGTGGAGTAGAGCACTTCTTGCCTCCCAGGCCCCAACACTTACAGTCATTTATGACTTTCATTTTTCTCTCCTTCCAAATCCAATTATTTTCTAAATTGATGTTCATACCATCTCAATATTGATCTCACCCTTTCCTTCTTTCTCATTCCCACTCCCACTCCTACCACCCTAGTTCATGTCCTCATTACTTCTTACCTAGAACCTTTTGATCCCCTATTACCTTGTTTCTCTGCCTCCAGTTTCCCTTCTCCAACCTATTCTCTGCAACACTATGAAGAAAAATCTTCCCAGTGCACAGACCTGATCTCACCCCTCCCTCATGCAAAAATTATTGGTAATTCTCTGTTCCTGAAGGTTAAAATATAAACTGTAATTCCAGATCTTCCAGAGTCTGACTTTAATTTTCCTTTCTGGGCTAATTTCATACAAGCATTGTTCTAGCCAAACTGAACTGTTAGCTGTTTTCCAGTAATGTCCTGTTCTCTCCCACCTCCACATATTTGTACCCAGTTCCCCATTCCTGATACAGGCTTCCTTTACAATTTTACCTTTTGAAACCCTTCTCTTCCTTTAGGCCCAGATCAACTGTTGTCTTCTGAGAATCCTCAGTTTGACTCCTCATTCTCTTATATTAAACCTGGCATCATAGTTATTTGTGTACATGTCTCACCCCCTTCTAGAATTTCAGGGCTAGGACTGTGTTGTTTTCATCTTTGTATATCCATAATATAAGTTTAATAAATATTTATTGGATTGAGCTAATCCTGGTCTGCTCTGGACTGGATTAAACACTAGTTCTGAACTACAATCGATTTCTGGAGGTAAGAAGGATGTAAAGCTGTAGATACTTATTTTCTTCAGTTTCTTTTCTGCATGTGTACTTATTGTAGTAAAATTATGGGAGACAACTTGATGGTAGTGGATAGAATGTTGGCAGACAAGAAGAACAGTTCAAATATTATCTAATAAGTACTCTGAAAAAGTCACTTAAAATTTTTAGCTTCAGTTTCATCATCTGTCAAATGGTAATAATTTTAGGGTCATTGTGAGAATCAAATAATATATGTAAAATATTTTGCAAACCTTAAATATATAATTTATATATATATGTATTACATAATAATATAACGTAATACGTATATAATTTATGATTTATTCTAAGGATGCTAATCTTCCTGTTTCATAATTTGCATAATATCAAACAATTGAGATGCCCTTTGTTACTATCATTGATAAAGACATGTAAAGGAATCATAGTCCTTGATCTGCAGTCTTTATACTCAAAGCGTATTGGCTTTGGGAACTATCCAGGATTTTCCATCAGTGCCAAATGAACACCAATCTCAATAAGATAAATCTAAAACTTCATTTTTTTTCAAAAGCACTTGAGATATCTGAATTCCTCTTCAGTAACAACCCTGGTTCTTGGCAGGAGGGAATGACATTTTGCTAATGTTTCATCACACTGGATTTTCTGTTGGGAAGTATATTCAGAAACAGGAAATGCGCCTTACCGTTGGCATGAATGGGAAATGAGATTTTCCCATCAGTGTTTAATTTGCTAAGTTAGCAATTCAGTCTCCATATAATTTAAACAGTAGTTAAGTCTCTTTAGATTCATTTAATCTCCTGGTGAATTGCATCTCCTGCCTATTTAAAAAATGCATTTTGCCCTTTTTAATATTTATGGTAGTTTTCCATGCATTTAGATATAATTAGAAGGGAGACTATTTCTCTCAATGGTAGCAGAAAAAGCATCTAAAAATAAAATTCTGATCTTTTCTTTTGCAATTATAGTCCAATAAAATTGGTATACATCTCATCCCCCCTTATGGAAATGATTGATTATGTATCTAAGTAACGCTTTTAAATGGTGTGAGTCTGACCTAGACAGAAAGAGGTCTCACTTTCATTGTTCTCAATGTCCAGTTATTCATCGAGATTCTTGCTGAAAGCAAACAGAAGCCAGATTAGTTCTATTTGCATTTCCCCAACTGAAAAGTGGACATTCTGTAAACAGGAGCTGAGCTGAATGTGATTTGGAATTTTCAGTGATTGTTAAAGGTGACTGAATCCATCTCTGCACTGGAAAAACTTTCTTGATCTATTGTCTGTATTCTGTGTCTGAGGCATTCAGGAAGCTCCTGGTTAAATATTTTAACAGCCAGACTTTCTGTCTTATCTTTCCTGGAAAGGCTGTCTTCTTTAGAGATTTATAAATCTTGCTCCAATAGCCCCTAAAAGAAGGTGTCAGTGACAGGAGGTTAACTAAAATGCAAATTGAGGGTAAGCAGTCATTTTGGCTTAGGTGAGATATGAGGACCCTGGAATTGTCAAAATGAGCAAGATTTTTTCAGAAGAAATAGATAAGGTCACCCTATAGAATATGACCAATGAGATGTATAAGGAAGATATAAGGGAGAAGGAGCCATCCTCAGCCAATCAAGCAGAATCTATTAACTTCCCAGCAACCCAAGGATGGAGTTAGAATAAAATAATCAGAATTATTGCAGCAGAGGAAATCACAAGGTAATTGCTGAATACATGATATATAGTTTTCATAATTGCTTTATATTATGAGAAGGCCACAGAGTACAGTAGAAAACGGACTGAATTTGGAATCAGGACCTAGATTCAAAATCTGCCTCTGCCTTTTATTCCCTATGTCACCTTGGGTGAATTGCTTAACTTTTATGGATCTTTATTTCTCCATCTGCAAAATGAAGATGTTGTGTCTAGATGAAAACTAAGGCCGCTTTGTGCTCTAAATCTGTGATCCTAAGAATTGGCAGATGGCCTACAAATAATCTGTTTAAGGCACTTAATCCGCTGAACTTTTTTTTTATTCTTTTGCTTTACAAAATTTATAGTCACATTATTTTGGGTATCTCTGTACATCATAGAAGTCTGGCCAAACACCTCCTGTTAGTTTTTGGCAGAGAGGTAATCCCTTACAGAATAAATGGGAAATTTAAGGTCACGAACATACCTTTGGCAGAGCTCACCCTCCTAAAATCTTTAGGCTGTAGTGTGGGTTAAAAAGGCCTGGGTTAAAGTATTGGCTCATAGCTTCTTCCTTCTCTCATTTTGGTCCCTTTCCAAAAACTGTCATTTAATAAATCTTTTTTCAGTTGTAAGTGATCTTTAGTGAAAGAAAAAGAGAAGGAAGGAGGAAGAAAAGGAGGAAGAAAAAGGAAAGAAAGGAAGGAAGAAAGAAAGAAAAGGAAAGAAAGAGAGAAAAAGAAAGAAAGGAAGAAGGAAGGAAAGAAAGAAAGAGAGAAAGAAAGAAAGAAAGAAAGAAAGAAACAAAGAAAGAAAGAAAGAAAGAAAGAAAGAAACAAAGAAACAAAGAAACAAAGAGAAAGGAGACACTGATTCAGTAATTATACTTACTACATGTGTGACCTTGGGCAAGTCACTTACTTACCTGGGCCTTGGTTTCCTCGTCTGCAAAGTGAAATTGAACCAGATGGTTTCTAAGGTCTCTTCAAGTTAAAAAATCTATAAACTTAAGATGAAAAGGGTATACTAAAATGGCTGTACCATCTCGGCTGAAAATCTGTAGACATGGAACCCCAAGTTTCTCTCCCTGGTTTATGAGATCATTTTTTACCTTGTAGTATCTTCTAGTTGGGATTCTCTATCTTTCCAGTTCTATAACAAAATATCTTCTCTGCTGCTTCTCTCTGCAAGAAGGGTGGATGACTTCATTCACATCCTTCAGCTGGAGAAGAAGATAGCAACATTTTCTGTTCTTGTGATGTCCAGAATCTTTCCTCATGCTGATTCTTGCCACTGCAATTTTCCTGCTAGAATCTCTATTTCCCCTCCTATTTGCTATCTCTTTTGCCATCACTCTACTCCATAAGCTTTGAACTTGTATCACAGAAGGCAGACATCTGGACCAGATGATCTCGAGTGGTACTTTCCAGATCTATTTTTATGGGATTTTTATGAGGGGAGCACGTTAGACAAGATTCTTAACATTGCCTACTGCACAAAGCAGGCCAGTCTGGTCAGACTCATAGATCAGGAAGCCACCTTTCACGTAGAATGCTGTGGTTGGTTGCTAGTTTTCCAAGAGGCTGACTGTTCCCTTCTCTGCTCCTTTAACATAGCTGGCCCCAGTGTTGCTAGGCCCTATAACATATACAGAGAACCTTTGGTTTTCTGTAATAATAATCATAAATATATAGATTTTTAACTGAAAGAGAACTTAGAATTTGGGTACAACCACCTTATTTTACAGATAAAACTGACACTTAAGAGAGATGAAGTAAATTATCATCACCACCATCATCATCATCAATAACTACCATTAGCGTTTCTAATAACTATTACTGTGTTATCATTTTTATAATTTATAATGACTACCATTATCATTGTAATAGCTACCATTGTGTTTTCATTATTACAATTAATAATAGCTAGCATTATAATTATAACTACCATTCTGTTATCATTATTATAATTAAAAACAACTAGCATTATCATAACTATCACTGTGTTATCATAACTAATGACAGTCACTAGCATTGTCGTTATAATAGTTACCATTGTATTATTGTTGTAATTAACAACAATAACTAGCATTGTCATACTAACTAGCATTTGTTGTCTTGTTAATTAATAACAATAGCTGGCATTGTCATTTTAACTAGCATTAGCTGTCATTATTATAATTAGTGCTAATGCTAACTAGCATTTATAGCTAAGTTATGCAAAGCACTTTACATATTTATCTCATTTGATTTGATCTTTACTACAACCCTGTGAAGTGGGCACTGACATTTAGTCCATTTTATAGATAAGGAAATTGGGAGGTTTAAGTGACTTTCCCAGAATCATACAAGTAGGAAGTGTCTGAGGCAGGATTCAAACTCAGATCTTCCTGCCTCCCAGTCCAGCACTCTCTTCATGATGTTACTTAGCTGTACCCAGGGAGTGAGGGGTACAACTGAGATTTGAACTTATGTTCTCTGACTTCAAATGAAGAGTTCTTTTAACTGCACCATGCTGTCTCAAAGCATGAATTTTTTTTGGGGGGTGAGGGGTGCTTCCCCTTGGGCTGTTAACATACCCAGGTCCCCTTTATAGCAACTAATATTTCATACTACTCTGAGGTAAGGACATTTTATATATATTCTTTCATTTGACCTTAACAACACCCCTGTAAGATAAGTAATGATAATAGCTAACATTCCCATAGTATTTTAAGGTTTGCAAAGCATTTCACAAGTATTATCTTATTTTATCCTCACAACAACCTTTGGAAGAAGGTCCAATTCTTTTTTTGAATGGTGGAAGACAAGGCAATTGCAGTTAAGTGACTTACCTGAGGTCACGCAGCTAGTAAGTGTGACAAGAATCTGAGGCCAGATTTGAACTCTGGTCCTCCTGACTCCAGGGCCCACTGGTGTTCTATACACTGTACTACATAGCTGCCCCTGAGTAGGTACAATTCGTATCTCCATTTTACAGATGAAGAAACTGAGAAGTCAAGGAAGTTGCCTAGGATACTATAGCTAGTAAATATCTGAGGCTGGATTTGAATTAAGGTTTTCCTGACACCTTGGGGCAGCTAGGTGGCACAGTGGACAGTGTGCTAGGCCTGGAGTCAGGAAGACTCACATTCCTGAGTTCAAACCTGGCTTCACACACTTACTAGCCTATGACCCTAGACAAGTCACTTAACCCCGTTTGCCTCAGTTTCCTCATAAGTAAAATGAGTTGGAGAAGGAAATGGTAAACCACGCTAATATCTTTGCCAAGAAAACCCCAAATTGGGTCATGAAGAGTAGGACATGACTGATAGCAGCTTCCTAAGTCTAGGTCTAACACTGTATCCATTGCACCAGTACTGCAGGTATATTCTCCATTTTACAGAGGAGGAAACAGAGGTTCAGAGTGACATGACTGTCTCATGGTTGCACAACTAGTAAGTACCAGAAGCAAGATTTGAACTCAGAGCTGTCCAGATGTCAAGTCTGGCACTCTTAGAATTATACCAAATTGTTTAAAAAAAAAATGAAGTCTACTGAAAATCTGGAAACAAACAAAAACCTTAATTCATCTCCTATTAAAAAAAATTAACTGATGCCCTTCTAGCTTTGTTTTCATTTGACACAGGAGGTTGACCTGTTAAATTTGTATCGCAAATATGATGAATTTTATTATTATTAATTTTATTTTATTTAAGATCTTTCCCTGAAATTGCCCACTAGGTGAAATGCATGAGTGACCCCAATATTCACCAAAGAGGCAAAATTTCCTTGTATTTTGTGAATTAGTTAAATTCAAAGGTTCTGAGTAACCTTTAAATGTAACTTATTTCACCCATGGGGTGTGTTTTTATTCCATTCCAATTCTGGCACAATACCTTTTTTTTTTTTTTAAATTAACAATTCCATTTTAAAAGTCTCCATTGTCCTTGGAGGCAGAAGGAGCATATATTTGTACCCTGCACCTGTAGTTTATAGTGAAGCAAATGTCACTATAGCATTGATAGAGTTGGCTGACTTCAAGTGCTGGGCTTTTGCCATCATGGAGTTTTAAGCTGATGCAATCTCGGGGGCCCCTAATATTTATGTTGATGTACAATATATGATTTGGAAAATTCCTCAGCTACTTCAGATTTGAAATCGCTGTTAGGCATGATTGGTCCAGAGCAGTGTTACTCAATTTCCTATAGCTTCGCTCCATATTTCTGCCACTCCATGAAAGTGAAGGATTTATTGAATATCTTACCTCTGGTTGATGTAATTTGTGACTGCTGTTCATATTCCAGGGCTCTCTCCTAGACCCACAATTTGTTCTGTTTGGGATTTCTACTGCTATCAGAATAAGTTCAAGTATTTCAGAGCCCTGCTTCAGTCAAATATAACACAATGCTAAGTGGGGGAGTTTATTGTATCTATTGAATACTCTGCTACCTTTTCAGAAATCAAGAAGCATTCACTCTACCTTGTACATGATTGCCAACAATGGGGATTCTGAAATCAGAACGCAGTTGGCAGTATTGTTGATTCATGAGGCAGAATGGAGTATGGCTTGCTCTTCTGTTGGAATATTGGTTCTGCAGGGGTGGCCGTGGTAAAAATTTATTCTTCGGGATAAACTAAGCAGACTTGAATCAAAAGACACATGGGAGAGAGATATATGAGAGGGGCTGTTTTTACGGAGTCACTTTTTGAAATAATAACCATACTTTATAGCTCTGTCTTTTATAATATTCAATAATTTTGGATATGTCAGAAAATAAATTTACATTTTTTTTCCTAGTGGGTGAACAGTTCTTGATTCTACCATCAATTCCTCAAATAGTGTATGCTTTTTGGTACTATGTTAACTTCATATAGGTGGGAATTTTGACATAGGGATTATTACACATCCATCTCTAAGAGAAATAAACATATGCCTTAAGGGACTTTTCTTATTTCTCCCAATTGTTAGTGTTTTCTTTTTTTTGCTTTTTGGAGGGCAATTGGGGTTAAGTAATTTGCCCAAGGTCACATGGCTAGTTTTTGTGGTAAGTGTCTGAGGTCAGATTTGAACTCAGGTCCTCCTGACTCCGGGGCCTGTGCTCTATTCACTGTGCCACCTAGCCTCCCCATGTTAGTGTTTTCTTTCTCTTGAAATTATTTGGTATTTTTAGTATATACTTTGTATTTACTTGTGTTTTCCCAGTGAATGTAAGCTCTCTGAGGGCAGGGACTTTTTGTTTTTGTATGCTCAGTACACAGAACAGAACTGGCACCTGGTAGGTATTTGATAAATATTTGTTGAATGGACTGTGAAACTTTTATAAATAAAAAAAGTCATTTGTTCAATATGATTGACAATAAATCTGGAAGAATTCTCATATTCTTAACAGAGCTAGTCCTATCACAAAATGGCAGATGGATAACTGCAGACCAAGAGATCTTCATTAAATTTATCCAACTCCACTAAAAAAACTTTGGGATCCTTCTGTTGTTCACTAACAGTGTCTTTTAAATCCAAGGACAAATCTTAAATAGACTTCCTAATAGCTCAAACCTTTATATCTTTCACTTCTTTTTCTTTAAGGAGTTATACATTTTTTCTTGAAAAAAAAAGGAAGTGTATTAAAAACATCAATACATTCTCAACAGAGAGGAGAGAGATTCAGGGTTCAGACTAAGACATATTTTTCTGAACATGGCCAACACAGGAATCATTTCACATTAGTATGTGCATTTGTTATAGGAGGTGGGATGGAGAGAAACTAGATTTTTGTACATCAAAAAAAATGAAATAATATTGCCAACTAAATTTAGTAACAATTTATTAGATTCTGTCTCAGATTATATATCAACTATTTGCCCCTGGGCAAATCACTTGACTTCTTCTAGCTTTAGTTTCCTCATCTGTGAAATGGGGATTAATAATAGCCCTTACTTCATAGTTGTTGTGAAGAGCAAGTGAGATAATCTATCTAAAGCTCTTTGCAAACCGTAACCGTAGAGGGCTAAACAAATGCTAGCCATCGTTACTGTTATTATGCTTAACGTAATTTTTAATCACTCGCTCTAAATCCCTATAGATTTCTATGTCCATTGATTCCCATTCTTTTCCTCTTGTTTATCATAGAAGGTAAATTTCTTTAAAAAAATCACATGAACAAAAGAGAGAGTTTTAGATGAAAATTATCTTCATTCCTAAACACAAACCTTTTTAACTCCCCACCAGACTGTTTTGGTTTTTGTTTGGCCAAGGTGTGCTTTATAATTATATGCTCTCAGTGGTTTAGAATACTCATAAACCACAACCAAGGTTAATCTTCGCATTAGATTTTCTGCTGTGCACTAATCCAGAGTCACTGCTAGGGAAAGAGGCAAAGAACTTTTAAATGGCTTAGATGTGTCCTATAGGCCAAAGGTGTTCAACAATTTTGCACCGGCCATATGGGTCCAAGAACATTTCCAAGTACAGCCCAAAAGAGATTAAAATGAAACTGGGAAATATTTAAAGAAATAAATAAAATTACAACATTGCATTTTAAAACTAAATCTATATGTAGCCTGCAGGGATCCTTATGTATGGATTAGTCGGTCCCATTTCTATTTTAGATCAATACAACTGTTATAGATGATTTTTCAGAACTGAAAACATGGTGATCCCATAGTAAGTACATAACATTTAGATGAAACATCCATTTTATGGTATTCTTTGTCTTTATTTGCGAGCTAACAATTTTTTTCTTGCATATGAATCTTGTATGTTTCTGAGCTTGTGAAATTATAACTGTCCCTCCCCATTCCTCTTCCCCATTTCTAAAGGTACTATCAGTGAATCAATTAAGATTGATCTAAGATCATGGGTCAATCCAAAATGAGGAGTAAATGAGAAGGTTCATTGTTTTGTTTTGACATTTGAAGGAAGGTGTTCAATCTCTAGCTGACCTAATTATAATATTCAAAAAAATGTGAAAATAGAACAACAATCTTTTGAGATATTTATAGCATTTTTCAAGAAAACATGCTGCAAGTAAGAGCACTGGCCCCAGTGTCGGGATGACCTTAGGATCGAATCCTGGCTCTGATACTTAGCACCATACCCAGAAATAACTGGCCGTGTAACCTTGAGCAAGTTACTTAACCCCAATTGCTTAAAAAAAAAAAAAGATGCCCTTCTATAGTCTCCATCTACTCTCAGCCTTTTAAAGTTAAATTTTTATCTCTTCTTTTTTATTTTAAGGAAAGGACAATCCCTAAATCCATTGATGTCTGATAGTGACTTAATAGCTTTTAAGCATTTGTTTTGGGAAAATTAACTGTCCTATAGGTTTTGGTGAGATTCCCTATTGCAAGGGAAGATAATGAGAAGATGACTTTCATCTAACAGGCTTGATTTTGCCAGTGTGAGTAGAAGCCACAATGCATGTTGGATGTGTTGATCACTTTCCATTGATGGAGAACATAACTGGAGACATGAATTACCTAGAAGTATTGGTGAACCTAGATGACCTCACTGCCATTGAGAAAGACCACGAGGAGAGACTGATGAAGGAGTTGAATTGGCTAGAGGAAAATTTTCAGTTCTAAAACTTTCAGTGGACAAGTGCAAGTGTGACTGGCTCCTGTCAAGTAATGTGGGTATTTCAATAAGGTGTGAACACTGACCCGAAGAAGAAAAAAGCCTTCCTGACTTGACTATGTTCAGTGAACCTCTTGAGGTCTAGGATTTGGCAAATTTGTTAAGAATGTTGATTCTATTGCTAAACAACTGAATGACCTCATTCAAGCTCATATGATTAAAGAGAATCAGGAGAAGAAGGGTAAGAGAGATTGATTTCTCATAAAACTCACAAAGTCCTTTGGAAACTGAAGGACAGATGGATGTGAACAAACTTTCAAAGACTTGGTCAATGCCTTACATAAGCACCAGTATTGGCCTATGGAGAAGCAAACAAGCCTTTTATCCTGGATATCAGACTGGAGGACCTGGGAGCAGTACTGCAAGAAAGAGATGCTTAGCAGAAACCACTTGTGTCCAAGAAAGGAGAACTGATCCACAGTGAATTTTGATAT
Source organism: Petaurus breviceps papuanus (assembly GCF_028583685.1). Classification (NCBI taxonomy): domain Eukaryota; kingdom Metazoa; phylum Chordata; class Mammalia; order Diprotodontia; family Petauridae; genus Petaurus; species Petaurus breviceps. The sequence goes on from NW_027187376.1 coordinate 4,771,371, forward strand.
CTCATTTACAAACTGGAATTTTTGTCTTGGAAATGGAGTCTCTTAGAAATGTGAAGATTATATGAGTGGAGCAAAGTTGCAAGAGTGGACTCACATTATTCCACTGACATATCCTGGCCATTGCCAAGTTAGATGTTTCATGCCAAAGATGGGTTGGTAGGATTAGCTAACTAGCTAATTTAACTAACTAATTAGCTAATTTAGCATTCACCACTGGCTAACATGACACAGTGGAAAACGACTGGGTCTGGATTTAAGAAGACCTGAGTTCAAATATGACCTCAGAAGTTTAGAAGCTGTGTGACCCTATGCAAGCCACCTAACTTCTGTTTGCCCTAGTTTCTTCAGTTACAAGCTTTGGATAATAATAGCATCTACCTCCCAAGATGGTTGATTATAATGAGATGATATATGTAAAGTGCTTTTAACACAGTGTCTGGCACGCAGTAGGTACATATAAATGCTAGTTTTCTTTGTTCTCCTTTAATATAGAGGCAGGTGCCCTGTCCAAATAACCATATGATGTTGAAACTGGCGATATCTTAGGAAACAGTTAAGGCTGTCCATGACACCCAGAGAACTGAGCTACAATAAAATAGCTGTATAGCTGAGAGTTTGGGATTTCCACCAGACAGCACACCAGCAACATTTATGAACCTTGTTTCATTGAACCAACCTTTTCTACATCATTTGAGTGACTGGCAATAAAAGGAAATGGTTGATGTGGGACTGAGAGAAGTATTACAAGGCAAGAGGTGAATCAGTGATGCTAAAGGACTCAAGTTCTGGTCCTTTGAAGGCACTCAACTGTTGAGACAATGTGAGGCGTCAGGGCTGTGCAATGGAATATTGTACTGTCTTGTTGCTGAGTCTACATGTAGCAGTAAGAAGCAACTGGTGCTACCTAGTGCATACTGCTCTATGGACATGGAGGCTTTACTTAATGACTGTGGAATATGAGTTAAGAGAGGAACTTAGAGCTAGTAAGAAAGAAGTTTTACTGACCCAAAATGGCTGCTGATGTGACTAAAAAGTCTGAAATTCGTGTTTGTTGTGTGTGAAGAAATGCTAATAACTTGTCCTACATATTTGGAGAATTTAATTACTTGCAACCTTTTGGAACTTTATGCCTTGACTTTCTCTCTGTAGAAAGAGGTGGTAGTAATGTAAATCCCACTTTGATGGTGAATGACCATAGTGCAAGGCATATTTAGGTATATTCCATCAAGAATCTGAAAGTTTTCACAGTTGCTAAAGTATTGGGGGAGAAGTATTACTCCAAGTAAAGCTTTCTTGCTAGGATCCATTCTGACCAAGGCTGGAACTTAGAAAGCATACTCCTTAGGGAGATATTAGCTTTGGCTAGCATCAACAAATCTAGAATTACACCATTTGCCCACACGTCTTTTGAGTCACCTCTATTTATACTCCAAAGTACAAATTTTAACCACTGTCACTTTCTACAGAAGCAATAGTCCTACAAAAGAGGAAACTGTATTCAGTTTTGCAGGATGAATAAAAAATGCTTTCCATTCTATTCCGAATTCAAAATTATCAATATTGCCAATCGTGTATTTCTAAATGAACACTTTTATTCCCCAGGAGATCCCATAGGCTGAGTATTTCAACTGTACACTGATGAAAATGTTAGGGAAATGAGACTTGAAACATCTCAGAACACAGGGTCAACATGGGGGTATTTCTAATACATTGCTAATATATCTGAACCACTGTGGCCACTGCCTTTATTACATAACACATTGACTGATGTTTGGGTGAGAGTTACCCTACTTCTTTTCTTGGGCTTTGGCGTCTGTGAAGATTGAAACGCTGCAGACATTGTTATAACTTCAGCTTAGGAGAGCTCTGTCAGAAACGTACAATGGTATGAGGTCCGAGTTCATTAGTAATTCCTTTAAGAAAGAGATGAGTTTTGCCGATGACTCTTGAAGTTCATGGCACAAACTAGTCATCAGATAGATAGAAAGCTACCCCATAGCTGGTTGTGGAGAGGATGGGCAATTTACATGTTTACAGAATGGCTGTACAGATTGGCTAGAGGAAATAAAGACAATTTACCACAATCACCAAAAGAATAGTTAGTGGGACTCCCTAAAAAAAACAGACTGATGGATGCTTACCTCATTGGAAACTAAGCAAAAGACACTGTCTACTAATTACCTGTTTGTGGGGTCACCACCCATCATTCTGACTTTTGTCTTGCCACTGAACTTCAATGCAGGAGAGAGTGAGGCTGGCAATTTTGTGTGCAAGTCAAGACATCACCCTATGATGCTATCGGTCCTTTTTGAAAACAAAGGACAGACAATTTGTGGAACAATTTGTGAATTGGTTCAGTTATTCTAGAAAAGATTTTGGAACTATGCTCCCAAAGACACCAAATTGTATATCCTCCAACCTAGAAATACTGCTATTAGACCTATACCCCCAAAGAGATCAAAGAAAGAAGACCCATATGTAGAAGATATTTGTAGAAACTTTTTTCTAGTACCAAAAACCTGGAAATTAAGGAAGATGCACATCTTTTGGAGTATGACTAAATAGAATATGGTATATGAATGTAATGGAATATTATTTTGTCATAAGATATGACAAAAGGGGCAGTTTCAGGGAAAAAAACCCAAGACTATGAATAAAGCCTATGAATGAGCAAAATCAGGAGAACAGTTTATATAATAATATTATAATGAAAAGTAACTTTGAAAGACTAGAACTCCAATCAGTGTACTGACAAAACATGATTCCAGAAGACGGAAAATAAAACATGCTCTCCACCTTCTGAGAGGGAGATTCAGAATGAGATATACATTTTTTTGTATGACTAATGCAAGAATTTGCTTTACTTGATCAGGCATATTTGTTATGAGGTTTTTGTTGTATTTTCCTTTGTTCAATGGTGAGAAGGTGCGAGCAAGGTGGGAATAAATGCTTGTTAATTAAAACAAAGACTTTGACTATCAGTTCTGCAAAGACTATGGCACAGAACAAGACAATGGCACAGGAAGAGATATTTCAAGTGAAGAAGAAGGTGGGTATTATAACCCAATGATGAGTCTGAACATGGAGAGAGGACTTGTCACAGAGACAATCAATATCCTTCTTGTCTAGAATTTCAGCCATAGGGTCTCTGCTAACCAGCCTTGGCCCTCTACCAGTTCACATTTAAGTAAGCAGTACCATGGCTCTAAAGAAATCTATAATCTGCCCATACTTTTAAGTAGCTCAGGTATAGGGACAGACATGTCACAAGGGAGTGAGGTGTATTCAACTTGACTGGATTAATTTATGTGAGAAAAGATAAACTAGAAAAGAGATTGCATATGTAGTCAGAGACTGCTACTTTTTTCCTATGAGGTCTGGGACTTGCATGTAATTGCATGAATTTGTTGATTTGCATATTCATTACTGCATATTCTGATATGCTTGTTTTATTATTTCATATTTATTTGCTTCTGTGCTAAGATCCTCTGTGTACTGTTAGATGTGCGTTAACTATGCATAATCTTCCTGTTTATTTGTATCTATACTAGTTTTTATAAATGTGTCATTTTGTAGACCTGCGAGTGTTGCTGTTGTTGTTTTTTGCTTTATTTTATTGTTATGCATACTTGCTTGTGTTCTATGGGTTTGCATGCAAAGTTGAGATGTGAGCATAAAATATGCTTTGTGTGTAATTTAGACCTGTAGTCACTGAAGCAGCATTTCAAGCATTAGTTTACATTATGACATGTCTTTTGATATATATTTTCTGTGAACAATATCCTGAGATGATTATGTGGATTAATCATCCTTGTTCTGTTAAGGTATTGATGTTTATTTTGATGTTTATGATATATATTTCTAGGTGTCCAGTAGACCTGATTTTGCAAAGGATAGCAAATTTTTCTTTCCCTGGGGAAGAATATAGTCTTGTCTTAAAGTAGGCATGTATATATATTGAGTTGTCTTAGCAGTATCCTTCTCAAGCTCAGGAGAGTTTTGCCCTGACCCTGGGACTATCATATTTAATTTGATTGACAAGTTAAAGGAATGTGGGCAGAAGAGATGTGGATTGCTGCATGGTGCACAGAGAGGGCATGAAAATCGAAGAGGAGAATCCCTCTGGAACTGAAGAAGACAGAGTACATGAGAACTGGAAAGCAGAGTCCAAGAACAACCATAATGAGAGCAGATTTCAAGATCTTAGGACCTAGGCAATGTGATCAAATTATGTATGGGAGGCATATGGGCACAGATGCTGTGTTTGGAAAGCCTCTCAGGAGTCTTTCAGCATATTTGACTTCTTGAATAGAGGCAGACTGTCCAGCTTACACATACCTATACCAGAAAAAAAACCAACCCTGAAATTGGCAACTGCCTAAATTATGATTAAAAAAAAAATCCAATAAGAAACTACAGTAAGGGATGTCTTCCACCCTGCAGCTCTACAAAAAGTCAGCCAAATGCCAAAAGGCATTTCATGTTCCTCTGTGTGTATGGAAATGTTCTTTTTTTGATATTTAAGTTAAGAATAAAACACATTTTAATTAATAGCAGACATCAACACACAGTACAGTGATTTCTCATTTCCCTCCTCCTCTTAGGTCCCTACTCTTGTCTCTTCCTTCCCTTTCTTGGAGGGAAAGTCTGTTTCTTAAAAACCTATGTGACTTTCTTTGTTTAAATGTTTACTTTGTCTCTTAAGGCAGCAAATTAGATAAATGCTGCTTACCACTCACATTGCAATGCTAAGTGCTATTGTTCAAATCCAGGAGAGAAAAAGTAATTGGAATAGTGTCCAGGAGCCAAGAGAGATGAATTGAGAAGTAGTATTTTGCCAGGGCACAACCTCTATCTGGGAATTCAGAACTATCAGTTGAGATTCATTCTTACAACTTCCTAAGACAGAGACAATATTTAAAGTAGAATCTCTTTCTAAGCAGTGATTCAGCAGTGGGTAGAGTGTAGCTGTGACTAGCTGGTCTGTTACTGAGATGAGACTTCTGCCATCTTCCTGAGTTTTGTTTGAGAGAAAAGTCAGTCACTCCCAGAGGGAAAGAACCAATGGATGGCTCAGAATAACACTTTATCAATCATCACTGTTAGACGTGTAAAATTCGAGTCTATCTCTGAGCTTGTGAACTTGTAGGATCCCTGTCCATCTCTGTCTATTTCTAGAGGTACAATAAGTGAATCAATTAAGAAAAGTAGTCCAAAATCATAGGTCAGCTCAAAATGGGAAATAAATGAGAATCTATTAAAGGAGTTTTTTTTTATTAAATTGAAGAAAGATTGTTCATCTGTAAATGACATTCTAATGATAATATTCAGAATCATTGACAATAGAATGATGAGCATTTGAGATTTTAAAATAGGAAAAAAAAAGATGTCCTTTATATCCCATTCATTTTCAAACTTATATGCATACATCTTTTGTCTCTTTTATTCTAAGGAAATTACAGACCTTAAATGTATGTGTTGTTCATTTGACATTTTTTAGCTATTAATTTGGAAAACCCAACTGTCCATCAGGTGTCAGTGAGCATAAAATTTGCACTGTGTCACAAAAAAACAACATGGAGTAAGCATTGCAATGGTCTGGTGAGTAAATAATGAAATTACTACCACAGCATTTTTTTTTTTTGAGACTAGACTCCCTATCTCATCCTGGCTTGAAGTATACCAGCCACTCACAGGTTGATCCCTGTAGTGATTAGTGCCCCATTTCTGACCTGGGATAATTCACTGTTCCTTAGGCAGCCTTTTCCCTATTCCCTACCTCCTCCCTCATTCCCACCCCTGCTCCAAGAGACTCACCATATTGGTGACATATTTAATGTGAATACCCAATTGGCATTAGATCACTGCAGCTGGATAGAGTGCTAGGACCAGAATTAGGAAGACCTGAGTTCAAATGTAACCTCAGACAATTACTAGCTCATTGAACCACTCTTTGGCTTAGTTTCCTCAGCTGTAAAATGGGATAATGGCAGCATCTACCTCAAAGGGTTGTTTGTTGTAAGGATCAAATGACAATATTTGTAAAGTTCTTAGTATAGTGACTGGCACATAGTAGGTACTATATAAATGCTAACTATTATTATTATTATTATACTACACATACGTGCAAATACGTATTCCCCTAAACTCAGGTGTTCCACCAGTCTCAGCCTTCATGGTGACAGGAATCACAGAGGTGAGCCACTGTGACTAACCACAGTATTTTATTTGGATTTGTAATAGAGTGGAAAACATGTTGGGGGAGCAGTAAGGCTTAGGTTAAAAAGCTGCCTGTAAGGCTTAGCACTGCTGTGTAATCACAAGTTACTTAAACTCAGTTTACCCATCTGTAAAAGGGCATAATAATAACTGTAGCTCCTGCTTCACAGAATTGTTGTAGGGCTTGCATGTAATTAAAGTTTACGGAGCACTTGATATCCCTTAAGCTGCCATATAAATGCCATATATCATGTTGTTATTAACTGTTTAGACCCAGATAGCTTTCTTGGCATCTTGCAAATATTATCATTGCTCATTGTAATCTGTTATCACTAGGATGTGTAGCTGTTGTTAATTAATTTTTCCTGTGTAATTCTTCCTGGTTTGAATACAATCCCTTGCATACACAGAACATACAAAATACTGCCTCATTAATCTAGTCCATTGCTTAGGGAAATAACCATGTTGGCCATGCTTATATAATAGTGGTTGAATAGTTATTGTCTGCAGAAAGTTGAATCAAGGAGTCGTTTTTTTTTTAAAATCACTTTATAATGCAAAAGTGAAGGGAAATGATACAATCATTTTTTTTTTTTTTGCTTTTTGGAGGAGGGAAGGCAGGGCAGTTGGGGTTAAGTGACTTGCCCAAGGTCACACAGCTAGTAAATGTTAAGTGTCTGAGGTCAGATTTGAACTCAAGTCCTCCTGACTCCAGGGCCAGTTCTCTATTCACTGCACCACCTAGCCACCCTGATACAATCAATCTTAATAAATAAGCATTTATTAAGTTCCTACTATGTGCAAGAATCAGAGATATAAAGATGTAAATTCAATGTTCCCTGACCTCAAGGTGGGTTTCTCCCTTCCCATCCTCAGTTTGCAATGACTGGATATATCAGAATCAGAGAGATTCCCCAATTCAGAGAGAGGTCTGCAGGGTAGAGGCATCTCTAGGGTGAGAAGGCTGGTGGCAGAGGAGAAATATCAAGTAATAAACAGTAGACCTGGGATTCGAATCAATGTCCTGTGACTCCAAATCTATTGCTCCGTGAGTTAGGCCTAGTATGCTGGTAGGGAGAATTTTAGTTATTTTCCTATATCCATTTGTTTCAGGCAAAACTCCAACTTGATCTCAAACCTAATCAAAATAGTGTTGATGAAATATCTCCTCCATGGGCCATATGTCAATATTATTTTATCTGCTAAACTACTAATGAATGGCTACTTATTGCTCTCCTCCCTTAAATTGTAAGCTCCTTGAGGGTAGGAACTATCTTTTATCTCTTTTCATATATATATACACATATATGTATATGTACACACACATGTATATACATGCACACAAATACACATATCCACAGCACAGCATTGCACAGAGCAAAGTAGGTGCTTATTTATTAATTGATTTATTATTCAAGTTGATTACAAGAGCATGGTTTACTTGCATTGTTGTGTCACTGTCTACAAATCCACTTCTTACCCCACAAAGAAAATCCAGAATGAAATTTTATCTAATTGTCCAAAAACCAATGCTGTAAACACGATTGTTTGCCAAGTCTTAAAATGGGTGAGGAGGGCAACAATAAAAATAAGTAAATAAGTGAAATCATATATTTTCTTTTGCCTCTATCCTCCTGGGTATTACAACACTGACAACTGACCCCAAAAGGAAATAATTATGTCTCTTGAAAATCCAGAACGTCCAATCTTTTGGCCTTCACATGGCTAGCATACACTTATGGGCGATTAGAGAAAAGCGTGAAGTCTACAATTCATAGATGGATTCAAATGAAGCTGTGAAAATTGCTTTTCTTTATTAGAATTTTTTCATGTTTTCATCACTTTGGGAGCAAGTTATTGATGCCAAATATTGCTTTCTCTTCATTTAAAAGAGGAAGAAAGGGGTATTAGCCAGTCACAGTGAAGCCCCACTTGAGATTTGGCCCCGCTCCACAAAAATCATATCGCTGCTGTCTGTTGCAACCTAATTCACTGTCATCTCAGTGGTCCTCAGAACTACAAATTGTGAGGCTGGTGGAACAGCCCAATTGACTCAGATCTACAAGGAGGGTAATCTAGTTTGGTTGAGTGCTCTCATTTAATTAACTTGTGATTTAAACAGCAGTCTTCTTGTAGTCCTAATCTGAGGGGGGTGGGGTAGGGGAGGAAACAACTTCCCTAAACTTGCTCATGGGGATAAAGACTTCTTTCTTTTACTTCCAAATTCAAATATGAAGACCACTTTTGTATTCTAGAAACATTTAAGAATGATTGGGATTATTCAAATTTTTGTATTTATTTTGAGGCCTGCACCTTCTCATCCAAAAAAAAAATTCAGTTTATTCTTAGTTAAGAGGCAGGATCAATCAATGAGTTTTTATGAAGGAAGGAAGGCACCTACTATGTACTTTTCAAATATTATCTCCTTTGGTCCTCACAACAACCCTGTGAGGTATGTGCTATTATTATTCCTATTTTACAGTTGAGGAAACTGAGTCAGGCAAAGGTTAAGTGATTTGCCCAGGGTCACACAGTTAGGAAGTGTCTAAGATTGGATTTAAACTCAAGTATTCCTGAGTCCAGGCTCAACATTCTACCTCCTGTGGCACCTAGTTGCCTTAACTGGAGTTATCTCCTTAATCAGGCCTGGGGAACAGAAGTACAAATGATAACATGATTCCTACTTTCATATTCTGTTGGGGAAGACGAGTACATATATGGATGCATATATATTATACACACATATATGTAGCATAAGGTGAATAAATATAAATATGCATATCTAATTGTTAAGTACAAAGTTGTTTTGGAGGGAGGACAAAGAAGATACAATGTTATGTGCGAAGAACAGAGAGGCCAGTTTGTATCTCAAAGTGAGGGAAGGGGGCATAAAAATGTCTGATGTAGTTATAAAAATAGATTGAGCTCAAGCTTCTGTAGGGCATTAAAAGCTAAACAGAGAAGTTGCTATGTGTTCTTAGTGGCAATAGGAAGCTACTGGAATTGTTTGAGTAGGGGAGTCATGTGGTTAGATCTATGCATAAGGAAAATTAATTTGGCAATTCTGGGTAGGATGGATTGGAGAAGGAAGAGATTTGAGGCAAGGAGATTGACGCTAATTGTTGAACTTCATTCCCAGTGTGAGAATTCCCTACAGTAATTAAAATCGAAGGTCCAGGCAATCCCCCAGTCCCCTCCTCTCCTTCTTGGCCCCCACCCCCAACAAACCAAACCAAATCAAATAATATTAACCTATTACATCTTACCGTGTGGATAGTATTTCTTTTGGCGTTCAATAGTGCCAGTGACTCAGAATCCACAAATGATTTGACTGGCTGGCCTTTCTGATCCTCCATGCTGTTCCATGTGAAGGAAATAACATGGCACTGATCCTATCCATACCCTACACAAGTCTTGAATGGAGCTCCCCTTTATTTCAAGTCAGTGAAACTTTTAAAATGTTTTTTTCTCTGCCACCGTCTAGAGGAAGTTTGCAATTGGTGTCTTAGCATGGTTTCTTCTTGACCCTATTTTGCTGCTTGTGTTCATGTTATTGTCTGGCCTGTGGTACTGCACTGTATGATGACTGAGCTTGTCTGTATGCAGCAGTGAATGCCTACCCCCATGGAGCATTGTACTGGCCTGGATGGAACCTTCTGTATGGCAGGATTGTCTCAGATTTTGAAAGGAATAGAATTTACCTTGCCCTTTCACTAAGTACTTTATAGACCACAGTACTGTTTGACAGGCCTTTCTTCAGCATGAATACAGCAGTGACTTCAAACAGTAGGACAGCAGAGGAGGAAGATGTCTCACATCCGTCCCTTTGAAATTGTTCCTGTTACTGTCATTCCATATGAATCTCCTCCATGAAATTTTACCATATTTTATCTATCATCTATCTATCTATCTGTCTATCTATCTATCTATCTATCTATCTATCTATCTATCTATCTATCTATCTATCTATCTATCTACCTACCTACCTATTCTACCTATCTACACACATATGTGTGTGTATATCAATATATGTATATATGTATTTATATAATGCTTTGTATCTCCCTTGTAAGGGCAGTTAGATGGCAACACTGAGCCTGGAGTCATGAAGACTTAAGTTCAAATCCAGACTCTGACAATTATTAGCTATGTGATCCTGGGCAAGTCACTTAACCCTGTTTGCCTTAGTTTCCTCATCTGTAAAATGAACTGGCAAAGGAAAGCTCAAACCACTCCAATATCTTTGCAAAGAAGTCTCCAAATGTGGTTCCGATGAGTCAGACATGACTGAAATAACTGAACAATAATAATAAATATCCCTTAAAGAAGTAATCAGATACTGACTTTTATATATGCCTTATTTCCCCTATGAAGAGTTTGGGGATTGAGAAGCAAGGGGTCTCTAAAGGAGATTGAAGGCGGAAATTATGCCACATTTATATTTTATCTCCCTTTGTGGTCTAATTAAAAACAACTTGCATTTCTATTGCACTTTTAAATTTGGCAAAGCAATTTTCTCACAGTAACCCTTGTATGGCAGGTGGTGCAGTTAATATTAGCCCCGTTTTATAGATGAGAAAACAACCTCTGAGAGGACAAGGATCTTACATATGTTCACTTAACTAATAAGCCTTTGATTCAGGATTTGAACCCAATTTTCCAAACTTCATATCCCAAACTCTATACACCTTGTTGTACTGCCTAAGTATTTAGTGAAGGAAGGGCAGCTAGTTGGAGTATAACAGATGATTATAGAGGGAGTAGAATTGTTTCAAGTGTTGTGCAATTGTTTCAGTCATATCTGTCTCTTCAGGACCCCATTTGGGGACTTCTTGGCAAAGATACTAGAGTGGTTTACCATTTTCTTCTCCGGCTCATTTTACAGATGAGGAAACTGAGGCAAACAGGGTTAAATGACTTGCCCAGGATCACACTTGGATAAGCCGCCATTAGAAAATGGCAGCTTATGGGATGGCTAGGTGGCACAGTGAGTAAAGCTCCAGCCCCTGAGTTCGGTTCCGGCCTCAGACACTTAACACCCACACACAAAAACTAGCCGTGTAAACTTGGGCAAGTTATTTAATCCCAATTGCCCTCCAGAAGGCAAAAGAAAGAAGAAAGAAAGAAAGAAAGAAAAAAAGAAAGAAAGAAAGAAAGAAAGAAAGAAAGAAAGAAAGAAAGAAAGAAAGAAAGAGAGAGAGAGAGAAAGAAAGAAAGAAAAAGAAAAGCAAGCAAGCAAGAAAGAAAGAAAGAAAGAAAGAAAGAAAAGCAAGCAAGCAAGAAAGAAAGAAAGAAAGAAAGAAAGAAAGAAAGAAAGAAAATGGCAGCTTAAATTTCCTGAACCTAATTATACTCAGTATCTTGTATCAGAAAGTCATTCTGAACTGAGACCAGCTCTTGCTAGCCAGTAAGCCTTACTGCCTCTCAAATTTGAGACATACTTAAAAGCTAAACAGAGTGGAGATTCACAACTGCATAGACAACACTCTTTTCCTCTTTATATAACAAGCTGTTCATGTCTGTTTTCATTTGTAAAGTTCATGATAATAAAAAGGGGGAAAAATTAAACCCTTTGTAGAACATCTCTCCTCCCATCATAGTTTTCCACTAGATAATATGGATTACTGAGTACCAAAAACAGAGTCACTCTAGGACTTGGGCCAAAATCCTTCTTACCTTTAGAAATTATAGGGGTCCTGAACAATAGAAGCTATTCTTTCTGCTCCCTGGCACACACGAATAAGGTTATACCTGTTTAAATAGACAATGTAATGTTTCCCACAGCCTAACATATTCATTGGAGTGCAGACAAATTCTCCTGAGAAGGTTACAAATCTGCATTCTGTCTGTCCCTGAGGGCCTGTGCTGTTCATATTAACTGGCAGAGTTGAACAAGGATCTGATGCCAGACAGCTGCAATGGCTACATAGTCACTGAAAATAGGAGGCACATGTTTATCTTCGATGACATCAGCATTCTATTATGGAGGAGATGGCAGAACAACACATGGGAGGGACTGGAGAAAGGTGGGAATAAGGGATGGGTGAAGAACCAAGGGGAAGAGGAAGGGCTGGGGATATGCAGAGGTCTTGGGACATGGAGAGAAGTTTTAACTTTTATTAGGGTTGCCTTTTGATAAATAGCATGTGACATCTTTTATGACTATGTTAGCATTTCTGCTTCAACAAAAGAATGGTGATATTTGAAGACAGAATTTTAAAATAGTAGATCTCCTTATTACCATTCTTATGTAGTTTTTTTGGAGGGGGGAAGGGAAGGCAAGGCAATTGGGGTTAAGTGACTTAAGCTAGTAAGTGTCAAGTGTCTGAGGATGGATTTGAACTCAGGTCCTCCTGACTTCAGGGGTGGTGCTCTACTCACTGTACCACCTAGCTACCCCTTTTTAATTTTTACATTTTTAAAATTATTTTTCATTCTTATATGTTGATGAAAAACTATAATCAATCAATCAATCAACATGGATTTATCAAATGCTTATAATGTGCTGGGCACCATGCTAAACACTGGGGGCTCCAAAGACAAAAATAAAATGGTCCTTGAACTCCAGGATATTCTAACAGCAAGACAAAGCAAAAATATATAGGCATGTACACATACATGTAATGTGACCTGGTAGGGATGTGATGGGGAAAAGACTAGCCAAGAGTAGTCTTTAAACTCAAGGAACTTACATTTGTTGTGCATGTGCACACAGCACATGTGTATGTATGTGTGTGTGTGTAAAAGTTATAGAAGAAAATACAAGATATATGTAAAATAAATACAAAGTGAATGAAGGAGGAAGCAACACTTTGGAGTATCAATCAGGAAAGGCTTCTTGAAGAAGGTTCAAATAGAGTTGAGACCTGAAAGGACATAGAGGTTCTAGGAGATGGAGTACTCTAGGCATGGAGAAAATCCCATGCAAAAACATAAAGCTGGGAAATGGAATGTTTTCTATGAGGGACAATTAGTTCAATTTGGCTAGAAGGTAGACTATGTGATAGAGAGGAATGTGTAACAATCCTGGATAAGCTAGATCTAGATTGGGAAGAGTTTTAGATGCCAAACAGAAGAGTATGTATTTTAGTCAAGGTAATTGGGAGTCATCGAAGCTTCCTGAGCAAGGTCAGAACAACACTTTAGGAATATCAGTTTGACACTATGTGGTGGTAGATTGGCAAAGGGAGGTTGTTGTATGTGCATCAGATGGAAGGCTTTTGCAACAGTCCAGGTGAAAGTGAAGAGAGCTTTCAATAGGGTGGTTCTGGTGGGAATAGAGAGGATAAAATAAGAAATATTGAGGAGGTAGATGATTTGATCACTGTTTAGAAATGGTCAATTATTCCTTGTCCTCTTTTAAATTGTTGTTTCTGGCTTTCATACCACTGACATTTCTCTTTAAAAATTCTCCCTTCCAATGACCTTCCACCTCTTTCTACCGAAGAAAAATATTCAAGCAAAGCCAATGAAGAGGGCCACTATGTGTGGCAGTGAATAATAGGAGGAGATATATTCCATAATCAGTTATCCATGATTTCCTTGTTTTTTTCTCTACCTTAATCAAAAAGGATATTACTGATTTTTATGTACTGTTTGAGAGAATGAATGTAGGCAGGATACAGGCTTTGTTTAAGGTCACTAAGTTAGTGAGTCAACTTCACCTGAGCCATAGCTCTCCCCAGCTGTCCCTTTCTCTATTCCCACTGCCACCAGCCTAGTACAGGTGTTCATACTGATGTTTTCTCAGATGCTAAATCCATTAGCCTGCCTTAGTTCTTGTTCCCATCCATTCTTTGAAGCTTTTGACACCATTGGTCATACCCTTCTTCTTCATACTCTACCTTCCTTGGCTTTTGTGACAACACTCTCCTCCTTTTCTTATACTTCTCCAGCATCCCTTTTTCCTTTCCAGTTACTGGTTCATTGCCTTCCTTTCCTATGCTCTTAATTGTGAGTATTCCCCAAAGAAGGAAACATACATTTATTAAGAGCTTACTATGTGCCAGTCACTGTGCTAAGCACTTTTACAAATATTTTCTCACTTTATCCTCACAACCCTGGAAGGAAGATGTAATTATTGTCCTCATTTTACTGTTGAGGGAGCCAAGATGTACAGAGATCATATGACTTGCCCAGGGTCACCCTGCTACTCAGTGTCTGAAGACAGAGTTGAACTCAGAGCTGATTCTAAGGCCAGAACTCTATCTACTGTGCCACCTAGATGCTTCATAAACCTATATCGAGGGCTCTCTACATTCTCTTCCTTTGTAATCTTATCAGTTCCTTGCAGTCAAATATTATCTCCATAAAAATAATTCACAAATCTCTATACCCAATCCTAACCATTTTTCTTAGTCATGTCTCGCATCACCAACTGCTCTTCACCCAGGGCAGTTGGAGTCTCAAACTCAATATTTCAAAGTGGAACCCTCTACCTTCTTTCTAAATCCACCTCTTTTACAGACTTTCTCCCTTGATTATTTCTATTGAGGGCATGAATGTCTTACTGGTGTCACCCTGATTCATATTTTCAGAATCTTCCTTCCCCACAAATCCAGCTCCAAATACAATCATTAGCCATCAAATTTTGTTGATTTTCTATCCACAACATCCTGTTCATCTAACCTTTTCTTATCCCCATGCCTGCGATGAACTTTCCTCTTTCTTGCCTCTCAGAATCTTCATCATCCTTCAAAATTCAACTCAAATCCAGTCTCCTACTCTAAGCTTCCCCTGATCCAAATCTCATCACCCCCTTCCCTCAAAACTTTTCTATTATATGTCTTCCTCTAAATAAGACTGGAAGCCAGAGGAAGACTCTCAACTATCCCTGACTCCTTATCAACAAGTAATTCTCCCCCCTCAATCAACCTATTTGTGAACCCTACAAAAGTAATCTAATCTGTAACCTGACTTAGTTTACCTATAAAGTCTGTTTAACTAGGTTTGTTTATGTATGAGATTATGATTCTGTTTAACTAAATTTGTTTAATTTTTATGAGATTGAAGAAAGAATGGGATTATGAATCTGTCTTTTCTTGAACTCTTATGACCTGAGGCAAATTTGGCCTGATGAGTGCAACATATCAGAGTCATTTCTCTGTCACTATGACATAATTTTGTCTACGAGAGGCCTTGTTAGAATCCTAATGATTGTTCAGATATTTTTGTCTGAGATATTAACCCATGCTTAAGCACAATAATAAAACATAGGTTTCGCTTTCCTCTATAATTTCTGCGTTAAGGTAAACCAATTTCAGCAACAGTTACCTACCACATGAACTCAAAAAGGAGGTATTTTTCCCATAACAAAGGTAACCTTACTGGGGCTATTCAGTAGGTAATTAATGCTTGTTGAATTAAATTGAATTGAATTACCACCTGCCAGAGCTATCTCAATACCTCCTAACAAGTCTTCGTACATGTACTCTGGCAGTAAATTGGCAAGAGCTCTCTGGATTCAGAGTTCCTGATTTGTCAATATCTACACTCTTTTGTTCTCTCATGCAAATAGGTTGGGGAAGAAGAAGGCACAAGAAAAGAAACACTGAACTCACAGGACAAGGTCATTGTCTTCCTTCTGCCTTTCTGAATTCCTAGTCTTTTATATACATACATATACACACAATACACATACGCACATATACACACGTGTACATATTCATATGCATATGTAGGTATAACTATACATGCACAATACATATATGTGTATGTACATATGTATATATCTGTATTTACACACATACATATAGGTATACATATATACCTACATGCATAATATGTGTGTGTAGTTGGCAAACTTTTCCAGTTTTGAAAGGCCCTAGGTGTTCATTCTGTGATCGATTACACGAGCTTTAAATTGCCAATAGAAATATAAGGAGAAAAAGTCTAAAAAACAGTTAAACTGGATACTCTGAAGAACAGAATGATTTACAGAGCATCTTCTGTCCTCTTATGGCACGGAGTGGAAAGAGCATTCCCCTACTCATTAATCTCCAGTAGCTCCCTATTGCCTCCAGGATATAGTTTGGCTTTTAAGACAATTAATTCCCAATTTAGCCCCAATCTATTTACATTATCTTCCTTGCTTGGACTCTACAATCCACAGAAACTGGCATCTCTACAGAGAGCATCTTCTGTCCTTATGTCTGGCCACTCCCCTCACCTGGAATATACTACCTCCTTACCTCTGCCTCCTAGAATTCCTCACTTCCTTCAGGTATCACTGTCTTCCTGAAGCCTTTCCCCATCCTCCAACCACTAGTGCTCTCCCTCCCTATGCTGTATTTATTGTCTCTAAAGTATTCAGTATATCCATATATGTGTATTTGTTGTTGTGATAGTAATGGCATTTAAAGACTCCCCTGTATTGGCTTAGTTTTTCAAATTGATTGTGTTAAAACCCAGAGCTTGTTAATCCCACCTGTGGGATGGACTTGTTGACTTGAAAAGAGAGGCACGAACTGGGAGGAGCTGGTGACATAGATTTGGAGAGACAAGTGAGAGGCGGAAGAACTTTTTTTTTGGAAGCAGCACCTCGTGGATAGAGAGAGACTGAGAAGGATTGCTGGGGCCACTTTGAATCGCCCTGGACTTTTGAGACCTGCCCCCTGAGCTGCCAAGGACTGAGGAGACATGGCTGTTTTGCTGGTACTTTGTCTGTCTGTTTTGATGTTGTTTTGCCAGATTTGTCCACTGGTGAAAGACAGTCCTGTTGTTGAAGAAGTCCTGGAACCTGGCTTTTGGCTAAGAAGCCCTGAGACTGTCCTGCAGACAGAGAGTGAATACTGTCCACTGGTGAAGGACAGTGCTGTTGTTGCAGGGGTCTGGGAACCTTTCTGTTGGTTCAGAAGCCCTGAAGAAGGATTTTCTTGTTGTATGTTTACAGAAATCCTGGGAGAGGGTTTTGCTAATGTTTTCAGGGGTTCTAGGACTGTTCTACAGACAGAGGATGAATTGATGAAGGGACTGGCAATGTGTCTTGTGGCCTTGCTGAGCCTTGTCTCCCCAGGAACTAAGATTGCTGAGAACTTGCCTCGTGTCAAGATGAAGAAAAGACCTCCATTTGGGTATTAAGTGCTATGTTTAAACTTGATGTAACTCTGGGGTAGATTCAATTGAGATCCAGGGGTGGGAAACTTTTGACCTTTTGGTGCTCTGTGATTGACAAATGAAGGTACTTTACTTATGTTTGGAAACTAATCTCCATTTGAGAAGAGGGGCTTTGTGGTGGACTAAATGAAGGTATAGCCTAGGGGTGGAGAAGTATTTAGACCAGGAACTTTGTAATTGATTGAATGATTGGAAGGTCCTGGGGTGGGGTAGTACTTGGAGATTATTTAATCACCCTTAGTAAATGCTGTATTTGGAATGATGTCATGTTTTGATCTTCTCTGTTCTTAGTTGGTCACTGAATAAAATGGAGAGCACCTTTGCTGGTATTTTGAACCTTGGGAATTTGCCTTTCCTTGGCAATTACATTACAGTTGTCTCCTCCACAGAATATAGCCTCCTTAAGAACATGCATGTTTTCATTATTATTATTATTATTATTTTTGCTTTTTGGAGGGTAATTGGGATTAAGAGAGTTGCCCAAGGTCACATGGCTAGTTTTTGTGATAAATGTCTGAGACTGGATTTGAACTCAGGTCCTCCTGACTCCAGGGCCGGTGCTCTATTCATTGTGCCACCTAGCTGCCCTCATGTTTTCATTTTTATAGTGTAGTCCCTACATAGTAGGTGCTTAATAAATCCTTGATGGGCTGATTGGATTTTGAATCAGGAATCTTGGGTTAGAATTGTGACTTGACCACTTAATATTTATATGACCTTTACCAAGTATCTGAACCTTAGTATCCTCATCTATAAAATGGATCTAATAATATTTCTTCACAGTGTTATTAAAAAAAGAGAGAGGGGCGGCCAGGTAGCACAGCAAGTAAGAGCACCGGCTCCAGTGTCGGGATGACCTGGAGATCGAATCCCGGGCTCAGACACTTAGCATCCACCCAGAAACACCTGGTCATGTAACCTTGAGCAAGTTACTTAAATCCAATTGCTTAGGGGCGGCCAGAGAGCTCATCGAGTAAGAGCACCGGCTCCAGTGTTGGGATGACTGACGTGGGGATCAAATCCGGGCTCAGATACTTAGCACCACACCCAGAAATAACTGGCTGTGTAACCTTGAGCAAGTTAATTAACCCTGATTGCTTTAAAAAAAAAGAGAGAGAGAGCTTTATAGACCTTCAAGTAATACATGAATGTGAGCTATTAGCATATCAAAATAATATTAAAATTATATCTGCCATATGTTGTAAAGTCTCCTTCCATATTTTACATAGAAACATGAAATATTCACAATGTTCACATATTATACCTCAGTAATTCATTCGTGATGTGTTATTTTTAATTATTGCTATTTTTATTTTTTTTATTCTTAACCTAGAATATAAGCTGCATGAAGGCAGAGACTGTGTCTTTTTTGCACTTTGCATCTTCTCTAGTGACTAGCACAGAATGTCAGAGTAGTAAAAGCCTCTGATAGCTTGTAATCCATCCAGTGCCTCAGCAAGAAGCCTCCTCTACATACCAAATGACTGGGCCTCTAAATTGTGCTTAAGTTGAGGGGGGAAGAGGGAGGGAAGAGAAAAATAAATTCATTTGATAACTTTGTTGTATTTTCTAAAAGGAATAGCAAGTTGTACATAGTAGATTTGCAATTTCATGTGTGATCATCTTTTTTAAAATTATATTGTTATGGAAATGTTTGTTTTATTCCATAAATTAAAAAAAAGACAATTAAGCAATTTCTATTTGGGGATAGTTCTAAGCTTATTAAATTTGGCCCAGCATTCTCATATGTTATGATATTTTTGAATTCTGACACTATCACCCAGTGTTATCCATCCCTTCAGGTTTATTGTCATCTGAAATCTGATAAACATGCCATCTATGCCTTCATCTGAGTCATCAATAAAAATGTTAAAAATAGGACAAAGGAGAGATCCCTATGGTTCTACACTAAAAACTTCCTTCCAAGTTGACACTGAACCACTAATGACTAGTTTTTTGGGTCTTGCCATTCAACCACATACTTATAGTATCGTTAGACCGAATCATTGCATCTTTTCCCACAAGATTTATTTTTCCCACAAGAATAATAGCTTGTGTTTATAAAGCACCTTAAGATTTATAAAGGACTTTGCAAAGATTGTCTTATTTTATACTCACAACAACCTTTAGGCATAAGTATTATTATAATCTGCACTATACAGATGAGAAAACTGAAGCAGACAGAAATTAAGATACTTGCCCAGGATGACATGGCTAGTAAGTATCTCAGACAGGATTTGAACTCAGGTCTTTCTGACTCTCAGTTCAATGATATATCCATTGTGTTACCTGACTAACTAGCATGAGAATCTTTGTCAAATGCTTTGTAAAACTAAGATAAAATATATCTACAATATATCCCTTCTTGAAGAAAAAATATTAATACTGTATTAATGTATTCTGTGTTTTAGGCATGAATCTGACAGAAACAATATTGTAATATTACACAATATTACATTAAACAATAATGTAGTATTAATCTAATGTCATGATCCATTTATAGCTGAGAGAGGAGAGACAAAGGGAGAGAGGGGGGAAGAGAGAGAGACAGACAGAGAGACAGAGACAAACAGAGAAAGAAGCAAACTGGCATACTTCCCCCATGCCCTGGCAATCAATAGCTCAATCCTTACTGAATGTAAAAGGGTCGATCATATTACAATAGCGTCAGGTGATAGGCAAGTCAAGGATCTTAACTCATGCTGAAGTAATCTTTGTTAAATTCTGGTTTGCAACCTTTTCCCCATATTTCTAAGGCTTGGTTAAGTCTTTCAAAGGGCTTTTAGAACAGAACAATAGTACTTCTTAATATTTTCAGTTGAACTAAAAAAAAGTTTTTAATATGCTTTTATACCCCAATCTACTAGTCTATTACCATCATCAAAAAAGGAAATGGAGAGACTACACAACCTGTTATTGACAAAGCCATATTAGCCCTTTGTCATCACATCCTCCTTTCATAGATGTTTGTTAATGGCCCTTTTAATGACATATTCTAGAATGTTGCCAGGAATTGAAGTCATACTCACTGGCCTATAATTTTCAAGCTGCAAATTATCTTTTCCCTTTTTGGAAAATCAGGAAATTGCCATTCTACAATCCTGCTGGCAAGTCCTTACAGGGTTATGTAAATAGTAGGTAATTAATAAATGTTTGTTGACCTCAATTGTAAGGATTTTTTTTAGCTCTAATGGGCTGTACATTTGAGGTCTAGATTATTCCTTAGCTGAATTTGTTTGAAATTAGAGTTGCCCTTAAAGAGGAAGTTGTATTTGATCATAGCTACCTGAAAAAGGCAGCCTGCTCTTAGGCAGGAAATTCCAAAAGGGCTAGGCTATACTCCTTGCTGGGAACAAATGCTTTCTCTTTCAGCCACAGGATTTTAATGAATTCAACTGCTTTCTTCTTTAGGTGGGATGTGATAAGCATTCACAAAATTGCATCTTCTAAAGACATTGGTAGGGCATGTCTTCTAAAGAGCTGTGAAGTTTTTGTTACTGTGCTAGTATTTAGTTTGATAGCATGGTTTAGTACAAAGAGTTTTGACCCTGGTATCAAGAGAGATTTGAGTTCATATCCTGCTTCTGACAATTATTAGCTATGTGATCATTGGCAAACTCTTAATTACTCAGTTTCTCAATTTGTAAAAATAAGAATTATTAAGTTTTCAATGCCCACTTCATAGCTGCAATGAGATTCTGGATTTAATGTAACTCATAGGCCCATCCATACCCTGTAGCAGGTCAGTCTTTGGTATGTGTCTCATTACATTTCTCCCTTGCGGTCTGAAATATGGTGGAGTTCCTCCCATGCTGTTGGCTCGAATCTCTTACTAGTGTGTCCCCATATCAATCACTCAGTGCCAGTTAACATCTCCTCATCATCCTCAATACCAGTGTTTATTAACCAGTTTATTTCTGCTCACCATTACTAACCAATTGATATCAATTAGCTTTTACAAAGCAATATTCCTGAAAAGATAGGAAGAATTAAAGTACAAGAATGTTTCCCCGAAACAGGGTATGCTCTTCCTACTTCACCTCATTCTCTGGGGAAAATGGGCTCAAATTTAAAGTCAGTCAACAATTCTTCCAATCACTGAATCGACTTATCCAATGGAATAAAATTACTCTTTTGCTTGTAGGATCCAGGGTTTCTGAAGCTAGATCGATCCATTGTTCAGCTTGGGCTAAGCAGGTTATTTCTCCTCCATGAAATGAGCTGCTGGCAATTGCTGCTGGTTTTTCCAGCCTCTCAAAGTTCAAAGTTCATCCTCTTTTATCTAAGATCATGAAATTTTAAATGCAACAAGAGAAGAATAGTAAAGCTATGGGTTCATGGGTGGCTAGGTTAGGGAGATTAAGGTCCAAAGCCTCTCTTCCCATCTTCCCACAATGGAAGAGAACAATTTGAAATGTTCATACCTTTTGTATGTCTCAAAAGCCATTTCATTTTTTTTTTGCTTTTTTTTGGAGAGTAATTGGAGTTAAGTGACTTGTCCAAGGTCACATGGCTAGTTTTTGCATTAAGTGTCTGAGGTCACATTTGAACTCAGGCCCTCCTGACTACAGGGCCGGTGTTCTATTCACTGTGCCACCTAGCTGCCCCTTGGAAGCCATTTCAAAGGTTTTTCCTCACTATTCCTTAGACAGTCAGGGAAAGGTAAAAGGATATTTACTCATGCTCTTAACTAAGGCTGAAGCCCTTCCATTACACATCGTCTTTCACTTTGAAAAGCAAACTTACCAAGCCTCCCATAGGCAGACCCCTGTGCATGTTCTGAGGACTGGACCCACTTCCCCCATTGGCCAGTCCCTCCATTACACAGGCATATCGTGAGACTCAAATAAGACAAGGCATGGTAAAAGCTGTTTTTAAAAATGTCAGTTCTTATTTATGTAATGCATCTTTTAACTTTGAGGAATCGTTTGTATTGAGGTCATTAAAAAAAAACCTGATTTCAATTCCAGTTCTAGAGAAGAAGGCCTGACTGTCCCCATCCTTAGTGCTGAATAAGGAGACATCTCTGGTTCTAGACTTCTTGGTTGACATCTGGTTGCCCTTGAGTTAATTGATTTTCTTGTGCCCCTGCTCAGAGCAGCATAGGGCCTGGGTCAAGGTTTTACTGTGTGTTCAACATCGGCACATTTCACATTGGTCCAAGTGAAAGGAGAAGGCATATAAAGCGAGATCAGTTCTAGACAAAATCATTGTTACAGGCATTCTTTTTTCCCTCATTCTTATCCTTACACTCTTCCAATCAACCTTCAAGCCCCAGAATTAACAAGGAAGTAGACAAGTAGTATGAGAGCAGATAGAACAGGAGATTTGGTGTCAAAGGAGGTGGGTCCCTTTACAGCTTAATACCCACGATAGAATCAATAGCTTGACATTGTGGGGTAGACACCATCTCTCTCTCCGTGCATATTAAACGAGCAATTTTCTGAAAGGTAAGAAAGCCATGTTCAGCATTTGACTGGCCCGTGGGACTAAGGCTCAGGCATCTCCCTGATTCCTTAGTGACTTTTTAGGCACTTAAGCATACAAAAAGGCCTGGATATGGAGAACCATAAGACTTGGCAAACATCCCCAATGAACCTCCCCTTGCCCTGATGACCAAGATGATATAAAGGTTCACTATAGAAACAAGAGGGAGATGTCTACCTGAGTTAAATGCAGTAACCTTAATGAATATCATTTCTATGTTATACCTAAATTGACCTCCTTTTGTTAACTATGGAACACCCTATGAGAGTACCTGTCAGACCTAGTCCACAGTATGACTTCATTAGTGATTTAAGTTAGCTAATCTCAATTAGATCCATATTGCTTTTTTTTTTGGAGGAGGGAAGGCAGGGCAATTGGAGTTAAGTGACTTACCCAAGGTCACACAGCTAGTAAGTGTCAAAGGTCTGAGGCTGAATTTGAACTCAAGTCCTCCTGACTCCAGGGTCCGTGCTCTATTCACTGCACCACCTAGTTGCCCGTAGATCCTTATTGCTTAAAGGTCTTGTTTTTCTCTAATTATAATTCTATATCTCTCAACCTCTTAATTTCCAAGATCCCATTTTAGGTGGGAAGAATGACAAGGTTGCTCACACTGACTGGAGGAACAGGGGATCACAAACCATGATGCTTCAAACAAGATGAAGGACCACCACACCTTATTATCTGCCATGCCACAATATCCTCAAGACTCCTAAGCACTGCCAGCTGACCTGCCTAGGTACCCTAGTGACCCCTGCAGCAGAACTCTGTTAGATGTGCTTTATTCTCCAATTAGAGTATGAGCCCCTTAAAAATAGAGAATCTCTCTGTCTCTGTCTCTGCCTCTGCCTCTGTCTCTTTCTCTCCCCAGTTTTATTCATTTCCCTAGCACTTAGCACAGGATAGGTCCCCTGGAATGCACTCACTCTTTACACAAGCTTCTTAGAAGCTCAATATTAGGGGCGGCCAGGTAGCACAGCAAGTAAGAGCACCGGCTCCAGTGTTGAGAAGACCTGGAGATCGAATCCTGGGCTCAGACACTTAGCACCCACCCAGAAACACCTGGCCATGTAACCTTGAGCAAGTTACTTAACCCCAATTGCTTAGGGGCGGCCAGGTGGCTCAGTGAGTAAGAGCACCGCCTCCAGTGTCGGGATGACCTGGATCAAATCCCGGCTCAGATACTCAGCACCACACCCAGAAATAACTGGCCATGTAACCTTGAGCAAGTTACTTAACCCCGATTGCTTTAAAAAACAAAAAGAAGCTCAATATGAAATTGAAGTCTAACTCAATTAATTACAACTAGGTGGCACAGTGGAAAGGGTACTGGGCCTGGAATCAGGTAGACCTGAGTTCAAGTCTGGCCTCAGACACAGCCTAACTGTGTGATCCTGGGCAAATTGCTTAACTTCTCAGTGCCCCAAGAGTTTTGTGACTATAAGTTGTAGATCAGGAACCACTCTGCCTTCTTCAGTTTCTTTATACAAATGCCTTTTTATCAATAAAGTCACAAAGCCACCCCTTTCCCCCCATCTTCCACTACATATATACTTATTTCTCCTGATAGAATGTAAGCTTCCTGAGGGTAGGGACTCCATTCTTTTCGTTGTACTTTCAGCACCTTCCTGGCACATAGTAAACACTCAATAGATGTTTAATTATTACCAGTATGGCCTTTGGAAATAATATCTATTTGGTGCTTTAAGACTGGTAAAGTACTTTGCACATGTTATCTCATTTGCTCCTTACAAAAACCCTGTGAGTTAAGACCCTTCACCTCTCTTGACCCTGTTTCTTAATTTACAAAATGAGAGGGTTAAGCTCAGCCTCTGACAGCCCTTATAGCTCTAAATCTATGTTCCTATTATCTTATGAGCAGTTTTTTAATCCTATATTTGTAAGGGGACTCTGCTCGTATGTGAGGAGTGGGGGAAATGCACCAAACCCCCAAAACACTTCTTTTAAGGGCTGTCCCTCATTTGGATTAGCATTGGTGATTTTGACAAAAATGAGAAATCTGCTAAATGGCCAATAAACTAAATGCTCATTCTACCAAGTCCTCTAAAACAAGCAGAGAATTATGCTGACTCTGTTCCAGCTTCTGATTAAAAGCCAACCACACTTGAACAGTTTTCTTTTGTTTTTCTTACAGCCACAGGCAGAAGATTCTATAGCCAAGCTGTCATTAATACAAATGTTAATTTAACTTAATCACAGAGAATGGGTGTTTGGGTTTTTTCTTTTGGTTTTAGGAGTTGTTCTATGGAGATCCACAGGCTGCCTGTAATGGACTTGTTAAACAGGAAGCAGTAAAACCACTCAAGAGTAAAATCACACCAAGTCTATGCCTCCCATTGAGGATTTTACCATCGTCTATGATTTGGAAATGTTGGCAGTTGCCAACACATGGTGTTTGGTGTCAAGTAAATTGTTGTTGTTGTTATTCATTCTCTCATGTCCGACTCTTTGTGACCCCGTGGACCATGATACACCAGGCCCTTGTATCCTCCCTTACCTCTCTAAATCTGCCCAAGTTCATGGTTGTTGCTTCCATGATGCTATCTAGCCATCATATCCTCTGCCATCCCCTTTTACTTTTGCCTTCAATCTTTCCCAACATCAAGGGCTTTTCCAATGAGTCCTATCTTCTCATTTTGTGACCAAGGTGTTTAAGTTTCTGCTTCAGTATTTGATCTGACCTAATTTATTTAAGAATTGGCTGATTTGAAGGGACTCTCAAAAGTTGTCAGCATCACAGTTCTAAAAACATCAATTCTGTGGAGCCCAGCTTTCTTTGTGGTCCAACTCTCATAGCCATACATTTCTACTGGAAAAAAAAGAATAAAATAGATTAGTATTTCTCAAGTAGGAGAGAGCCCAGTTGGGTGAATCTTCTATGGAAGATTTGTAGAAGGACATGTATTAGAATCACATAACATGAGAAGGCATAGCGTGAAGAAGGGGGTAGGAGGCTCTAAGTGGTGGAGGAGCATACATATAGTCCTCTCTCATAGGAAGTAAGACTTGTCACCATGGGAGCCTAGACTCTGTTAACAGAGCTATTGCCTTATGGTGCCATTAACTAGCATATCAAACAACTTTCTGACCATTTCTCAATCATGCCACTGTGTAGATAATTCCTCCTCCTACCCTCCAGTTTTTTCCCTTTATGTGTTGTCTTTCCATGTTGGAATGTAAGGTACTTGAGAGCAGGGATTTTCCTTGTTTTTATTTTAATCACTAGAACTTGGAATGTTCCATCCATCCATCCATCCATCCATCCATCCATCCATCCATCCATCCATCCATCCATTCCTGCATACTTATGCTTTTAAATGAGGAGTTGGATTTGATATTGTTATCTCATTTCTTGAACACTTTTGTCTTTACAATTAGAAAATCTGAAGAAAAAACTTGTTTGAGCAGTGTGTTTCTCAATGTTATCTGATCAATCTATGAATCACTGGGTTTCTGCTGGGGAATATCCTATACCACACATCTCATTCCTTCCTTCCTACTCAACCTTTTGTCCATCTACCTATCTATCCATCTTAATCTTCTATCACAATCACAGCAATCAGTAGTAACCTGTCTTCCTCTTTCTTTACTTGCTCCAACTTTCCTTGTCAAAAATTAGCAAAAAGGATTGAGGAAGCCAGGTATTTGGAACACATCAATGCTATTTTGGGGACAGTCTTGACCTTTTGGGAAACCAGGTGCCAGATGCTCAAAGAATTAAGAATTTGGCTCCAAGTAGGGATGAGATGACTTTTTAGACTAAAGACTGAACTCATCATTCAGAAAACTGTTCTTACTGTTCTATTGATTTGTTACATAGTATACCGTGTGAAGAGTGAAGTCAAGCACTGGGAAAGCAGAGGCATGGAGGATGTAGAGAGGATGAAGCCTAGGGGAAATAGTGAGTATGGGAGTCAATAGAGTCAGGGCTTGAATAGTTGTGGAGTTCTTGGCATTTGGGCTGAGAACAGGGGGGTTGGAGTTATGAAGCTGCCTTAGACATAGGGAAAGAGAAGGGAATGGGGCTCAACCAAATGGGGATACTTGCTTGGTCTCTAATGATTGGATCAAGATACTAGACTTTAGCAATATGAGCACGGGGTGACAAATTCATTTGAAGCTATTAAGGGCATTATTACAACTTTATGTGTGTTATTTCTATGTAACTTTTGGCATGTCATTCCTTTTTTTTTTTAAATTCAGTTTGTGGATGTCTCTTTTTTTTTCATCCCACAATTCTTATTTATTCTATATTCTTATATAATAAAGAAAATCAGTTAAGCAAAACTGGACAAAAGACTTTACCATATTTGACATAATATACGTTCTATACCCTATTATATCACCTTTTGAAAGGAGCAAAATGAATTTCATCTTCTATTTTCCAGAACCAAGATTTACCCTGGTGATTATTCTGAGTTTGGCTGACTTTTAATATTATTTCCATTTACATTATTGTAATCATATTTCTACTAATATAGTAGATATAGTGGGCAACTTGGAGTCAGGAAGACCTGTGCTATTTCCTATGCTTTTTCAAAGTGTGTGACCTTGGACAAATCATTTAATCTCTCTGAAACTCAGGTTTTTTTTTTTTTCATCTATAAAGTTGGTGTAAGAATAGCATTTGTTTTGTGGAGTTGTTTAGAAAATAAAATAATATAACTTCTGTAAAATACTTTTTAAACCTCAAAATATTATGTAAATACTATTATTACGTAAGATCACTTCATTCCGGATGAAGTAATTCATTCAATATTCCCATGTTAATCTGAATTCTTCATATTCACCATCTATTATATCATAATATATCGCACTAATAATATAATATATTAGACTAGTAATTCATTACATTCATGCACCCAAATTTGTTTGACTATTCCTCAACTTATTGGAGCTTAGTTTATTTCCAGTTTTTAGCTATAAGAAAAAAAAGTGTTAGTATAAGGGTGTGTGTATGCATGTATATGTATGCCTATATATATAATATATGCTTATATGTATGCATGTATGTGTATATTGAGATATTGATTATTGGAAGGGGACTCTTGCAATCATTTAGTAAAATGGTCAAGAGAAGAATAAAGTAATGATTATTTTTCTGGAGTGTTAACTCCAAAGTGTATTTGAACATATTATGCTATTTTCTTTGTTTAAGATTCCTATAAGTGTTACCTTAAATTATCTTTGGGTAGAAGGACAGGTTTGAGGACAGGAGAGATAACCATGCCAATTTGTATCTCTTTCTAAACTAGAAATATCTTGGAAACTAGATTAGTGTGAAACTTAGTAAAATTGCTTCTGGCAGACTTGTGCCTAAAACAGAGTACAACATTAATATTTTTTCCCAACAATTCCAAATTGCTGTCAGAATCGTTGGATCAATTAACAGCTCTCCCAACAGTGCGTTAATGTTCCTGTCTTCCCATTACCCCTCCAAAATTGACTATTTCCATCTGTTACCATCTTTGACAATTTGCTAAATGTGAAGTGAAACCTCAGAGTTATTTTAATTCTTATCTTTGTAATTATTAATGATTTAGAACATGTTTTCATGTGGTTGCTGATAGTTTGCACTTCTTTTGTAAATAATTCATATTCTTTGATCAATTACCTACTAGAGGATAGATCTTGGACTTATATATTTGCTGTAATTCCTCATGTGTTGAACATCAGATTTTTAGAAAAGATATTTGATACAAAGTGTTTTATTCTGATTAGATAGTTTGTCTTCTTATTTTAGTTACACTGAATTTTTTTTTTGCTAAAGATTTTAAATTTTATGTCATTATATTCTTTTTTGTCTTTTGTGGTCATTATTTATTCAATTAAGATTTCTTAGGCAGAGTTGTAAAAGACATCTCCTTGCATTGTCCTCTTTTTTATGATATAATTTTAAAAAATATTTAGGTTACATGTCCATTTGTACTTATTTTGGTATGTGGTAAATGATGCTGGTCTAAGTCTATTTTCTAGGTTCCCTACTAGTTCTTATCAAACACAGAGTTCTTTCTCCCATAGTTTATGTTCTTGGGATTATTGAACTTCTGTGGTCTATCACTTTTGGGTTGTTTTATCTATTCTAGGGGAGTAGGTAAAAATGGATTTTACATGTTAAAATATAATGAAACTTAATTTAAAAACATAAAAAAAAATTCTTCTTGGGCAAGTCACTTAACCCTAATTGCCTTGCCTTCCTTCCTCCCCCCAAAATTCTTAGTTTGGTCTTAGTCTACAAAAATAGACTCTTGGCCAAATATAGCACTTAATCTAGTTTGTTCCACAAGTCACTTCTGTCATTGCACAAATAATATAGAAGATATTGATGTTTTTATCCATTCCTACTCACCTCATGAAAATTGTTGTGAATGTGAAATGAATAATATAATTAGATAAAAATGTAATATTCAACAACAAAAAAATGGCTATTCTAATGCCATTACTCTGATCTCATTTGTTAGGAGAAATGCCTATTATTAATTATTATATTGTGAAGCATTGCTTTTTTATGTGCTATAAACCTGAATCTTAAGAGAGGACTTGAGCGTTGAGTATATACCCTAAGAACTCAGAGATATGGATTGAAAAGAGAGATGGGTCAGAGAGAAGGACAATGTATCTACATATACACACATGTATGTGTGATTGTGTGTGTGTGTGTGTGTTATACTGGCTCAGTCAAGTTTAGATGTGAGGTTAGAATACAATGAAATACTCATGGACTATTAAATGAAATAAATATGACTTCACTATTAAGAAAAAATAAAAACAACATAATTCCTGAAGTTAAATTCAAATAGAACACTATACCTCTCTCCACATTCACTACAATAATTAGTAACACTCAAAATTTAAGAAAAGTTTCAGTACCAACTCCACATAGGTTGGCTATATGTCTTAGGAGAAAAAGAAGCCAAATGGTATTCTTACCTTCTTAAAAGACCACCACACATTTTAATACATTTTTAGTTTTTTTGACATTGGACACCAAAACAACCAATCAAACCTGCTTAGTAACTATTTTTATTTAAATTAATTTGAATAGATAACATACATTTTTTTCGAATCATTCCTAACTCATAAGTCAGTATTCTTTGCACATTTATTCTCATCTTAATATATTATAATTGTCATATTATATTTATATATTAACATATAATATTTATATAATATATTAATCATCCTATTAATAATGAATAATTATAATATATTATTCATCCCAGTTCTGT
This sequence comes from Petaurus breviceps papuanus, assembly GCF_028583685.1. Lineage (NCBI taxonomy): Eukaryota > Metazoa > Chordata > Mammalia > Diprotodontia > Petauridae > Petaurus > Petaurus breviceps. The sequence continues at coordinate 4,801,442 of NW_027187376.1, forward strand.
CAATTAACTGGTCTCCTACTATGTGTCAGGCACTTTATTCAGTACCAGGGATACAAAAAGAGATAGAAGACAGTCCTTGCCCTTAAGGAATTTACAATCTAGTGGGAAAATCTGGGAGAAAAATCAGGAATTTGCTGGATATTTCAGCAGGTTTGAAAGTTTTGAAATATTAAGAAAAGAAAAGCTTAGTCTTGTGGGATCTTTGCTCATCTCAGCATAAGGAGACCAGGTCAGGTTGTGGGACTCTGGTGATCTAAGCCTCATAGACCAACATAGAATAATGGAACACAAATTGGACCTGGAGTCAGGAGAGCCTGGGTTTTTTTTTTTTTTTTGCTTTTTTTTTGGAGGGCAATTAGGGTTAAGTGACTTGCCCAAGGTCACACAGCTATTTTTTATATTAAGTGTCTGAGGCCAGATCCGAACCCAGGTGCTCCCGACTCCAGGGCTGGTGCTCTATTCACTGCGCCACCTAACCTCCCCTAAGCCTGGGGTTTTGAATCCAGGCTCTGCCATTTAACAATTGTGTAATCTTGAACCCAAGTCTCTCCAGATTTTGGGTTTTTCATGTGTAAAATGGAGATAAAAATACTTGAAGTATCATTAGGTCATAAACTTGGAGCTAATGGGGACTATGAATAGCAACACCCCTTCATTTTATAGATGAAGTCTTTTTTTTATAAAGCAATCGGGGTTAAGTAACTTGCTCAAGGTTACATGGCCAGGTGTTTCTGGGTAGGTGCTAAGCGTCTGAGCCCGGGATTCAATCTCCAGGTCATCCCAACACTGGAGCCGGTGCTCTCACTCGCTGTGCTACCTGGCCACCCCTAGATGAAGTCTTGGAATGACTGAATCAACTTGTCCAAATTCACAGAGGTAGGAATTAAAGGACAAGGATTTGGACCTAGGGTTTTTTTATTTTTTAACTTCAAATACAATGCTTTTTCCATTGTACAACCCTATTTCCAGGGTTATGAGGACAGTGTGTTGTAAAACTTAAAACCCTATGTAAATGTGAATTATGATTACATGGTGGGAGAAGAGAAATTGGTTTAAAAACTAAACAAAGGAGTTTCTGTTTGTTCCAAGAGGCAAGAGGAAATCACTGGAGTTGGTTGAGTAGGGGAGTCACATGGTCAGATCTGAGCTTAAGAAAAATTATTTTGACTATTGTGTGTAGGGTGGAATGGAGTTGGGAGAGAGCTGAGGCAGGGAGGCCAATAATGAGGTTGTTAAAATCATCTTCTGAGGAGTGTTGAGGGCTTAAGGGTGGTAACCATATTAGTGGAAGAGAAGAGGCTGGATGCTAGAGATGCTGGGAAGGTAAAAATGGTAGTATTTGGCAATTGATTTCATCTATAGGGTGTGGGAGAGCAGAGAGTCCCAAGTAACACTCATGGACCCATTCCTATTTGTGATAGAGTTTTCCTTAGGTTATGGAGGTGTTTTGGTAACCACTGTTCTGCCATGCCATCTTAGTAAATGCCTTTGCCTTGAGCAAATTGTGTCCACTGGCTGATTATTAAAGAAAAGAGCAGAAGTGAGAAATTGTGATCTATTTTTTTAAAAGTATGGACTTTAGATCACCTTTGAGTTGGGTAGGCAGTCATCCCTCTAGGGACCCAAACTGCAACCTATGGATTTGAAGATAGTAGAGGTAGTTGGGTGGGAATGTTATAACAACAACATTAAATAATTATATGTAATTACTATTTTGTTGTAATTATTGATGATGATTATAATTTTATTATTACTTCTAGCAGTAGTTGTAGTAATGGTAGGGAAGAAAGCAATGGATTTGGGGGTCAGAAGGCACAGGCTTAAATTCCTTCTCTGCCAGTCAATGACCTGCATGACCTTGGAGAAAATAATTTAACTTCTCTGGGTCTTAGTTTCCTTATCTGTAAAATGAGATGTTTGAATTTGATGACATCAGAGGTTCATTCCAGTTCTAACTTTATGAAGATGAATACTTCTGTTACTTCTGTAACAGGCAAAACCCAACAGCTGGAAGTCAGGGGGAGAGAAGAGGTGGTGACCATGATGAATCAGGAGGCTTAAAAGGGGGCCAAGGCCTGGGAATTGCTGATGGAGGGCTACAGTAAGCTGGCGGGGCCACAAAACCCCACACTTATACTACTAGGTCCATGAACTGATGATCTTAATGATTGTAATCACATCTTTAACTTTTGTCCATTAAAAAATCAAAATCTTTTAGAAACTCAGCCCTTTCTGCGAGGAGGAAAATTAAGTGCTTTTTGATTAAAATGACAAAAATCTCCCCCTCTCTCTATCTGTCTGTCTCTCTCTCTCTCCCTCCTCCTTCTCCCCTCCTCCTCTTTCCTCTCCCTGTTCTCCCGTCCTCCTCCTCCTTCTCTTCCCCTTCCTCCTTCTTTCTTCTTCTTCTTGAAATTGCAGGGCCACTTATAGGCCTAATCCCACTCTGATCCCATATGTTTCCCAGGCTGGAAGTATTATGGCCACTCAGAGTCTCAAGTCTATGATCAGCATGGGAGCTTTGATCTATATTGTTTTAACCAGGACTGGTTTGCCTGCCCCACTTGGATCACCCAGTGGACCTCCCGCCTCCCCTTGTTCCCAGGGGCTCACTATATTAATGCCAAACAGTATGGATATCCCAATGACTTTGCCCAGGAGAGCTCAGAATTCCTGAGCTCAAGATCTGCCAGGCCTAGCCTCCTTGGCACCACTGATACCAAGTATGTATCACTATACCTGATTTGCTCTCATTTTAAGAATAAATTCACCAAATAAAGTCCCTTATTTTACCTCTGGATCTATGCTGTTTGAAAGCAACATAACCTGTACACTGTATTTCTACTTGTTGCCTTCCTTCCCCCACTTCCCAAATAAGTCTAAGAAGAGTAGACATTAATATAGCATGTTAAAGTTTGCAAAGCCCTTTACATACATCATCTCCTTTAACCTCTATAATAGTTCTTTAATCACATCCAACTCTTCATGACGACATTTGAGTTCTTAGGAAAGAGAAGCATTTCCTTCTCTAGCTAATTTTAGAGATGAGGAACTGACACAAACAGGATCAAGTGACTTGCCCAGGTTCACACAGCTAGTAACTATCAGAGGCTGGATTTGAATTCATGAAGACCAATTTCCTGATGCCAAGCCCGGTGCTCTATCTACTGCACCACCCAGCTGCCCTGTAAGGTGACTGCCCCCACCCTCACGATAACACTAGGACTGTGTTCAATTTTAAAACTGCACTAAGACTTTTGGGACAATGTATTTTGGTTCCTGAAATTTGATTTTTGGATCACTGTCATGCGTACAGCCATGTACGCATACAAGAACGCGTACATTCTTGTGCCAGTTACTTCAGAATCAGGAAGAAAGTGGAAAAGAGGAAGTCCTGAGCCTTGTCATACATGTTAGGGGAGACCAGCTAGTGCTTAGCCCAAACAATGAGCCAGAAACATGTTTCCCTTTTCCTCATTTTATCTGCTAAAGTTTGTAATTCACTAAATTAGCCATTTGCAAGGACTGGAGAGTTATATTTTTCTTGCTTTTATTTTCTCATTAGGTTGTCTTGGGAGGCCACTTCTGACAGTGAAGCCTTGTTAGCAATTCTAAATTTGAAAATGTCTGGACAGCCTCTTGCTGACAGAGTTTATGGCTACAACCAGTACCTTCCCAATAAGACAGAACCCAAATGCTCTTTCCTTGCTGGCACCATCTCACACCCTCCCCCTCCCCCCACCCCCAAGGAAGAAAAGAAAGAAAACAACTGTAGGTCATACAGTCCTTCCAATGCTGTCTTAGTCAATTAACATCCTGGTGTATTAAGGAAATTCCCAGGTGGAGCAGAGATGCATTATTAAAACAAAACATAAGCTATGCTCCTGCATGTAAAAATTCAAGATATACACCAGAGAGGCTAGATGTGAACAGGATCTTAACTACTGGAAACTGAAGGTTGTTTGGTATATCACTAGAAAAGGCAATTTCCCCTAAGGCGATGGATCTTAATCTTGTCTCTGTCTCAGCACCCAGAGGTTTCTTTCGGTCCTATACTCCCTTAAAAAGAAAAGAAAAGGCCCAGAACAGTTGGTCTCAGATCTGGAACTGTTTTGAAGAGAAAAAAAAAAGTGATGTGGTGAAGGGGAAAGGCTCAAGGGAACCATGAATTACTCCAGAGTGAGGAAGTTAGGACCAGAAGTTGAAGACTGATCTGGCTCAGTAAGGGTCTAGAGAAAGGACTCTGAGGGCAGAGGAATGCAGAAAATGTATGCAAGAGTATTATGCAAGCAGGGATTGGTGCAGCCTGCATTACTGCAGGAAGAGTAAGCCTGCCTAGTGTATTGCCAGCTTGCAAGAGGAGCTGTCCACTGACCCCACCTCACCTCGTTTTGAGCTCTACTGTGTTTTACACTAAACTCTGGTTTGACCAATAACCTTGATGTCCAAATAATCTGACCATACTGAACAAGTCTGTCTCCTCCACCCACTAGCTCCCCAGTACTGACAGCTATAAAGAAACAACCGACAGTAAATTGTTGTTATCATTTAACGTTTATCGAATGTCAACAGCCTGCTGGGTCCTGTAGGAAACAAGAAATCAAAGAGATGGGGCTTGGCAAGTTTACAACCTCAGTGGGACAGAAGGGTCTTTACAAGAAGCCAAGCAGAGAAGCAGGGCAAAAACAGAGCAAAACGTTTGTCTTTGTTGACCTTTTCCTGAAAGAGGATCCCCCATGGCTGTCTCATATCAAGCCCCCCTGGAAGCCTAGACTAGATAGAACCACAGTTTCTATTCTCTCTTTTTATCACCCCCTCTCCCCGGCCCCACATAGAAGGCTGTTCCCCACAATGATACAATTAACAAGTGAGCTGGGCATGTTCAATATGGTTGACACAATACTACAGCTAGGAAAGGAAAAGGACAATTCATTGAGTGCCCTGACCAGATAAGAAACACACCTTAGAGGTATTAATGATTGGCCTTATTTTTGTTGTTCAGTTGTGTCCTACTTTTTGTGACCCCATTTGGGGTTTTCTTGGCAAAGATAGTGGAGTGGTTTTGCCATTTTCTTCTCCAGCTCATTTTACAGATGAGGCAACTGAGGCAAACAGGGTGAAGTGACTTGCTCAGGGTCACACAGCTGCTGAGTGTCTGAGGCCAGATTTGAACTCAGGTAGTAGATGTTTTTCCCTGTGTGGATTGCTAGGCCAGTCCTACTTCAACAAATTCTATTCAATTCAGTAAACATTTATTTGGATTTTTTTTTCTGTTCAAGGCACTGGGAATTTAAAGGCAAATATAAAATGGTCTTTGCCCTAAAGGAGGTTACATTTTATGGAAAAATAAAAAATTCCCAGGTCAACTCCCTTTTCACATTGTTCTATTTCTCTTCCACCTAGAGATTGATGAGGTATGGGCTCTGGGAGCCCACTTGACCTTCTCCTTGAGTCTTTGAGGTACAGGCTCTGGGAACCTCCCTTGGACTCTAGATTAAATCATCCCATTTGATAAAGCATTTGAATGAGGCTTACATTGTGGCTGAACCCAAGCCTTGGTTACTAGACTTCCCACCTTTGAGCCTATCAAAGTGTCCATCCACCCTTGAACTGGCCTAGCCCACCATTGTCTGTAATATCCAGGTGACCTCCCACCCTTAATCACTCATTGACCTTATTAACTCCTCCTGAAGACCCTCCCCAAACTCCTTCCCTAGACCACCCCTAGATTCCTCACACAATCTTCTGTATATAAGACCCCATCTCAAGTGCCATAGAATAGTGAGAGAGCCATAGAATGACCTAGCACAGACTTATTCTGTGTCTAATGCAAGTGAACTTTTAGTAAATTTTATTATTCTTTGGCTGAGAGAAGACTTGAGTCGAATTCATTCAGCAAGACCCCGCGTGTTGGTATTTTGGGGTCTCCAGAGCAACCCTAACCCTCTTAGTGGGTAACCTCTTCAGAGATGACTTTTATCTTGAGACCTGCTCACTGACTGGTGAGTTTCTGCCTAAAATGGCTACATCTTGAGGACCTCTAGTCATACTGCTCACTTAGGTACAGTTTAATTCAATTCACCCTCTAGACTGTTCCACCTCCCCACCAGTTTCTTTTCTCTTTTCCTCCCAGCCCCTCCACAGGTACCTGACCTCTGAGTTCTGTCTAGACAGGTTGACTTTGAGATGTTGATGATATTGTTAAGGGAGAAATATCTCCTGAGTTCACATGATAGGTTACTGCTGCTGCATAAATCTACCATGATACAGAAATCATAGAGGTAGAAACTTTGGTTTTATTCTACTTAAATACAAGTTCTGGAAGCAGAAACATAACCCTGAGCCAATTTTAGGATTTTAACAAGGCTTTTTATAGACAAAATAGACAAAGAAATAATTTTTGATATACAGTACAATCACTTAGGTCATAAAAGTTGGACAAATTTAAACAAGTATAATCTCATACAACTCCTAAGGAACTAGAGATAGTTAAATACTCAATAGGTAAACTAAGTCAGGTTACAGATTAAGATACAATTATTAGGGGGCGGCCAGGTAGCACAGTGAGTAAGAGCACCGGCTCCAGTGTTGAGAAGACCTGGAGATCGAATCCCGGGCTCAGACACTTAGCACCCACCCAGAAACACCTGGCCGTGTAACCTTGAGCAAGTTACTTAACCCCTATTGCTTTAAAAAAAAAAAGATACAATTATTAGGTTCACAATGGTCTATTGGGAGGGGATATTTACATGCCTGGAGGATAATAGAGTCTAGGATTAAAAGAACAAATGACTTCCATAAGCACTGATTCTCTTTCAGGCTTTTTACCTGAGGAATGTTATCCCATGGGACAGATTTCAGCCAACTCAATAATAACCTCCAAACTAGGAGATGACCCTGACCTCTCCCCCCAAATAACAAAAATTAATAAGAGGAAATAAAAAATAAAAAATTTCTCATAACAGTACATTCCAGAGTGATGTAGGACAAACAGCAGACAATCAGTGATTGGAGTTCAACAGAGAATTTAAGGCTAGATGTCTGCTGCTACTTTAAACTCAACTTCTCCAAAATGGAAATGATTTTCTTTTGCCCTAAAATTCCTCCTCCTCCAAATAGTATTATTTCCCTTGAGGAAACTACTCTCTTCCCAAGTCATTCATATTTGTAAAAGCAAAGTCATCCTTTATTCTTCTTCATTTCCCACCTCTTAGCAACCCAAGTTAGCTGCTAAATCTTGTCCCTTAAGCCTTCACAGCAACTTTCTCCTTCTCTCTACTTAGATAGCCACAAACCTAATTTAGACCCTCATCACCTCTTGACTATTGCAATGCTGTCCAAAGGTTTCTAGTCTCTTTCCATTCCAATCAATCCTCCACAGAGCTGCCAAAATAATCTTCCTCAGACACAGCTCTGACAATGCCACTCTCTGCTCAAAAGCCGTCCCCTAAGTTGGAATTCTATTCTTGCTTTTGGCTCTAGAATGACCATCCTCCTAACTTTCATCTAGCTTCATCCTTGTCTTCTTTTAAGGACAGGCTCAGGTGATCCTTGCTTCCCAGATATGTCCAGTTATCAAGGTACTCTCTCTTTTCAATTTGCTTTTCTATGCACACATAATTCCAGAATCAAGGGCTGAAAGGGATCTTAGAAACTGTTTAGGTTGTTATAGGGGAATGTAAGGGCAGCAATTGTTTGTTTACTTTTTTTTTCTTTGCATCCTGGGCACAAAGTCTTACACCTAGTAGTTGTTTAATAAAGGTTTGTCTCAGTAAATTATCCCACTCTCTCAGGTATTATAATGATTTGTATTCTTTTTTTTTTTTTTAAAGCAACCGTGGTTAAGTAACTTGCTCAAGGTTACACGGCCAGTTATTTCTGGGTGTGGTGCTGAGTATCTGAGCCCAGATTCGATCCAGGTCATCCCGACACTGGAGCCGGTGCTCTTACTGGCTGAGCCACCTGGCCAAAACCTAGTGATTTGTATTCTTATTTCTTCCCCTCCCCCATTTAGCAATAAGCTTCTTAAGATCAATTCTGTATTGTATTTCTCTTTGTATCCCCTAGCGTATAATAAGCATTTAATAATTCTTTGTTCAATTGAATTGGATTTTAACAGTGGGGGAAAAGGTAGCTCAGAAGACACCAAAGCAAAAACACAGAGAAGGTAAAGAAAGGGGGCATGTTTGGGAATGAGTAGCAACATTTGGCTGCAGCATAGGTTGAATGAATGGGAATGGTGGGAGAAAAGGTTGTTATCGATGTCTTTGTGGCCAGAATTTTAGCAGGAGTTCGCACTTTTCTAAGCTATATATCCAGAGGTGGGGAAAACTATTGAGGAGCAGGTATCCAATGATGCCAGAGCCAAGGATGGGCAAGTGGAAAAACCATGGCACTAGCCAGGTCAGTATAATAGGTGGATAGGAAAATCAGCAAAAAAAAAAAAAAAAAAAGGGCAATGTGAGAAACCAGAACTCTGAAAGCCAGCAAAATTGGTTCAGTGGCACTCAGTTCTTGTTAAGACAAACCACCATATATGAAAGGGCCTCTTTCCATGGTTTCATTCTGAGGGAAAGCCAAAAGATTTCCGCTATATCTACCTTTGATTCTTAAAGGAGATGCCCTAAAGGCATCAGACAGATTAGAAAGGTAGATTAGGGCCAAATCATGGAAGGCTTTAGATAAAAAGTAAAGCAATTTGACCTTTATCTGATTGGTGATATTATATAGACACATATATGCATATGTATATGTATGTATACATCTGCTTTTTAGAGGTTTGGGAAAACCAAAATCTTTATTTACCTAGAGACTTAAAATTGTAAGCTGTCCAACATAAACTCCACTCCCATTTTCTCTGATTAATCTTTTTCATTTTATTTCATTAATATATTATTTTTTTTGTTATAAATTGGCATTAATTGAACAGTCCAGTATTTTTTTAAAAGTATGAAAAGGTCCAGCTTTTTTCTTGGTACTAAAAGGCACAAAATTGCTTTTTAAAAAAAGAAATAACTCTTTGGCATAATTTCTAAGAGAATTTGTCAAACATACATGCAGACTTTTTATGGGATGTTATTTCAGGGATGATAATTTTTAACTTTTCACTTTTCAAATTTCTATAATGCATTGAATAATTAATAAAGTCCCTGTAGTAAAGGAGCAAACAAGGGAGCAGGCAATAATGAGTGGAGTAAGTACGAAGAATGTCCGTCTCCATGTGGGATGAAATTCTATAGAGTGGCCCAGGGAAAGAGACTTTTCTTTGGAAACTATCTTCTGTGAGGGTGTGTAAGGTGAAAACTGTGGCTAAAATAAACTCCCAAGACTTTCTGCCTTAAAAAAAAAAACACTGAGAAAATTGAATTTTTGGGAGAGTCCTTGTTGGCCTGCATCATAGGTGTCTGTAATGGTTGCTGTGATTGAATTACAGTTGAATTGGCTAGCTCCTTTAAAAAAAAAAAAAAAGGCTGATTTTTCCCCCCTGGGGACCTTGTGCCTACAATTCACAAAGTTGCCACCAGATGGCAGTGGCACCATATTTAGTTATGTATTCAGTTACTATGTATTCAATGCCTTGCAGCATTGGTAACTGGGAAATATGATGAACAAGAAATTAACCAGTTGGTTTGAGCTTTTTGCCCCTGTCAAAAAAAGGTATATCTTTCTATTTTTATTAATAGAAAGACATCTTATCCTCATAATGTTCAAACTAAGGAAGGTAATTATCTTGCCAGAGAGACACAGAGACAGAGACAGAGAGGGAGACATAAAGAAAGAGACAGAGACAGAGACAAAGAGAGACAGACAGACACACACAGACACACACACAAAGAGACAAAAAGCAAGCATCTGAGTGGAGCAGTGGAAAGAGAGTTGGACCTGGAGCCAGAGAAGATCTGAGTTAGAATCCTGTCTCAGACATTTACTAGCTGTGTGACCCTGGGCAAGTCACTTAACTCTGTTTGCCTCAGTTTCCTCATCTGTAGAATGGGTTGGAGAAAGAAATGGCAAATCATTCCAGGATCATTGGCAAGAAAAATTCATGAAGAGTTTGACATAATTGAAATGATTGAACAACCATAAGAGTCAGATCACATCTGGAATTAATGTGTCCATTTTTGAAAGGGATATTTACAGAAGGCTTTCTATGGAAAGGCAGTCAAAATGCTGAAAGATCCAGGTCCTAAGGAAGTAAGTCCTCAAAGAGGCCAACACTTATTTTAATTAAAGCAACAACAACATGTTTTGATTGTAACAAAACAGGGAAATTAAAAAAAAATGTGTAAAACATTTTTTAAAGACTCCATATTGTTAGCATGATGCCCAGAGGAACCCAATGGAACTTTGGAAAACTCATGAGTGTTTGGGGTTATGAGTAATTGCACTGACATTCTAATATCAGAGGAGATAGTTATCTAGAGTACTTAAGAAGAAAGAAGGGTAGTTATTATTCTAATGGATGTTAGACTGGAAGCAACTTTATTGCCTTTGAGAAGAACGGGTTTAGCAGTGGAGAGGAAATGACCAAAGTCTGAGTATTCTGGTCCCAGGGAAGGACACAGCTGGGATTGTGTGGAAGACAGAATTTTTATAGGTGATAGGATGATACATTTACAGTGAGAAGGGACCTTGGAGTCTTTTGGTTGCTTTGCTCTTAAGGCAAGAGAACTTGCCTGCATACCTCACTGCCCATTAAGGAATCTTGGGCTGTGGACAGACTTGGTAACTACCCAAGAGGAGGCCCATCTATGATAATATGGCAATTAAGATATCTGACACTCTGTCCTTTCCCCCTATTGAGACAGAACTCCAGATGTTACACATATGGAAACTTGCCCATTTGTAAATGGGCTGATTGATCTATAGTTGATAGAAAAGGCCTATTTAATGACAGAAAAAACCCAACCAACCAACAACCAAATTTAAGATAAACAGTAAATTTCCTTTAAAATTATGAAATACTTTTTTGACTTCAAAATAATAAGAGTAAATCTTTTGAAACTCAAATTAATAGGCATGGGATCTAAAAATAAAATTAATTTTAAAAAGCATTGAATAAAAATAGCTTCTATAAAAATCTTAATTGTCTTTAAACTCACTGAGGATTTGTTTCTAATTAACTTATCTGTTTTTTAATCTCCCTTAAAATTTCCCTGTGTATTTGAGCAGTTTCAGCTAAAAATAGAATAATGGGCCTTAATATGAATAAAAAATTAAAAAGGGTATTAGACTAGAATCAGAAGATATAAGTTCAAGTCCTAGCATTGACATTAACTTGATGTGTGACCTTGGGAAGTTACTTTACCTCATTAGGTCTAAATGTCCTTATTTGTAGAATAAGAGGATTTAAAGAAATCATCTCTTTGTTTTTCCCCCAAAGTCTAATAATTCTGATTCTATTAACTAAGTCCTGGTTCTTTGGCAAAAATTACAAAATTCCAAGGTCTGGATCATAGTTCTAGGCTTGCTGTTAAGGTACCAGATGACCTAAAACTCATCCTTGAATGCTTCCTACATCTAAGTACTCAGGTTAAAAGTAGTTACCACTTCTCTTCCTGGAGCTTGGGAGATAGCCTACATACACTTTACAAGGGTTTACTAATTAAAATCTGGACAATGGGGGAGGGAGAAGGGATGGCTTGAGTAAAGCCTAATGTCAATAAAAAACATTTGGAGGTTTAAGAGGGCCAAGGAGGAGTTGATCAGCCTTTCTGTCTATTTTTTAATTATCCCCCCTAGCCATCCTATCCTAGCCATCTGAGAGATAACATTTTGGTATTGAAAGATATGCTTCAAGAGTCCCCTTTATCACCTGTCAAGGACTGACATTATCCATGTACTGTCAGTTCCAAAAACATCTCCAGAAGTGAAAGCTGTCCTTCACCCAAGACTCACTTGTCTTTCCGGGAGCCATCATTTCATCTATTCTGAAAGGGAAACATTTGTTATTAAATGACATTGTCATCCTGAGATACTGAAATGTCTCCGATTGGGACAGAGAGTGATCCCTGAATAACCAGGACACTGAAATCTACAACTTTAGTAGGTAAGTCTTTGCCCAAGGCTCAGAAGGTTTATGGATCTTGCCCATAGTCACATACCTAGTAACTGTCAGCAGCAAAACTTTAATCTACATGTACCTTCTTGACTCCAAGTAGAATTCTCCCTGGTTTTTATTGTTGTTATTGCTATTGATATTGTTGGGTTTTTTTTAATATCAGTACCTGTTATTTCTTCAGGGTGGGCAATGCCTGACATGGAGATTCCTTCCACTGAAGTAAATTGAGGACTTTTTGGCAACTTAGAGTCTTAGAGGGTCGTTTAGGATACTGAAAATATTAATTACTTGTTAAGTGATCATTTAGCCAGTATGAATCTGAGGTGAAGCTTGGACCCAAGTTTTCCTAAAATGAAGTCCAATTATCTGCTATCTTCTTTTTGTTGTATTTCAGTTGTTTTAGTTATGTCTGAATCTTTGTGACCCCATCTAGGATTTTCTTGGCAAAGATACTGGAGTGCTGTGCTATTTCCTTCTCCAGATCATTTTATAGATGAGGAAATTGAGACAAACCGTATTAAAGGACTTGCCCAGGGTCATACAGCTAGTAAGTGTCTGAAGTGAGCTGATCTTCCCGACTCCAGGTCCACCACAACACTCTAACTGCCCTTTACTATCTTCTATCCATGCTTAATAGCTCTCCTTGCCTTATTGCTTCCCTTTCAATCTATTCCCATATAGTTACCAACTTGATGGAACAGAAACATGGGTCTGAGGATGTTACTGCCCTATTCAGTGCCTCCTCTGTTTCCAAAATGAAATACCAATCCTTTGACATTGGAAGCCCTTCACCAATGGACTCTGGCTAAGCTTTCCACACTTACTCCACACCCTCTCTTCCATTCAAATTGGGTTACTTGTTACTGCTTGTACTTGGCATTCTGTCTGTTATATGTATGCCTCTGCACCAATTGTCTTCATGCTTAGAATCCTTACTTCTTAGAATCTCTTCTTTCCTTAAAAACTCAGTCCAAATACTGCTTCCTACATTAGACCTCCTAATCTCTCAGAATTATTTTGCATTTACCTCTTACAATATTTTAGTTGGCTTATCTGTATACATGCTGTTTCCCTGGATAGAATACAAATTCTTTGAGGATGGGAACTGTTTATATCTTTGCCCCCTCCCCTCCCCGCCACCTCCACTGCCTTCCTGGTACGTGGTAGGTGATCAGTAAATGCTTGTTGATCAATTGACTGATTCCGCCCCATTACTTCTTGATCTTTGAAGATTCTTCAATTCAGTTAGCCATATTACATTTACATATTCTAAATTCTTGTGAAAACTGAGTATTGATATACATCCTCTTGGTTCATTCATGGAGTGTTCCCATTTCCATTCTCTCTCACTCTTTTTCCTGCCAATATACAATTCCCAGAATATTTTAATATATTAAGTAATGAAGAATAATATAGTAGAGTAATGAATGAATAAATAAGGATAAAAATGATGCCAAGAGGCAGGAAAATTAAAGGACAGGCAGGGAAGGAAAGACACATGAGTTTTAGTTCCTGATTATTCCCTTAATAGCATTATTTTATAGCTAAGCATTCTTAATTATGGCCTATGGAGGGTGAGCAGTGGTAGTTATCATCACTCCAAAATTCCCTGCCTATTTTTAATGGTTATTGAATTTTTTTTTTAGAAATCCTATGAGTTTAGGATTCTTATGAAAGATGCTTTAGGAGTGTAATGTTTAAGTCAGTTTTAATTATTAAAAATAAAAAAAACACACCTCTAAGAGGAAAAAAGAAAAATCTATTTATGACTTTCTCTAAATTTAAGATTTAAAAAGAGATGAAAATACAGAAATAGTTCTGGGCCAGATCCCACCAGGACATCTAGACAATGATTGCCCATTGGGTTTGGGAAGAAAATTAGGTCTCTTAGGTCATAAAGGTAGTGCTCACTGCACAAAGTGCCACAGGGCATGAAATACCATCCTAGTGACCTCGAACAGTTGCTGAAAATCCCAAAGCGCCGTACCAATAAGAATCTTGGTTACCTCAACCATATTTAACTGATATGCTTCCATCCAAGTCATTTTCTGATTCTATCACCTTAATCTATATAGATAGATATTCCATCCTGGGAAGGTTAGCTTCCCTGGAGGCAACCAACTACATCTAGGGATAACCTTCTCCGCCCCCCCCCCCCCCCCCCCCCCCCCCCATCCTGGGAAGGTTAGCTTCCCTGGAGGCAACCCACTACATCTAGGGATAACCTTCTCCCCCCCCCCCCACCCCCCCTCCCCCGCAGGGCTCTAGTGTAAAGTCTGAAGGACTGGGATTTTTAGCACTATCATAAACCTCCATCCTCCACATCAGTTGTATCCAGCTCAAATAGATACAGGTCACATAGTGACTGGCAAATCCTAACATTAACATGAACTATAGTGTATTTTTATTTGTTATTAAACATTTCCCAATTACATTTTACATTGGTTGGGGGCACTGGGAAGAATTAGAGGTCATGGCCCTGCTTCATGGTCTGCTGTACATTATCAATCAACCAGTTAACATCAATTAGCTTTTACAAAAGAGTCTTTACTGAGAAGGTTTAGTAAGAAGAGTAGCTACAAGACAATTACCTTTAATACAAATTAGGGAGGGGGTTCACTTTTCCCTTGTAAACTCACAAGAATCTTAAGAAAAAGGGGCTCACACTTAAAGAACAAAGAGTCAGGCAGAGGTATAGCTAACTCATGAAGCTGAGAGAGATGTCTAAACCCCTAGCCCAGGGAGTACATTTTTCCCTGTTGTGGAGACCTTACTGAGTTCACCTTAGATGTATCTTTCTACTGGGCTCCAAGGATCCTTGCTTTTCGAGAATCCAAAGTTGGCCCTTCTCTTTGTCAGATCCTTATGTGTGCCAACATCTGTAGGTGACTATCTTCTTCCCTCTGTCTGCAGTCACTTCCTCAGAAGACAGCTGCTGTTACTGCCTCCAATCAATTGATTTCACAAAACTCCAGTTGCCCATTATCATTTCAAAATTCACAAGGTTGTAGCTGGGTCAATTCCATCTTCACATACTCATTTACCTAAATTCAGGATAGAATAAACATGCAAGAAACAAATGTACCATGGGTTCACAGACACATGACAGTTTTGAGATGGGAATTAGAAAAACTGATGCCCTTCTTTTCCCACCTGGAACCTCATGACTATTCTTCCCTTGCTTGGGACTGCGAAGGAAAAATTCAAAAAAAGAACAAGGGAGGAACATCTCACTATGTTGACTTCACAACCAACCAGAAGACATTTCAGCCACCATATAGTAACAGGAGTCCAGGTGTTCATGACCAGAAGTAGGCTCTCTAAGTTTATACATAGTGGATTGGAACCAGGCAGGGAATATTGCACATTTTGAACTAGGAATGACAAATCTGGGCATGCTTTAAGGACTGGAGAGGCCTTTCTCCCAATCCCCAATTGCATAGATGTCCCCAAAGTCAACTAATGGTTGACCTGTGTGTTATATATGTATGTATATATATAGTCCAGATCTGTGACTTCATTAATTGTAAGCATTTAGAAACTCCCTCTATTGACATAAATTTATAGTCTTAGAGAGCTGGGAAATGGGAGGTGAGGTGATTTGCCTGTAATTGCACAGCTCATATGTACCAGAGGCAGGTCTTTTTTGACTCCAACACTAATCTTTGTTCACTGTGTCACATCACCTATCTAGTTAATAGCTTAATATAAGTCATTGATAATCCCATTTTAATTTTCAGGTTAAAGGATAAACTTTTAGTAACAAATAATAATCCAGACATTCGGGGAGCTAGGTGGTACAGTGGATAGAGCATTGGGCTTAGAATCAGGAAGGCTCATCCTCATGAGTTCAAATCTGGCCTCAGACACTACCTGTTTGACCTGGGAAAATCACTTAACCCTGTTTGACTCAGTTTTCTCATCTATAAAATGAACTGGAGAAGGAAATGGCAAACCACTCCAGTATCTTTGCCAAGAAAACTCCAAATGGGATCACAAAGGGTCAGACATGACTGAAAAATGACTTAATAACATAATATAAACTCTATATCCTTTATCCTACTCATTGTACTTATACTAGGAATAGCCATACTCTAATTTTTACAGATATTCTTCTGATTGTTCATGACTTTTATTAATAAAGAGAAGGAAACATATATATATATATATATATACATTAGTAAACATAAATGGAAGGGTGGAAGAAGGATATAGTTTTTAAAATTGGGTCTATTTTGAAAAAAAAAATCATTGATAGATTTTTTTAACATTCCTCTATCTTCCCAATGATTCCAAAACCTAAGCCCCAAAAGACTCCTTCCTTCCTAACAGAGAAATAGTTCATTGAAACAAATCAACCCAGTGGCCATTTCTGCCAAAGTATGTTTCATTCCGCAACTACAGTTGACCATCTCTCTTCTGAAAGAATGCTTCTCCATCAGTCCTCTGAAGACTGTCCTCAAGTGATTGCATTGGTGAGATGGGGACAGCATGGTATATTGGAAAGCATCCTGAATTTGGAGTCTGAGGTTCAAATCCTGACTTAATCTCTTACTCCATGCATGTTAAACAAGTTATCTAACTTTGCTAGACCTCAGTTTCCTCATTTGCAAAATGAAGGTGTTAGATTAAATGGCCTCAAAAGTCCTCTCCAATTCTAAATCTGTGACTCCATGTTTTCCTTTGCATTCGTGTTCTCCTGGTTCTCCTAACTTTTCTTTGTACCGGTCCATAATATGTCTTCCCAAATTTCTCTGAACCATTCATATTCATCATTTTTTATGGTACAATAGCATTCTATTAAATTCTTGTATCCCTGTTTGTTCAGACATTTCCAAATTGATGAGCACATGTTTTGCTCTCAGGCCTTGGTTACCCTTCTCCTGTTTTTGATGTGTTTTAAAATGGCAGATCATTCTATAATGTCACAGTTTTTTTACACTGGAGTTGAGTTTCATAGAATAGCAGAGTGGTAAGTATTCATAGAAGTCCTTCATTTCTTAGAATCCCTAACTTAGTTCAGGGCTCAGTTCCAGTGTGACCTCCTACCTGAGCTCTTTCCTCATTCTCCAAGTTGATAGTTCCCCTAGTACCAAGTTAGTTTATATTTACTTAGTAAATTTTGCATTTGCTCTCTTTTTGCCCTTCCATCCCCCCCCCCCCCCCTAAATTCTCCCTGTGGACAAAAACTATCTTGCTATGGTCTTTGTAGAGGTAGTTAGGGGATACAGAGTCAGGAAACCCTGAATTCAAATCTTTTCTCAAATACTAACTGTGTAATTCTGGGTAAGTCATTGCTATTTGCCCTTCATTCTCCAAGAGGACAGTGACCTCGGGGAGGTGATGCCATGACATGCAAGTGAATTGGATGTAATTCTGTGCCGAGTCACCAGTCTCACTTTGTCGTCCGGAACCATCTGGGTCCAGTGGCCAGATATAGATCAGGACTCTCAATTCCTCAACTGTAAAATGGGAATGATAATAGCAACTACCTTTCATGGTTGTGGTGAACCACAAATGAGCTAATGTTTGTAAAGTGCTTACCAGAGTGCTTGGCACATAGTAGGTAATTAAAAAACTCTTCCCTCCTCCCTACACCTTTGCATCCACAGTGTCTAGTTCAAGACCTGGCATGGAGAGATAGGAATTTTGCCTGTGATTTCATTAGTATGGCAAACTAGGAAACCAAAGCAGGCCAGAAGTTTAGCACCAAATCTACATCTTAGGGTGTTAGAGAATAGCCTTGGAGCATTGAGGGTAAGTGACAAACATAGGGTCTCCTTCTGACTTTGAGTCCACCTTTCTATCCATAAATATAATTTGCTTGTTGAAGTTGAAGTCATCCATGGTAACACCTTCATTTTACAGGTGAGGAAAATGTAGCCCAGATTTACTAAGTAAATCTATTTACTAAGTAAAGGCCACAGAGCTAGTTAGTAGTGAATCTGAAGTAGGAGCCCAGGTATCCTGTTGTCTATGTCCATTGTACTTTTCAATATAATATGCTGCTGCCATAATTGTGTTGTCATTCTTCAGTTGTTTTGGTTGTGTCTGACTTTTGACTCCATTTGGGCTTTTCTTGGTAAAGATGCTGGAGTCATTTGCCATTTCCTTCTCTAGCTCATTTTATGGATGAGGAAACTAAGGCAACAGAGTTAAGTCTGACACTTTGTGACCCCATATGGGGTTTTCTTAGCAGAGATACTGGAATGGTTTGCCATTTCCTTCTCTAGCTCATTTTACATATGAGTAAACTGAGGCAAACAGGGTTAAGTGACTTACCCAGGGTCACATAGCTAGTAAGCATCTGAGGCCAGATTTAAACTCAGGAAGATGAGTGCCTATGTCACCATATTACAAATATAATTAGGAGCTCTTCCTCACCAATCCTGTAGGAAAGAAATAAGGCTATACATACATATATAGATACACACGTGTATATATGTATGTGTGTATATATATAATGAAAACAAGCAATAAATTCAACAGTATTTAAGCAAATGCTAAATGAATATTATTCCTCATCTTTTTTTGATCATGAGGTACTTGGGACTTGTCAGTTTTCTTTTTAGCTGACAACATTGGGAAGGATCCTAAACAAGAGATTCTCATTCTAGGATTGATGAAGTCAGAAAGACAGTTGACCATCTGTCATCAATGTCTTATAACAGGAAGAATCAATGAATGAATGAGTAAAAGGCAGTCATTAAGCACTTAGTACTAAGTGCTAAGGTTTGGATGATACAATTAGAAAAGAAAATCATCTGTCTTCAAGTATCTTACATTCTAATAGCAGAAGACAACACATATGGGAACATTCAGCTGCATGATCAAACATACATATAGAAGTGATGATAAAATAAAAGGTGAAGTCATAAACACCTTCAGGCATGAGTGGCAGTATCCCAACTCCCAAGCCCTCTCCCCCCCCCCCAAGTTGTTTGATTCTGTTTGATGGGTCTGTATTTGCAATTCATCTGGAAGGTATATCTAGTTGCATAATGCTGAATCTATGTTTAATATGATATCGACATGCAGCCAAAGAAACGAATCCCTCCCTCTTCATCTTTTTAAACTGCAGCTTTTTTCTAGACACCTAAAGGGGCAGGATTTGAATGGTTTGTCCAATTTGCTCTGGGAACCTGCTGTGAAGATAGTAAACTAACACAAAAAACCTCTGGATTTAAGAACTTGTTTTCATTCTTAAGGGAAGAAATCCAAGCTTTCTGTAGACATAGGAAATATTGATCCTAAATCACTAACAAGTAGAGAAATGTAAATTACAGTAACTGGAAGGTTCTACCAGATTACATCAGATTGGCGAGGTCGACAAAAGAGAAATATCCCAACTGTTAGTGGAACTGCAGGAAAAGCACATTGGCATATTGTTGGTAGAGCTCTGAACTGGTCCAGCCATTCTGCAGAGCAATTTGGAGCCATGCCCAAAGAGTTACTAAACTGTGTATGTCCTTTGACTCAGCAATACCTCTATTGGGATTACTCCTCAGAGAAAGCAAAGAAGGAGGAAAAGGTCCTATTTGCACAAAATATTTAAAGCAGCCTGTGATTATATTATGATGCTGCTAATATGGTGCTCATCAATTGAGGAATGATTAACAATTGTGGTATATGAATAGAATAGTTTCCTATTGTGCTTTAAGAAATGATAAAAGAGATGGTTTCAGAGAAACCTGGGAAGATTTATATGAACTAATGCAGAGTGAAGTGAACAGACCAGGACAATACTTTATAGTCCAACAACAACAGTATAAAAGGGAACAATTTTCAAAGACTTAAGAACACTTATCAATAGAGTGATTAACCATGTTTCCAGAGGACCAGTGATGAAGAATGCTGCATGCCTTCTGACAGGATGAATATGCAAAATGTTATACATTTTTGGACATGATCGATGTAGAAATTTGTTTTGCTTGATTATGCATATTTGTCAATAGCAGTTTTATTTTTCTCTCCCCCCCCCCCCACAGTGGTGGTGAGGGCAGGTCAGAAAGAAGAAAAAACTTTCATAATTTAAAATGAAATAAAATGTAAATCTAAAATAACCTAAAATTTAATATTTAATGATCTAATTTAAATAATTTAATCATCAAAATTAAGTTAAGGACAGGTAGGTGGCACAGTGGATAGAATGCCAAACCTGGAGTTAGGAAGACCTGAGTTCAAATTCAGCCTCAGATACTTTTTAACTGTGTGATTCTGGGCAAGTCACTTAATCCAGCTTGCTTCTGTTTCCTCATCTGTAAAATGAACTGGAGAAGGAAATAGCAAACCGCTCCAGTATCCTGCCACGAAAACCCCAAATGGAGTCACAGAGTTGGATGTGAATAAACAACAGTAACATTAATGAAAATTAATACTTAATATTTAATGTAATTAATAATTTAAAATTAATTAAATATTTTATAATTTTAAAATAAATTTTAATATAAAAAGAAACTATTCTTTATATGGATCATATGATTTAGAGATGGAATAGGGAATGACATTTTCCAGAATCTTAGTTGCCCCTTTCTGTTTTTATACCAAAACAATTCTAAGAAAGATTGCTGTATCTGGAGTCCTGACACTCCCTACCAATTATGACCTTGGACGAGTCACCTAACCTCTCTTGGTTTTTCACCTATAAAAAACAACAGAGTTTTTCCTAGATGACCTCTAATATTCTTCTAGTTCTAAATCTATGTTCCTGTGTGATCCTATGAGAAGCTTGTGAATATTTTTAGAATTAAGAACTTCAAGAAAACTCTCCTGTGACTGATTCAGGTCTATTTTAAAGTTAAGCTAAAGCTGACAGGAGAAATGCAATTAAGGTGCTGATAGATAATGTTTTCTTTTCTTTCTTCTTTTGTGGTAAAGGATAAGGAGTTCTTTTTGAGAGTCAGGGGGGCCTAAGGGATAGAGGTCTGATCTCGGAGCTAGGGTTTCGGGTCCCAGTTTTGCTTCTTCTATGTACTAGCTATGTGACCCCCAAGGGCAGATCACTTGCCTTAAGCAACTCTAAGACTACAAATTACAAAGGAGTTGCTGATTAGTTGGTAGGAGTTTCCACCCCAGGAATTCTTGACAACGATGTCATCATAGAATCCTTCAGGGGTCACCTAGTTATTCTCTTCCCCTCCCCCTATTTTATTAGAGATGAAAATCGAGGCTCACAGATGTTCTTACTAAATGCCCAAGGTCACACAGAAAGTAAACAAATGGGAGAGATAGGATTTAAACTAAGGCCCTCTGACTGCAGAGCCAATCCTTTTTTTCCCCCAAAGATTCAGGCTGAAAGAAAAAGAGTGTATGGGGAAGAGAGGAGCTTTATAATTATAGGATATATTCTGGCTAAGGACTCACTGAACACTTTGCCAACCAGTTCCTGTTACAAATTATCTTTTGTTTGCTGGAGAAGTAATTGACACAGAGATTAAATGCCATACCCTTGAGATATAAAAGCCTGGGTGTCTGATTCTTTGTTCCATAGTCTCACTACCAGGCTACTAGTCATCACCATCTCCTGAGATCTCAGAAGCACCTGGTGATCACTGAGACAGTCATATTTTCATTATTCTGTCATTTAGGCTTCCTTCCCAGCTGCTTTTGATGGCTGGAATGTTTTGTCTATTTTATGTAGGCTCCATGACCCTTGGGCAGGGACAGAGTTTTCCAGTGTGCCCTGTATAGTGCCTATCCCTAACAAATGCTGTGATAAACTCCTTAAAAAATGGATTCCGTTCACTTAGAGATAGGCTGCAAATCTGGACAATGCAATACAAAACATCTATTAAGTGGCTACTATTTGCCAGGCACTGTGCTAAATGCTAGAGATACAATTGATAAAAAAAAAAGACAGTGCCTACTCTCAAGAGCTTACAATTTAATGGGGGGGGGGGGAGAGAAAAGGAGGCAAGGAAGTGAGGGGGGGAAAGGGGAGGTGAGGCAGAGTACCTGGCATAGGGGCGTACATGTCGGAGTTGAAATCAGGCAAAGCAGCAGCAGATGCAAGGTAGAATGAGCAGCAGGTGTTTAATCTGCTCTCATACCTTGTAAAAAAGAAACTTCGTCCCCCAAGACTATAGGGCAACCATGACTTAATGGACAATTACAGATACCAAGGCTCTTAGGATCACAGAAATTAGGCTGGAGAGGGCCTTGGAGATCATCTAAGTGAATCTCCCTTATTTTGCAGATGAGGAAAATGAAGCCCAGAAAGGTTGTGATCTACACAAGTTTGTTTAGGTAGTTGATGGGAGAGGCAGGATTGGAATCTAAGTTGTCTCCAAATTCAATAGTCTTTGAAAATTAACAAAAAAAATTACCTCTATTGCCTGATATACTCCTTAGGTCTCCTCTACCAGCAGACCACCTCTTAAAA
The DNA here is from genome assembly GCF_028583685.1 of Petaurus breviceps papuanus. Taxonomy (NCBI): domain Eukaryota; kingdom Metazoa; phylum Chordata; class Mammalia; order Diprotodontia; family Petauridae; genus Petaurus; species Petaurus breviceps. The sequence goes on from NW_027187376.1 coordinate 4,823,881, forward strand.
CAAAGATTTACAAAAGAAAAAGAAAAAAAGTAGTTCAGTAAAACTAACCAAGACATTAACTGAATCTAACAACAAATACAATGTTCCACAGCTGAATTTGTAGCCTTCGGCTCGAATGTTCTTTCTACTGACATTGTCGTGGTCATTATAGGAAACTTTTGTTATTGTTGCTGTTATACTTTGTTCTGCATCTGTTCATATAAGTCTTCCTATTCTTATCTGAATCCATCACATTGTAATTTCTTATGTTGTAATAATATTCTTTTACATTGATGTACTACTCTGTGGTGGGCCATTCTTCCTACTGTTAGGCAGCAGTTTTGTTTCCAGTTTCCTTTGCTGACACAAAATTCTCTGCTACGAATATTTTGGTGTATACAAGACTTTCTTTCTGTTTTTGACCTCTTTTGGGAATAGACCTACCATCACAATATGGTTGGCATATGAACTCTGGGATATCATCATTCCATTTCAAACTGTTAGGGGCAGCTAGGTGGCACTTTAGTTCACAGGTGTTTGAATCAGGAAGACCTCAATTCACATCCAGCCTCAGACACTCACTAGCTGTGTGACCCTGGGCAAGTCACTTAACCCCTGGCTGCCTCAGTTTCTTCATCTATAAAAGTAGGATAATAATAGCACCTACCTTCCAGTGTTGTTGAGAGGAAAAAGTGAGATGATAATTGTAAAGTGTTTAGCCTTGTGCCTGGTAAATAGTAAGTGCTATGTAAATGTTGGCTATTTTTGTTGTTACCCATGCCTACACTTGGGATTTCTGGATTATAAGATGTGGATTTTTTATTCACTTTTTTGAAAAAGCAAATTCTAAAACATATACTTTTGTTTTAAAAATTGGGAGAGACTCTCTCTCTCTCTGTCTCTCTCTCTCTCTGTCTCTCTGTCTCTCTCTCTCTCTGTCTCTCTGTCTCTCTCTCTGTCTCTGTCTCTCTGTCTCTCTCTCTGTCTCTCTGTCTCTGTCTCTGTCTCTCTCTCTGTCTCTCTGTCTCTGTCTCTGTCTCTCTCTCTCTGTCTCTCTCTCTCTCTGTCTCTCTCTCTGTCTCTCTGTCTCTCTCTCTCTCTCTCTGTCTCTCTCTCTCTCTCTCTCTCTCTCTCTCTCTCTCTCTCTCTCTCTCTCTCTATCTCTCTCTCTCTCTCTCTCTCTCTCTCTCTCTCTCTCTCTCTCTCTCTCTCTCTCTCTCTCTCTCCCTCTCTCTCTTCCTCCCTGGCTATCTAATTACCCTCACCCTTTCAACTTCATTCTTCATTAGAGTTAATGTTATTTCTTGTTTAAAGCCTAGTAATTATGCTTTCCATTCAGGATCCCCCAAATCATGGATATCATTCATCTATCTGGGTAATGGCCCTTAAGAGCTAATGATTCATTTCCAGGCCCTGGGAGTCCCTTGTTGGGCCTGAAATCGTTATCTCTGTCAATCGACCTCTTTATCTACATACATATATACATGTTGTTGTTGTCCAGGGTTTTCTTGGCAAAGATCCATAAGAGGTTTACCATTTCATTTTTTTCAGCTCATTTTATAGATGGAGAAACTGAGGCAAAGGAAAAATGACTTGCCCAGGGTCACACAGCTAGTAAGCATCTAAAGCCAGATTTCAGCCCATAAAGATGAGTCTTCCTGACTCCTATTCACTGTGCTACCTAGTTGCCCATACATACACATACACACACATACACATATATACATACACACATATACACATATATACACCTACACATATGTGTCTATAAATACATATATAGATATAAATACGGATATAGTCAGAGTGAGCTTTTCATTCAGAAGTGTGAAAACAAGGGGCACAGTGAATAGAGCACCGGCCCTGGAGTCAGGAGGACCCAAGTTCAAATCTGGCCTCAGACACTTAACACTCACTAGCTGTGTGACCTTGGACAAGTCACTTAACCCCAATTGCCCTGCCTGCCCCCCTCCAAAAATTAAAAAAAGTGTAAAAACAACCACCACCACTAAATAATGTGAAATTATCTCCACTGTTCATTTAAAGGAACTTAGTTCATCTTAGGCCGCTGATATAATTTCCTTTGCAGACCTAGTTGCATTACTTATATGAATGAATACCTATAGCTAAGGGGTCATATGACCTATCTCCTTCCATGGGAAGAAAAGAGTAAGGCATTTGGCGGAAAGTCATAGTTTAAAAAAAATTGCTATTTGATAAAGTGTAGACACATCAAATAAGCGAAAGACAATTCCTTTACAAATTTGAGTTTAGGGGTGTATGTGTGCATTTGCATGGGTACATGTATATGTGTGCATGTGAGTGTGGTGTGTGTGGATTTTTCCAAGGGTTGGTCCAGCAGTTCAGTGTCCTGAAAAGCAGGCTGAAATAATAACGCCACCAACAAATAACAACAACAAGAACTAGCAGTTATGTGAATTTAAGATTTACAAAGCACTTCCCGCATGTTAATTAGCTTGATCCTCATAACCATCCTGTGAGACAAGTGCTATTATTATCCTCATTTTAAAGAGGAGGAAATGGAGACACGGAGAGTTTAGGCCACTCATCCAGGATCTCACTGCCACTGCTAGCAAGTGTGTGAAGCGGGATTCAGTCTCAGATCGTCCAGACTCCAAGTCTATCTGCTTGGACATAGCAGCCACTAAACTCTAGTCCCTGCTCTCTGGGAGCTTTTAGTCTATATTCACTTTAGGCAGACTGGTCTGTATGATTATCAGCCAATACACAGTCAGGAAACACATCAACACCTAGATCTGTGGAGTAAACATCAGGGTGGAATAACAGTCTTTGAAAAATGCTTTATAGACAGTCTTGCAAATTAGGTTCTCACTTCAGGGTCATTTGGATTAATTAATGCACCCAGTGATTTACCCTTTAGGGGAAAGGAAGGGAACAATTATTTAATTGTCTACTATGTGCCAAGAACTGTGCTAAGCACTTTACAAGTGTTGTTTTATTTAAGGAACACCCAACCAAGGTGAGAAGATGTGTGTTGAGCATAGGACCCTGAAACCTTTATAGTAGAAAGAGCACTGACTCTGGAGTCTAGAAATTTGGGTTCAAGGGCTACTTGTGTGACCTCGAGCAAGTCACTAACAACCCGAGGTCTTTAATTTCCTCATTTCTAAAATGTAGGAGCGGGATCAGAAAGCCTTTGTGATTCTGTGATCCTTATTTTTTCATGATTACAAGAAAAAATCTCCTCACTGAAATACTGGGCTGCCTTGTAACTAATCATTCCTGATGTTCTTCTAGCTTAGAATGATGAATTAATAGCAAGAATGGGGTGGGAGGACAGAGGTTCGAGGTCCAGATTTCAGAGGGCAAAATTGAATTCAAGAGTTGGTAGCCAGGCGAGGTAGAAAATGCATCCCTCGAGGACAGTGCTGATGGGATGAAAACTGGTATCAGTTGGAGGTACCTTGAAATCCTCCCAAAGTCTTAGAGTTGGACCTGGGACAATTACTTGAAGACTCTGTTTCAGGTCCTGCTAGTTTGATGTCAAGAGACTGAACAAAGAGAAATGATGTCATGGAAGAGTTGGGTTTAGAACCCCAGACTCCTAATTTTCCTTCCCAATCATTAAATTCCCATAACTCTGCCTTTGGCTGCATTTATTGGTATCATAAAACATACATAAGCTTTATGTGCCATAAATATTCTTCAAATATTAGCATACTGCCTAACTAATGATACTGAGTTTAAAAATTTAAAAACAAGCAATCAAGAGAAACAAGGAAGTTGACATTATTACTTTATAATGAGCATTTGAAACTAGTAATTTAATCGTTAACTGGTTCATGATTGTAAAGCAATTGGAAATACCAAATTCTGTGTAAAAGCTTAATAAGACTAATGGAATGAGATCTGCCAATATCTCTCTAAGTATATAGTGGAGAAACACCAGTTCGGGGCTTATACTTCTAATGATGTCTAAGGATCAGTAAGAGGATTTGCCCTTCACCCCCTTTCCCCCCCCCATCTGAAAAAAATCAGAACTGCCCATGATTAGAATCATTTTCATCCAATTTCTTCCCATCAAAGAACAGTTACTGAGCATCTGTCTATATATCGTGAAAAATGGGCAACAGAGCAGGGCAAGTCTTATCTATAGAGAAATGTTTCTTTTTTCCCAGCTGGTGTGACTCTAGGGCACCAAGAAGCAGTCTACATGCTTCCTGACCAATTGCCATAAAAGAATAAAAATCATTTTAGGAATTTCATAGGCAAAAACAAAAGCAAAAATCAGTCTAATAGCTTAGTGAGGTAGAACTATGGTTGGGTTGGGAGTTTGATGACTTGTGTCTAAATCCAATCTACCAGCTATATGACTCTGGGTAAGTCCCCTGCTCTGATTCTCATTTTTTTCTTGCCTATGAAGAGATAGTTGGTCTAATCTCTAAATTTCCATCTAGCTTGAAATCCTATAATTTTATGATTGCCTATAATTCTATTTTTAAGTTTTATTCACTAAAACAGTTTAGAGCTTGAAGGTGGTTTAATGTGGTTACTAGAATTCAAATCTCTTAGCACCTGATTCTTTTCTACTATACTTTGCTGATTCAAGATTCCTTCAACTTAGTTCCACTTCATTTACCCCTAGGAGGTATAACAGAGCTGTTATTAAATACTCATTTACAGTGAATGAGTCTCAGATCTGTTCCTGAGAATGAATAAATGAAAAAAAAAGGCCTTAGTACCTATTAGTGGGCTAGAAACTGTGATAGAAAGTGGAGGTAAACTATTAGTGAAGCTATAGTGAGCCAGTCTCTGCCCACAAGAAGCTTATCTTCTAATAAGGGGATATGTCACATATAGAGGAGAGGTGGCCAAGGGGAGGAGTTTTGGATTAAGGTGTCGTAGGGATTGTGAATGTAGTCATAGGGCACTAGATTGTGTAAGCCTGGTACTTTTAATCAACGTGGATTGTTGATTATCATGCTGTTTCCAGGAGCAAAGGGAAGGTTAATTTCATTATTGCCCCAAAGAATAATGGGGAGAGAACAAAGGGGTTATATCGATGTATAGTTGCTGGGCAGATGATGAGATGACCTCATAGGCTCTGCTTTTCTGATTATTGGCTGGATGGGCTCTGAAGCATAGTCTGTCACATAGATACAGTAAATTAGGGAAGGGAAAATAACAAGGATTTATTAAGTATTTTCTATGCATCAGGCACTGAGTTAGGTGCTTTATAAATGTCTCATTTGATCTTGATGTCTATGCTGAGAAGTGAATGCTATTATAAGGAAACTGAGACACACCAAGGTTAAGTGACTTGCCAAGAATCACAAAGCCAATAAATGTCTGGGGCTGGATTGGAACTCAGGTCTTCCTGATTCTTAACTCATTGTTCTATCCACTGTACCATCTAGCAGTAGGTTAGGTTAGGCAACTTTTCACTCATCCACAGCTCAGTCCAAGGACTGAGTCCCATATCTGAGAAGACAAACTCACCAGAGTGAGCAACATGATCTTTGGAAGTCCAGTTCAGGGGGTCCTTGTTACAAGGTGGGGAGAAGGATGGCAGAGATTTTGATGAAAGCAAATTTTGATGGAGAGAGGAAAGAGAACACTTACTTGTTCCCTATGGAAGGAGAGATAGCAAATGGGAAAGAGGAGAAAATACAGATAGGGAGATTAGAGAATAGAAGACAAACTTTGCTTATTTCCTAATTTTGCTGAAGACTGGACCTGAAACCCTTACACGAAGTAGGCTGAACGCATATGGCCCCATTCCTCTGGGAATGTGCAATCTAAAATGGATGTGCATTTCCATTTGAGGACTGTAGGATGCCCCAGGTTACTATATCAACATTGACAGGTGCTTAAATTAAAACAAAGTGTTGCACATCTGAGCTTCATTACAGCATGACTTAATTTTTATACGCTTTGAATATAATGGATCAACTTGTATCCCTTGACATGGAACGTGGTACATGTAGCAAGAATCTCATCTAATCACCTAAAATACTGGTGTTAGCTTTCAGTCTTTCCCCTCTTTTTTGGTTCTGGTTGCCACATTTTCCTTACTTTATAAAATTTGATTTTATATCTCTTGTTTTTGCATTCCTTTTACTTCCAAATATACCCCTCTCTCCACCCTTACCCATTCTTTATAACAAAGACTAAAAAAAGAAAGAGAAATAAAAGCAGTTGAGCAAAACCAATCACCACATCTCTCAATCACCGTATCTGACAGTATGTGTGATATTCTACATAAATCACTATTCCACAATCTTCTCACTTCTGCAAAGACGGGAGGCCTCTTGAACTGAGTTTGATCATAATCACATACCATTCAGTTTCTTTGTTGTACTTTCTGTGTACATTGTTGTAACCATCAAAAGTATTGTTTTACTGATTCTGTATATATTGCTCTGAATCACTTCATATATGTCTTTCCATTCTTCTCTGTATTCTCTATATTCATTTTTTGTAACATATAATATTATAACTAAGAGTCACAATGGATTGAGTACCCAGCTGCAAGTCAGCATGGAACTCAGTTCAAATCCTACCTATGACACTTATTAACTGTGTGATCCTGGACCAGTCACTTAACCTTTTTGTGCCTTTGTTTTCTCATCTGAAAAGTAGGCATAACAATAGCACTTCCCCCAAACAGGATTTTTGTAAAGATTAAACGAGATAATGTATGAAGATTACTTTGCAAACCTAAAAGTGTTAAAAAAAAAAAAGAAAAAGTTTTCTGTACATGAGCTACTCTTATCATTTCTTTGCATTTATCTACCATTATTTGTTTAGCCGTTTCCCTTATTAATGGACATCGATTTTATTTCCAATTCTTTGCTACCACAAAAAGTGGGGCTATGACTCATGTTTATGGTACCTTTATCTCTTTCTATGGGAACAATGGGATCTCAATGGGTCAAAATGGTGGATGTTTGCGTCCCCAACCACCACCCTTAAAAATGAACATAATTCAGGTCTCAAAGGACTTTCACTATCTGCGTACTGAGGTCTACCACAAGGGAAGTAGTTCTAATTAAGTGAAATGTGAGCCTGTCATTTCACACTCACAGCAAGTCTGGGGCTGCATTAATAGACCAATCTCCCTAATTATTTCAGAATACAATAGGTGTAATCCTCTTAGAGGGAAGTTGGAACTCTCTTTGAAGTGAAATTCCACCTTCTGCAAGGGGCCTTTTCCAATCCCCCTTAATGTTCCTCCCCCCCATTAGACAGTGAGAAAAGTCACTGTTTTTGTCTTTCTTTCTATGCCCAGCACTTAGCACAGTGCCTAGGGTATAGTAGGTACTTTGTAATAAATACTTGTTTGATTTGACTTGAAGCTAAGGAAGATAATTGAACTGAAAACTGAATTTCATAGACCAATAAGCTAGTATGTCTTTATCTCAGAAAATGTAAAGACAGTAGACCATTAGGAAGAGGGAATACTTGAGTATATAAGGCACGGCTATCTGTGTGACCTTGGTCAAGTCCCTTAACCTCAGTTTCCTCATTGGGAAAATAAGGATAATCATATAATCTACTTCACAGGGTTGTTGTGAGGATCAAATGAGAGAACGTATGGAAAGTGCTTTGTAAGCCTTAAACATGATATAAATGCTAGCTGTTTAGTAGTAGTAGTAGTAGTAGTAGTAGTAGTAGTAGTAGTAGTAGTAGTA
>NW_027187376.1:4831545-4866475 GCF_028583685.1 Petaurus breviceps papuanus
TAGTAGTAGTAGTAGTAGTAGTAGTAGTAGTAGTAGTAGTAGTAGTATTGTTGCTGTTTTGGTTGTTATTGCTATTATTACTTCATCTTGAGGATTTGAAATTTCATCTTTTTGGAAAGTTCTTCCCCGGGGTTCTGTTTCCAAGTTTTCTCAACCTTAAATGGACAGCTGTTGTAACTGGTTAAGGGTAAAAAAAATTTATCATCTGGTGATAAGCTTTTTCAAATTTGGCTAAGTTGGTCATTTTTATCATAGACAGTGTTTTCCCCCCTGAGATTACTTCCCATTTATCCTGTACATCATTTGCTTATATGTAGTTACTTTTATTTTGTCTCTCCCACTAAACTGTGAGCTCTTTGAAGGTAGGGACTGTCTTTTACCTTTTTTTTAAATCCCCAGCTCTTTTTTTTTTTATCTATTTTTTGCTTTTTGGAGGGGGGAAGGTAGGGCAATTGGGGTTAAGTGACTTGCCCAAGGTCACATGGCTAGTTTTTGTGTTAAGTGCCTGAGGCCAGATTTGAACTCAGGTCCTCCTGACTCCAGGGTCAGTGCTCTATTCATTGCACCACCTAGCCACTGCAACCCCAGCCCTTATTAAAGCTTGAGGCATATAGTAGGTGATTAATAAATGTTTATTGACAGACTGTAAAATGGGCATAGTAGTACTTTTCCTATCTCACAAGATTTGGGGGAGAATGCACTGTAAATGGTAAAGTAATAAAAATCATAAGTTACTTTGATTATTTTTTTCACTCAAACTATATGAGGAACAATTTGACAAGCATATCCCAGAAAGCCAATTAAAATGTTTAGAGTCATCTAGTCCAATACTCTTATTAATCAATCAATCAATCAATCAACATGTATTAAGGGCTTACTATGTGCCAGGCACTTTGCTCAGCACTCATTTTGCAGATGAGGAAATGAAGACCTAGAGAGATAATAAGTGGCAAAACTAGAGAGTATGAGTCCAGGTCAATGGATTATTGAACAATGGTGTTAGAACAAGAAGAGCCCTTTTCACTCATCTAGGTCAAAACCTTCATTTTATCAATGAGGAAACTGAGAACCAGAGGGAGGTCAGTAATTTGTTCAAGGTCACATAGGTAAGTGGCAAAGTCAAAATTTGAACCCAGATCCTCTGAATCCAGATGGAGTATTTTTTTGCACTGTACTTAGTGTCTTTGGAAGGCAGACATGAAATCTGATTTACTCTCTGCACATGAAACCTTTCCAGCTTAGTAGGACCAGCCTTTGAGAATCCAAAATTACCTCCATTTAAGTGGGACTTTACAGCTTTATGAACTCCAGTGTTTCCTCTTCTAATGATCTACTGTCTTTATATTCTCTGAGATAAAGAAATAGTAACTTAATGATCTAAGAAGCATCCATTTTCAGCTCAGTTCTCTCCCTTAGCTTCAAGTCAAATAAATATTTACTAAGTACCTACTATGTGCTAGGCATTGTGCTAAGTGCTGGGCCTAAGAAGCACTCCAACAAGTTTTACAAGTGTATATTTAATCAAAACTAGGCACTGTTTGTGTATTGCAGAGAGCTGGACTTTGAATAAGAATGCTTGAGTGCTGATGATTCCATTTACCTCTAAACAGATGCCTCTGGACAATTTGCTTCCTTTCTCTGAGCCTCAATCCCAAATTCCATAAATAGTTTTCCCTGATCCCCCTTAATGCTAGAATTTCTCCTCTGAGATTACTTCCAATTTATCCCGAACCTAGTTTGCTTATAGGTAAGTTACTTTCATATTGTCTCTCCAGTTAGACTATAAGCTCCCTGAGGGCAGAGACTGTCTTTTGCTTTTTTTTTTTTTTGTATCCCCAGCTCTCATTACAGCTCCAGGCACATAGTAGGGACTTAACAAATGTTTATTGACTGACTGTAAAATGGGCATAGTAATGATTTTCCTATCTCACAGGATTTAGGGGAAGAGAACACATTGTAAATGATAAAGTACTAAAAATTATAAGCTATTCTCATTACTTTTTCACCAAATCTGTATGAGGAACAATTTGACAAGCATACCCCAGAAAGCCAATTAAAGTGTGTTTTGCTTTTTGTTACCAATATACTGTCTGCATATGCTATCTTACCTTAGGAGAATAAATCAGAGTTTCCATTTTGCATGGAAAGACATCTTTTACATTTTTAATATTCTCTCTCCTACAAAATACTCCTTATTGCAGTAAGAAAAAAAAGAGTTGATGATAATTAGCCCCCAGGATTTGATAAACATATTCACACAATTAAATTCAGTGATCAACACACACACACATATTTATCAGCTGATATCTAAAGTATATCTCAGTGAGGGAATTATAACTGGAGATGGAAATGATGGAAGGAATTAACAAAAAGACTTAGACCAAACCATCTTATGAATAATTTACCTTTTTTTAAAAGGGGAGTGTTGATTTTGTGTATGTGTTTGAAAAGCATGAAAAATTTAACCCCTGAAAAATTTATCCTTGTTATGGGAAAGAAAACAGTGCAAACCATTAATGCCAGGTCATTACATACAAAATAAAACCATATAGTAGGCTTCAGTTGGAAATGCTTGAATGTATCTCATTCAAACATGAACATGTAATTAATTAATAGCAATATTCATGATCTCTCAGATTGTGCACTTGGATTCAGACTGACTCAGCAGGAATGTTTCTGGGTTAATTAGAAAGTAAAAGACAGGAAAGCAATGTTCCACGATGAGAAAATGAAATATGCCTAGATTTTTCCAGGAAGGTAGATCGTCTCCAGTTGACTTTCTATTTTCAAATGTAGCACAACCAAAAAAACCAAACCAAAACAAAAATACTATTAGTAGAGATGATTAAAAGAAGGAAAAATGATTTTTTTCTCTTCATGCAAAGATGAAAAGTACAGCAGCTACTATTAAAGCTCAAGAACTCATCTTCTGAATAGGAGTTTGGGATCCTAAGTATCAAAGAACCTCTTTAATTGAATAAATATTTCAGCTGCAGCCAGAGTTGAGTACTTGAGAGACTTGATTTATTTGTTCCCTACTCTAGGACCTTCTTGACAATCCATTAAAGATGTCATTGATCATTTTCTTCATCTTCTGGGAATGAAAATACTTAAATAAATACTTTTTTCCTCTTTTAGTTTTGTCCTTCAGTTACCTCTTGACCAATATGGTAGAGTATTATAATGTCTGCTATACATTCTGAATTGCTATCAGGGAGCAGATTCTGACTGTCGGCTCGCCACTGTGCTACCTAATTTCTGCGAGAAATCTTTTGTTTAATTTACTTGTTAATATGAAATTGTTTTGGAGTTAACTAGATGATGCAGTGAATGGAGTACTTACTGGGTCTGAAGTCAAGAAGACCTAGATGTATGACCCTGGGTGAGTCACTTAACCTTTGTTTGCCTCAATTTCTTCATCTGTAAAATGGTATTCATAATAGCACCTATTCCTATGGATTGTTGTGAGGATCAAATAAGATAATAATTGTTAAGGGCTTAGCGCAGAGTAGGCACTATATAACTGTAGTAGTAGTTATTATTATTCCTTTGAAGGCGGGTGGGGGAGGAATGGAAAAAGGAGGCCTAAATACTTTAGACAACTAAACCACTTCATCAGATTAAATACTGACCTATATCACTGCATATGTTTCAAGTCAAAACTTATCATCAGGTGATTTGACCCCCAAATTTTCTAATGGAATAAAAAATGCTTAAACCCCCAGAACCTTAGGGTATCCACAACTGAATGGGAGTCAGAAGGGGAAAGCCAGATGTGGTTCACATCTAGGGTTTTGTGGTGAGTTCTCAGTACTACATTTTAGGAAAGCTATTGGCCAACTAGAGGGGTCCTACAGGAGATTAACTAGTGACTGGAAGTGACTGGGGTTCATTCCATGTGATAATCAGTTGAACAAAATGGGTAAGTTTTGCTTAAGGAAGAGAAGATTTAGGGTGGGAGAAACAAGAGAACTGTCTTCAAGTGCTTAAAGGAGTTTCTGGGGAAGGGGGATTAAAATCACTCCGTGTGGTCCCAGAGGGAGAAACTAGGAATAAATACCACATGAATGAGTCATTCAGAAGATTTCATCTCAGTATACAAAAGCGAGAGCTATCCTAAAGTCAACTGCATTGCCTCAGATGGTGGTGAATGTTTGTTCAGTGGAAATTTACAAGGAGAACTTTGTCTGATCGCTTATCTAGGGGACTCTGGAGGGGATTCTTGCTCAGGCATATATTGGACTACATTACTTCTGAGGCCCTTTCCGATTTTAATATTTGTGCAAAAACTTCATCACAGCCCTGAATATCCTTCCCCATCCACCCTAGAAGGAAAGAGAATAACCTTGGGATTTTTTTATAAAGGAGGAATTGAACAAAATAGAAATTATACATTGATATATATTTTCACAACAGGTCTTCAGATGACTTTATAACAATTCATGGGGATATTGTAGCTGTGGTTTCTATTCTATTAAGAATTGGACTAGACAGCCTCTGAGGGCCATTCTGATTCTGAGATTCTACGCTTTAGTTATTACATTTTTGTTCTATCTATATTGAAGAAGCTCCTTTCTCTAGTAAAGTCAGATCTTTACTTTTTGGAATAATTGCTTGAGGGGTCAGGTTGAATTTAGATATTTTAAAATAAATAAATGCAAATTATTATTTTTTATTACTTATGGTAATTTTCTTCTCACTTCTTGGCTAACTTCAGGTCATGGGGAAGGAAGAGTTTTTTTTTTCAAACAAATAAATAAAAATGATCTTCATTCACATGTCAACTAAACAAGGGTCTAAGTACAGTTTTAGTAGCTCAAAACTACAATAGGAGTTCTAGGACACTCATAATGTCCCAAAGTGCTTGAAAATAGTTCTCTAGATGCCTCTTCTTTTCTTTTTAAAAAAACCAAACACGAATTTGTTTTAGTAACCTTAATTTTTTGTTAGTTAAAAAAACATTATGTACAATAATCTAAAAATCAACAAATATGAAAAATCAAGAAAAAAGGAGTGACATCTATCCCCCTATTTAACTGGTCATGAATCAAAATTTGCAGGGTCTTAACTAATGACATTGCATTTATTTGTAATCTGCTAATTAATCAGATTTAACCATAATTTTATCATAACAAATTGGAATCAGATTTAATTTAACTGAGAACATATGATGAGAGGTCAGATTTTCTTCATTTTAAAGGCTCCATAGCACATAGGCTGGAGAAGAATTGTTATGCCTTAGTGCATTTACTCTAGACATTCTTATAGAATTTGGCCTTTTAAGTGGACAACCAACTATATGTAGCTATTTCAGGGATTCTATGAAAACCCTGATTCAAATGAGTATATAAATGAATGAATGAACCAATCAGTCTTATTCTACCTGAATTGTACTAGTAGAACTTCATTCAATAACAAAGCTTAAGACTTTGATTCTTTTTAAAACTGCATAAGATTCCAGGAAGAGCAATCATTTAAGCTGCTATTGGTCACTCAATATGATTCAATGATCCGAAATAGGGCTTTAGTGGGGGGATAAGGGAGATGGAGCCTGAGATCATTGACTGCCTGGGGATGAGAAAGAAGAAAATAACAGGGAAGGAAGAAAAGGCTAAAGAATGTAGAGACTAATCATCTTTGGAACCGAGAACACTGTATATAGTAACAGCAATATTGTTTTAGGAACAACTTTGAGAGACTAAATCATTTTGACTATTATAAATACTCTAACTACAAAGGACGTATGAAGGAAGATGCCATATGCATCCAGAAAAAGAACTGATAAAAAGAAGTATATATAGAGTGATTGTATGTATATATACATATACATGTACACATGCTACATATACGCATGTATGCATGTATGAATATGTGTGTATGTATATTGTGCATGTGTACAATATGTATGTGTGTATTGTATATGTATATATATGTAAATAAGTAAAAATTTGTGTCTAATCACAGCCATCTCTAAGGTGAGGGTAGGGAAGGAAGAAAAAAAAACTACATGATAACTTTAATATATATTTAAAAGAAATAGCAAGTTGTATGTAATATATTTGCAGTTTCATGTGCAATCATCTTTTTTGTTATGCTATGTTATAGAAATTATTGTTTTATTCCATAAATTAAAAATAAAATAAATGAATTTTTTTTAAAAAAAGAATGGCAAGCCTAGGGCCACCAAAGTTCTACTCATTCTGTTTTACAATTTTATGGCTGGTCCTGACTGATGTGGTTATATATTAATTCCAACTTGATAATAATTCCTGTTTCTGTCATTACATTGTTTTGATTATATGGTAAAAGTACTAGAGTCAGAGGTTTGCTTGGAATCTGAACTCTGACAAAGTATACGTGTGGTCTTGAGCAAATTACTTAAATTCTGTTTTCTCAATAGGAAAATTTGATAATAAAAGATGCCCTAGCTACCTCATAGGGTATTTGTGAAGATCAAATGAGAAAAACAATGTAATGTCTTTTATAATGATAAAGCGCTCTGTTAATGTCAATTGTACTCATAATAACTATCAATTAATATGGAAAATTTTACATGATTGCATATATATAAATATTTTTATATACTGTTTGGGGAGGGTGGAGGGAGAGCTAGAATTTGGAACTCAAAACTTTTTAAAAAATGGTTTTAACATGCAATTGGGGGAGGGAATAAAATATGTTAAAAATAATAGCCAGCGTTTATAAAGCATTTCAAGTTGGCAGAGTGCTTTACAAGTATTATCCCATTTGATCTTCATAGCAACCCTGGGAGGTAGGTGTGATTATAACCCCCATTTTACAGATGTGGAAATGGAGGATGATAGATGATAGTGAGTTGCCTAGGATCACACAACTATTAAGTGTCTGAGGTTGGACCAGGTCTTTCTGACTCCAGAGCTAGCTCTCTTACCCCCTGCATCACTTATTAATATGATTCACTTGGTGAATCAACAAGGATTAATTCACCATTTTTTATACACTAAGAGTTTGGAATATAAAGACCAAAGTGCAGTCCCTGCCCTCAAGATGCTTTGCCCTTCAAATAAAGGAGACAATGTGAAAATAACTCAGCACATAGAAAGTGTATGAGAAATAGCTGAAGGTTAACCAAAAGGGGAAGACATAGTTCTAGGCACAACTGTTGAGAGAGAAGGGACATTTCTTTCCCACTCTGAACTCTTGGACTAAAATGGATGACCTTATTTTCCAAACCGAGAAGTGTGATGTGAAAAGTACTGAACATGGAACCTACATTTGAGTCTCAGTTTTATCATTGGCCAATTGGGTGACCTTGGGTAAGTTATGTCTTTGGGACACAGTTTCTTGACATCTGTGGAACTAGGGGTTGAATTAGATGCTCTATGAGCTCTAATGCTATCATGATATGAATTTTGTCTGACAAGGGAAATTCTTTATTTTTCTTTTTGGAGGGGGGAAGGCAGGGCAGTTGGGGTTAAGTAACTTGCCCAAGGTCACACAACTAATAAAGTGTTAAGTGTCTGAGGTCGGATTTGAACTCAGGTCTTCCAGACTCCAGGGCTCTATTCACTGTGCCACCTAGCCACCCTGAGGGACATTCTTTTTGCAAAGCCTCATCAAAATAAAAAAAAATTTCTTGAAGGCTCTGAAAATGTGGGATGTCCAGCTGATGTACCTAGAAATAACAGTCTATACATGACCTCTTATTTATCATATATAGAAAAACCTTCAGTCTAATGATCATATCCATGTTTTCTGATAATGTTACCATGGGATTAGCCTCCAGTGTCTCAGTCCAGAAGTCTTCTCATATTCCTGTCAAAGTAGCTGAAGTTTGGTTTGCCAGTTCTGAGATTTACTCATTTTTACATACTTACCCTGATAAGCTATTTTTCAGAAAAAGAAACATACAACACTGTTACCAAATTAGTTAATCTATGTAAAGTATTTTTTGCCAACTATTGTATATGTTAATTATCATTATAATTATTAAAAAGTGTTATCATGAAGTCCCATAGCACAGCTTTGTGCTTTTGCACAAAACAAACCTACATTAACTTTTATATAGATCAGTTAATTCACTGGGGTTGAAGCTGAATTAGCAAATGACTACCCAAAAAGCGTAAACACTCTGTAAAGACCTTCAGGAAATTCAAGTGGTATTTCTGACATATTTGTTCTTGATTTTCTTTTCTATTTTTGATCAGGATTTAATTAGTTTGGGAAAATTTTGGTAAGAAAAAAATCTCTCTACTAAGACAGATATTGTTTGTTTTTCCTTCTCAAAGAGGACCGTGACATCAGGAAGATAGTTCCATGACATGAAAGTGAATTGGATTTAAGTGAGGAAGGGTTGTGCAGTCTCCAGCCTCACTTTCTCCTCTGGAGCCATCTGGGTCCACTGGTAAGATATAGATCAGGATGACTGGAGATGGCCATGGATACAGTGGGAGACCTTGGCCTTTTTAAGCTAAGGTCTTTAATAGGTCTCAATTTGACTGAGGCAATGCCCATTCAGTGATTAAGGATAGGTAAGAAATGAGGCAAAGAATGACCTCTTTTATCTAATTAAAAAAAATCAATCTAGGAGGAGAAGACCCTCAGGGTTTCTGGCTAAAACAGAAAAAAAGTTACTATTTACATTCACTCTGAGCCATCAGGACCCAAACAATTTCCCAACTTGGCCTGGGAAATAATGTTGGCCAATCAATGAGAGCTAGAGTGATTTGGGTTTAAGGCATGTTCCTTAAGAAAAAACTCTGGCCCATAGACCACAAGATATCTTGTGAGGTTTCAAAACTAAAAAAGGTAGCTTCTCTATAACTGATAATTTTATAATGTTGCCTGGAGGTACCTCAGAGAGTAAATAACTTGCCTAGGGTCACATAGCCAGTATGTCAGAGATAGGAACTGAATGAAGGTCTTCCTAAATCAAGACTGGCTCTGTATGTACTTCATCTAGGCCTTTTATCATCATCATCATCACCATAGGGTTATTCAATATGGAGTTATTATGTATCTACTGTACTCCATACACTGTGTGGAGAAACCCAGGGGCAGGAACCTAGAGGGTGATTGCCATGGCTAGCAGATACCTAAGAGGGGATAAAGGCACTGTCTAATATTTATTCTTAAAAGAATGACCATTTTCACCCTCTGACAATTATGACTCTGACTTGACACCCCCCATCCATTATTATCTAATTTTCATTTTCTCTACTAGTCTCTTCCCCATTCATCACTATTATGATCAGAGTCCTTCTGTTCTTAAAACTTCTCTTTCTGTACTTGTTATCTCCTCAGGTATCATCCTACATCCCTCTTCCCCTTTACAACCAAACTCTTAGACCAGGGATTCTCAGTGTGTGTGTGTGTGTGTGTGTGACAGACCTCTTTGGCAGTCTGGTGAAGCACATGGAGCCAAATACCAGAATAATATTTTAAAAAATGTATAGGAATACAAAAGAAACCAATTATATTTAAATAGTTACCTAAATTAAAAAAAAAGTTCTCAGATTCCAGGCTACAACCCCTTGTCCTAGACAGAATCTTGTAGCTTCCTCTATTGCATCATCACAAATCACTTCTTATTCCCTTGTAATCTGGCTTCTGACCCCACCAGTCTTTTTTTTTTTTTTTTGCTTTTTGGAGGGCAATCAGGGTTAAGTGACTTGCCCAAGGTCACGTGGATAGTTTTTGTGTTAAATGTATGAGGCTGGATTTGAACTCAGGTCCTCCTGACTCCAGGGCTGGCACTCTACTCACTGAGCGACCTAGCCTCCCCCAAACCCAGCAGTCTTGAAACTGTTCTCTCAAAGGTGGCCAAACAATTATTCCTTAACTGTTAAATGCAACATTTCCCTCCCTCATCCACCTACTCCAAGTTCCATCTAATTTTTTTTTGACATGGTTGAAGTTTCTTAGATACTTCCTCTTCCTTTGGTATCTTTGACATTTCTCTCTCCTAGCTTAGCTTCTACCTGTCTGAGGTAGCCCTTGCTACCTGTCTTCTCAGTCTGTTACTGGCTCATCATCCAGTATCTTTTCCTTAAACTATGGGTGTTCACAAAGGCTCTCCTGAGTAATTTCTTTCTCCTTCTACATTCCCTTGGTGATCTCACCAGCTCCCATGTGTTCATTTATCATCCATTTGCAGATGCCTTCCAAATCCAGTCTTGCTCTCTCTCCTGGGCAATAGTCTTGCATTGTCAATTATCTGCTAGACTTCTCTACCTGCGTGTCCTGTCAGCATCTGAGATTTAACATGTCCAAAATAGAACTCACTCATTTGTTTTCCAAATTTCCTTATTTCTCTTGAGTACCATTATCCTCCTTGTAACCAATAGTGATAACCTCGGAGTTATTTTTTTCTTTTTATTCCAAATTTAACAAACAACAAATAAAATAAGCATTTCTATATGCATGATAGAAAGGAAAGAGAGGCTTGCATACTAACTCTAATCTCTACTATATAGAGTTTGCCTTTAAAAAAAAAGCATATAGAATGCTCTCTCCTCCCTTCTGCTGTGGCTGCCAGTGGGGCTATGCACCACAGCCATGGCTGTCTGGTACCCCATGGCTGTGGCCCTCAACAAAGGCCACAAAGTTACAAAAAATGTTTTGAAGCTTCGACACTGCCGCCGCCGTAGGTGCTTGACCAAACACATAAAGCTTGTGAGAGATATGATTTGGGAGGTGTGTGGATTTGCCCCTTATGAAAGGTGGGCCATGGAATTGTTAAAAGTCTCCAAGGATAAGCGAGTCCTGAAGTTCAAAAAAGAGAGGAAGAGAGAGGAGCTCAGCAATGTCCTAGCTGCCATGAGGAAGGTTGCTGCCAAGAAGGACTAAACTGGACTCTACCAACCTTCCCCACTTACCCAATAAAGATTTGACCAAAAAAAAAAAGCATATAGTAAATTCAATGTGTAACTTTCAAAGCTATCCTGATTGTCTGTGATTTCCTCTTCTACCTTCTGTTCTCTTCTCATTTAACCCATCTCCCTCCCACTCATTCCCTATTGAAAAAAGTCTTTTGTACAAAATATGCAGTCAAATTCCCACATCATTCCCTCAGAGTCTTCTTTGACTCTTCCTTCACCTCATCTCCAATGACCAATTAATTGCTAAGTTTTGTTAATTTTATCTCCATCACTACCGTCTATCTCCCCTGCACTCACATAGCTACTATTCTAGCTTAGTTTCTTATCACATTTTTCTTGAAATATTATATATAATAGGCTACATATTATATATAATATCCTCCTGCTTCCACTTTCTCCCCCTATAGCTACCAAAATTATCTAGGACATAGATCAGAACATGTTACTCTCCTAGTTTAAAACAAAACAAAAAACAATCAACTAAACAAGGAGATGACCATAGCTCCCTATTGTCTCTGTGCCAAATTATAGACCCCTCAGTCTGGTTTTTAGGGTCCTCCATAATCTTTTTTTTTTTTTTTGCTTTTTGTAGGGCAATTGGGATTAAGTAACTTCCCCAAGTTTACATGGCTATTTTTTTTTTGTGTGTGTGTGTGGGTGTTAAGTGTCTGAGGCTGGAACCAAATCAGATATTCCTGACTCCAGGGCCAGCGCTTTACTCACTGCTCCAGCTAGTGGCCCCCAGTCCTCCATAATCTGATTCTAATGGAGCTCTCTGAATTTATTTCATAGTACTTACCTTCATTCTCACTGCTTTACAACCAAATTGGCTGACCAGCTATTCCTCCATCTTGACACTCCATTTCCTGCCTTGGTTTATTCCAAAAAGAGTCACTCTCCTCCCATTTCTCTCCCACCTCATATGCTTTTTCTTCTCATCTCTATCTCTCAAATTCCTTATCTTTCTCAGTTCAGATGCCACCTTCTTTGTGAAGTCATTCCTGACTCTAATTTCTGTCCCTTGCAAATGACACTCCATCTTTACATGTAGTACCTTTGTACTGGTCTCCCTTGTGTCCGTTACATTCTCTCCTATAAGTCCCCTGGCTTCCTTTCAGATTCAGCTTTTGTAGTGGGCTTTCCCGATTCCTGCCCCCACCCCAACTCCTCCTCTTCCTACACCTTGCCTCTACTCTGCATATACCTTGCATTTGCAGTCATTTACATATTTTCTCCTCCATTAGAATGTGATCTCCATAAAGGCAGGGACCACATTTTTGTCCTTCTTTGCTTTCCCAGCAATGAATACCAAATTGACTTATTGATTGACTGTCTCCCCAACACTCCCCTCGACTCTAAGTTATTAGTGGCTCTCCTTGTCCAAATTATCTCATAGTTAATTTATCTTTGAACACGGTCTCTCACCCAGTAAAATCCAATCCCATCTAAGAAGCATTTATTAAGTAACTAGTATGTGTAAAGCACTGTTTTAAACATGAAAAAGACAAGAAAAACATCTCCTATTCTTTTCCTCAGGTATCATAAACTCAATCATAATACTGTATCGCCCCTTGGTAGGCAGGGTCTACCTTGTCTTTGTCCTCTTATTCCACTGCCTAGGGCTGTCTCTTGCTTGTATAGGAATTAAATAAATATTTGTTGAATTTGTAAAGGTTTATAAATAATATACATACATGGTAAAAACATAAAAAATATATTATTTTACCTAATTCCCCATGCTCTTTGATGTTTTTAAATATATTTACAGAATTTATTTACAGAAACTCTCCCTTTCCCCCCCACAGCTATTTTGTCACCAAAAGAGATGAGGGAAGAATAACTCTGCATAAATGTTGTTTTTAATAATAATAATAGCTAATATTTCTGTAGCATTTTAGGATAAAAAAGTTATTTTTCATACATATTAGCTCAATTGTTCATCACAGCAACACTAGGAGATTCAAAGTGTTATTACCACCATTTTACAGAGGGTGATACTGAGCCTGAGAGAGCTAAAGTGATTTACCCAGGGTTATAGAATTAGGAAGTGATTGAGGGGAAGATTCAAACCTAGCCCTTGCTTTGGTCTAGTCCTGTGATTTCTTTGGTGTAGGGACAGGGATCTCTGTTGTGATGATGATGATGATGATGATGATGATGATGATGACAGGTAGCATTTATATAATGCCTACTATGTGCCAGGCACTGTGCTAAGTGCTTTTGAAATATCTCATTTGATCCCTACAACAACCCTGGAAGGTAGGTGCTAATCACTAAGCCATCTAGATGCCTCAAGAAACTCCTTCCATCAGTGCTGGGCTGCAACTATTAGTATTTAATAATTGTCTGGAGACACTGAGAGGTTAAGTCATTTATTTGCCCAGGGTTTTAGTCAGTGTGTGTGAGAGGTAGGATTTGAACTCAGGTCTTCCTGACTCTGAAGCTAGCCCTCTCTATAACACTCCACTGCCTTTCTAAAATGACTTTAAATCCTGATAATGTGCTTACTATGGCAACAATCTTCAATTCTCTTCTAGGCTAGTTAGTCAATAAGCATTTAATGAGTGCATGCCATATTCAAGGCTAAGGACTAGAGCTATATAAAAGGTGAAAGTATGGTCCCTGCCTCCAAGAATCTTGCCTTCTAAAGAGAGAGACAACTTGCAAATAACTGTACGTATCACATAAATATATATATGTACATGCCACATAAATGGATGAGAATTCCAGAGGGAAGACTTTAACAGTGAGGGAGGATTGTAGAAGAGTCTAAATAATCCTCTTGCAGAAATAAAGTTTTAACTGAACCTTGAAGGAGACTGGGGAAGACAGGAAGAGCACTCTGGGCATTTGGACAGTCGGTGTACCACACAGATAGGGAGGTGAGTGTGTGTGTGTGTGTGTGTGTGTGTGTGTGTGTGTGAAAGAGAGAGGCAGACAGAGACAGAGACAACAAGAGAGAAAGAGGCTGAGAGAGGGAGAGGATGGGGGGGAGAGAGAGAGAGAGAGAGAGAGAAGGATGAAACATATATCAAAGGCTTACTATGTGCCAAGCACTGTGTTAAGTTCTGGTGATATAAAAACATAAGACAGTCCCTGTCCTCATGGAGTTTATGACTACTGGGGGCAGGGACTCCCTTGTCAGCACAGAACTATCATGGCAGCAAGTATGGAACTGACTAGAGGGTAAGCTGAAAGTGAAGTGTTGAGTGTCCCTAGGGTAGGCTGATCTTAACTTTTTTTGTGTTATGGACCTCTTCTCAAAATAATGTTTTTAAATGCATAAAACAAAATACATAGCACTACAAATGAAACCAATTGTATTGGAATACAAACACCTAAACTTTTTTTTTTGAATTCACAGAACCCAGGTTAAGAACTCCTGTTCTTAGAAGGCTGATGATGTACCTAGCAGTGATAATAGTCATTTTCAGAGTTTCCAAAATTTTGATATATACAGGTTGTAGAACTGTGAATAGTCGCTATCAAAAAGGATTTAATTAAATACAATTTATACCTCTTTGGTGGCATTTACCAAGACTTCAGAGGCTCGGGATTACTACAATCTGCAGAATTATGTAGACGGTGGAATTTAATTTTCTTGAGAAGTAGGGTGAGAGGGAGAAGAACACATAAATAAACATGGCATCTCTTTTGAATAAAAAACAGGGTATATGAAGGGTGACTCTGCTCTCTGTCTGACCTGAGAAGGAAGGAAGGACGAAAGATACACCTTGGGCAAGAAGCTGTTCATATCCCAGTTCCTAGACTTCAAAGTCAGAAAACAAAAGCAGGGGCACTAGAGAGTCTTCTGTGCTATCGGGATGCTTTGGGGAAAGGGGTGGCTTGCTAATTCTGTAGAGCTCACTTTCCATTTAAATATTATGTGGCATTACTCAGAAAATGCCCAACCTTTCTCTACCTTAGATTCCCCTTTGGGATACATATTATCTTAGTCTCTCTTCTTATATACCCTGTCCAATACCTAATGCCCTTTCAGATTCATTTAATATGTAAAATGCAAACTCAAAACTTTTGGCAGGAGGGAGCAGAGTGAGAGGAGGTACATTTTCCATTAGGAGTGTGGGGATCTTAGGAAGCAATGTTTGTTCTTTATCTCTTCTCTTTGATATCACACACCAAGAATTCGAATACTGAAAAGGTCAAAGGGAAAGCAAACACCCATACATAATTTACTGGCCATACAGGAACTGAGTGGGAAGTACAAATTCTGACACATCACTCTTGCGACAAAAACTGCAAATGAGAATGGAAGAATGGCAAAACATGAATCCAATCTCCATGACAAATTCTGCTGTGAGACCAGAGAAATGAAACCAAACTCCCCCGCTCTTGTCACTGTTCTGAGACTGTTTCCTTAGGCACTCCTCACATGCTGCTATAATATAGTCTGGCACCTGCGTGTACGCTGCAATGTTTTATTCTCTGTGAGAAGCAAAACCCCTCTGCTATTTGTTTTGAAAGAGGGCTGGGGGCTAGTAACTATGGAAAACTCCCTTTCTCCTTCAGAGCTTATAAATGGAAAATCTGAAATCAACATTCCTCACTTTTGAAATTCTACTTTGAAATATTCATTTATTATCTTATTTTGCTGTAGTTATGGTGACAAGGGGAAATGCTATCTTGGAGTTCTGAGGGCCTAGGTTCAAATATTCCTTTAGAATACAGGGCTCGAATAGATGGGACTATAGGCCTTATCTCCCTCCCAAAAATGTACAGACCATTTCCCAAAAACCTCCTTAATAATGCTACCTGCCTCTCCTATTACACTTTTTGTGTTGTCTTCTGCTATTAGAATGTAAGCTGCTTGAGGACAGGGACTGTCATGCTTGCTTATATTTGCATCCTCTGCTTATAATGCATTACCTTTGCCTTACTTATTTATTATGGTAAGTGCTTAATAAGTGCTTTTTGTTTTGTCTTTTTGGAGGAAGGAAGGCAGGGAAATTGGGGTTAAGTGACTTGCCCAAGGTCACACAGCTAGTAAGTGTTAATTGTCTGAGGCTGGATTTGACCTCAGGTCCTCTTGACTCCAGGGTTGGTGCTCTATTTACTTTGCAACCTAGCTGCCCCTAAATGCTTTTTCTTTCATACATTTATTCCCTTCATTAATGTATTCCTCTATAATTTGTTACCTATATGTCCTTAGGCAAGTTAGTTAACCTCTTTAAGCCTCAGTTTACTTATCTATAAAAAGAAAGGTTATACTCAATCAAGGGCTCTGAACACAGAGTCTGTCAATGTATTTTAAACAATATCAATAGTTTCCTTTGTTACCCTATGTTTTTTATTTTATGCATTTAAAAACATGATTCTGAGAAGTCCATAGGTCTTCACCAGGGTGCAAAATGGGTCCATAACAAAAAAAAAGTGTTCAAGACCCCACAGATTACATGACTTGTAAGGTGACTTCCAGATAGAAAATCTAGGCTCTCAAGATCTGAAGACCTCAGGCTCCTTTGATCCAGGCCTTGTGACTGTGGAAAGGAAAGAAAATTGGTCATCCTTGAGGTCCAGACAACTTGGTCCCTGCCTCTGATGAGATGTGATCCTGGAAAAGTCACTATTATCCAATTAACTCAGGAAGTTCTCCAAGATTATGCTGGCTGCATAATCACTTAGTATTAAAATGCAATGCTATCTATGTTTTATTGTATTTTAATTTATTTTATTAAATGTTTCCCAATTGCATTTTAATCTGGTTCATAGCACTTGTGAATGTTGGGGGCTACATGCAGGAAGCTGTATTGTTTGACATCTCTGGTCTAGATAATCAAGAAAACAGAAAATCGTGCCATGATTTGCAGGGTTTGCTGATTTTTGAGGTATAAATGCAGACATTGAAATTTTACCCAACAGATCTTGTGGATGGGTAAGAACTGGCTCCAGCATGCCACTGGCTAAATTAGACTAACTAGTGAATATCCACTAGTAGCAAAGTACTTTCTTAATGTCCAGAGAGTAGTTGTAATTCTACCTATGATGACATGATCTCAAGACCAAATGAAATTTGAAGGGAAGGCACAATGAAGTAGCAGGAATATTTGTAGTCAGAATCATAGAATCCATCATTTACTTCCTGTATGACTTGGTACTACTCACCTCTCCCCTCAGGTCCTCAGTACCTTCACCTGTAAAATGTAGGAAATGGATTATACAATTTCCAATATTCTTTTTAACTCTGGTATTCTGTGGGTCTTTGGTTTGTGGATCATTTAGGTCATAGAATTGTCACGTTATAAACAAGAGACCATCTCAGGAGTGCTCTCACGAACTTCCAATGGGCTCTAGGGCAGACACTCATTCTTGATCTGATAAACGGAGAAGAAAAAAGTACAGTAGGAAGACTTGAAGAAAATGATTCAGAAGAGATGGTGAATTGTAAAAACCAAAACAAAAGGTGATCATCTCATGAATGAAAACCCCAGTTTCAAGAGTTCTACCATGCAATAATGATGGTGCATGCCTAGAATCCCAGCTACCGGGGAGGCAGAGGCTGGTGAATCTGTTAAGCTCAAGAGTCTGTCTATACTAGGCTTTGCCAATTGAGTCTAGCATTAATATGGTGAGCCTCTGGGTTACCAGGATGCCTAAGGAGGGGTGAACCAGACCAGGTCAGAAACAAAGCAGATCAAATATCCTGCTACCAATCAGTAGCAGGACTAGGTCCATAAGTAGCTCCAGCAATTCCATAGGTCTTATGGGAAGACATTTTCTTTAACCACAAAAAAGAAAAAGTTATTTATTTAGTACAGAAACAATTGAGTTTAGTATTTTAGTAGGGAAATAACAATGTTTGCTACATTTCCTTTAAATTTTACAGCTTATCAGTTTACATAACTGTTGATAATTTTTTTTGCTGGGAAATAATTTCCTTTTAATATATAGAAGTTGATTTTTCTGCTTCCTTAATTATAACTTGCTGAAGGTCCAGAGCAGTGCAGATATGAAGTAAATGCATAAATCTGCCCTTTCCACCATAATAATCCTCAGGACTCCTAACATTCCACACTCAATCCTCTTTCTCTGGAGTAATTTAAGAGCATGCTCAACAAGAAAGCCCCAAGGTTGATTCACAATTGTCCAAGAAACAATGGATCTCCTATGCTTCTAAAAGCTGAAGATTTCTGCTATGACTTAACACTGCGATGTGAAACTTAATTTACTTGTAAACAGAATGGAAGGAAGTTCATGAGAGATGAAGAGTTAAGAAATTATCTCATTCATTTATCTGTGCTGTGATCATTTTTAATGAAAGGCAGCAATAGTGTAGTATAGTGACATCAAACTCAATTAGGAATGGATCCCTGCAGGCAGCCATCTTGACTTAGAAAAGCACAACTTAATATTATCTATGTTGTATTGCATTTCTATTTATTTTGTTAAACATTTCCCAATTATATTTTTGGTTGCAGGGGTGGGGAGGGAATGTTGGAAGCTGCTGCCAAATTTGACATCTCTTTCATAGGAATAGATAGCCAACTTGAGAGGCTGCAGGAAGACCTGGGTTCAAATCCTGTCTTGCAGACTTGTTACTTTGGGCAGCTCAGTTAACTTCTTTAAGGCTCAATGTTTTCTTCTGTAAAATGGGGATAGTAATTGCAGATATTTTACAGATATTTTACAGTCCTTGTGGTGGAGTGAATGTGGTAATGCTCTTAAAGTGCTTTGCAAATCTTATAGCTATATAAATGAGAACTACTATTATTGTTACTGCTTTTAATTATTATTATTATTATTATTATTACTTTTCTTATTTTTCTCATATTATGTCAATGTGGTTCAGGTAGAAATTGTCCTGGGATAAGTCTCTATCCAACAATTGTTCTTTTATGTTTTTCAGATTATTGTTCAGGTGGATAAATTAGTGCTGATTATATATAATTTTGTAAAAGTATCAGGATATAAGCTTTAGGATCTCTTTAGGATCATAGCTCTAGTAACTGACAGAACTTATTATTGTCATTCATACCATCCTTCTTATCCTTTTTTGATGAAGTCGAGAAAGAAACATTCCAGGAACAAATCATTATCCTGCCATTAATAATTCATGTTTAATGTTCTACAGACTATTGCACAGGTGAATAAAATAATTGCTTTCTGTAATTGAGTAAAAGAACTAGGTTCTAAGTTCATTTTTGGTAGGCTCACTGAAAGCATTTTCAGGCCAACTCTGTAGGACACAGGCAACAGGGATCATATGTACCTCTTCCTGTTTTCATATGGCTTTGATTTTTTCCACCGGGACTCTGCATTTTGAAAGCTTTTCATTTTACCCACCTTGGAGATGATGAATATTTGGTATAGTTATATCTATGAAAAACTCTTAAAATTTTTATGGATCATGCTTTATCTGGGAAATTGTGAACAATGGTTCTGTGTGGGCTAATACTTTGGTTCCAGTGCAATTAGTGGGGGGGGGGAATCAAATTTTTAAGAATATTTTGAGGTTTATTTTTATTTGTAGTACACAGAGTTGTCATCTGTTAATTTGTGAAAGAGAGTAACTTCTGATCTATAATCCTAGCCACCTATGGTGCTAATTTTTGAAACCTGCAGTGATATGCTGCATGCATACCATCTATCATTTCCTTATATAATCTACATGGATCAAGATGTCTAATCTTCTTAAGGATAGTATACATGTAACTCTCATCATAACTCCCACCCTCTCTTAAAGTAAATCCAGGGGACAGAATCATTTTTTGGGAGATCATTCTTTGTTGGCATATTGGAGATTGAGTTCACCTGTATATCAGCCATGGCGGGTCTTTAAATTCCACTCCTGGATCTCTGCCATTTTAAAGGCTCTATTCGGAGGTGTTACATTTGAAAAGTCCAAGTCCAAATGATACCTTGATACAAGTAGAAAAAGATTCCGTGAAACAGAGAAGCCATTTAATGTGTTTTTTAGTAGAGCCACACAACGTACCTGTATACATCAAGTGATTAATAAGATGTTTTGATACAACTCCCCTTTAACGCGAAGCCATACTTGGCTCTTTAGGAGAGATAATAATGGAGTTAAGGCTAGCCAAGGCAGAACAGAAAAGGAATTTATGCCATCCTGAATGATAATACATTTTAATTTTTTCTTTATTTTATTTGTGGAATACAGCAAGTATTTCTGTAACATAGCATAATAAAAAAAGATGACTGTACATGAAATTGCAATCTATTGGGGCAGCTAGGTGGCACAGCAAGTAAAGCGCTGGCCCCAGAGTCAGGAAGACCGGAGTTCAGTTCTGGCCTCAGACACAACACCCCCACAAAAAAAAAAAACAACCAAACCAACATCCTTGTAAACTTGGGCAAGTTACTTAACCCCAATTGCCCTCCAAAAGGCAAAACAAACAAACAAAAAAAGAAATTGCAATCTATTATGTACAACTCATTATTCCTTTTATATAGACAATAAAGTTATTGTGTAAATTTCTTTTTTTTTCTTCCCTTACCTTTACCTTGCCTTAGAGATGGCTACCATTTGACACAAATGTGTACATGTGTGTGCATATATGTAAAATCATTCTATACATACTTCTATTTATCAATTCTTTTTCTGGATGCAGATACCATCTTCCTTTATATATTCTTTGTAGCTTCTTGGGTATTTCTAACAGTCAAAATGACTTAGTCACTCAAAGTTGTTCTTAAACAATATTACTGTTAATATAGGCAATGTTCTCTTGTTTTTCATTTCTCTCTTCATTATTTCATGCAAATATATCCATGATTTTTTAAAATCATCAAGCCCATCATTTCTTATAGCACATTAGTATTCCATCAAGATCACATAACAAAACTTATTCAGCCATTCCACAATTAATGGGTGTCCCTGCAACATCCAGCTATTTGCCACCACAAATAGAGCTACTATAAATGTTTTAGAACATATAGGCTCTTTTCCTTCTTCCCTAATCATCACTGGAAATAGACCTACTGGTTATTGCTAGGTCAAAGGCAATTTAATAACTCTTTGGGAATAATTCCAGATTGCTCTCCAAAACGATTAGATCAGTTCACAATTCCACCAACAATGAACTAGTATGTCAATTTTTCCACATCCTTTCTAACATCTGTCACTTTCTCCATCAATCATTTTAACCAATCTGATAGTTGTAAAATGATCTTTCAAGTTGTTTTAATTTGCATTTCTCTACTCAATCATGATTTAGAACATTTATATTACTATACATTATTTTGATTTTTTTATCTAAAAATTGCCTGTTTTCATCCCTTGACCATTTATCAATGGAGAATGACTCGCATTCTTATAGATTTTATGAAGTTCTTCATATATTTGAGATATGAGACCTTATCTGAGAAACTGTCTATAATTCCTGGCTTCCCTCCCCCAACCAAATTTTCTGTTTTCCTTCTGATCTTGGATACATCTGTTTTATTTGTACAAAGCTTTTTTTTTAACTTAATGTAATCAAAGTTATTCCTTTTACTCTTCACTCTGCTATCTCTTGTTTACTTATAAATTGTTCACTTATCCATAAATCTGATGTGTAATACATTCCATGTTTTTCCAATTTTCTTGCAAGCTCTTTCTTTATATCTAGGTCATATATCCCTTTTGACCTTATCTTGGTAAATGGGATAAGATATTGTTATATACCCAATTTCTGCCAGACTGCTTTCCATTTTTCCCAACAATTGTTTTTTTTTTTTTTTACCAAATAATGAATTCTTATCCCCAAATCTTCATTTTCTACATTTGTCAAATACAAGGTAACTATATTTATTTGCATCTGTAAATTACATATCTTTTTTCCATTGATATATCTTTCTATTTCTTGACCAGTACCAGATAGTTTTAATAATTGCTGATTTATAATATAGTTTAAGATTTGGTACTGCTAAATGTCCTTCCTTTGCATTTTTTATTAGTTCTTTCTACATTCTTTACTTTTTGTTCTGCCAAATAAATTTTGTAATTACTTTTCCTAATTCAGTAAAATAATATTTTGGTAATTTAATTGAGATGGCATTAAATATATAAATTAGTTTGGGTAAAATTATTATTTTCATTATATTGGCACTGCCTACCCATGAGCAATTAATATTTCTCCAATTATTCAAATCTGATTTTGTTTTTATAAAAGGTATACATATATGGGTATATATATACATATATAGAAATACATATATACACACATGTATATCTTAATAAAATGGAGTATAAAACATTGAATTAATGAATACAACTAGAAGTTCATTTTATAAAAAAAATATTGGTTAATTTGATTTAAAAAAGAGAGAGAAAAAATCACTAGAATTAAAAATGAAAAGGCTGCGGGCAGAACCAAGATGGCAGAGTAGAAGCACAAACTTAGCATGGGCTCTGGCTCCAAACAATTCCTAATATCTGTAAAAAATGACTCTAAACAAATTTTAAAGCTACAGAACCCACAAAGTGACAGAGAGAAACAAATGTCCCACTGAAGATGGTCAGCAGGCCAACAAGAAAGGTCTATTGAAGTGCACTGGGAGCCAAGCACAGTTTCATAGGAGCTGCATGGTTCCAGCCCCAGGGAGGCCCTGACCAGCAGTGGCCAGAGCAGACTTCAGGAGAGTGAATAACCAGCAGCTGTGGCAGATTCCAGACTTCTCAATGCATAAATGCCAAAGACAAAGTAAAAGGTCAGTGTGGAACTTTGTTGGAACCAGGGGGGGCTGAAGAGCACATTCCCGCTGCTGCCCACTGAGCAAGAAGCAGCAGAGGCGCAGTGGTTGTGACATATGGCTGCCTCAGGAGCTCCTGGCCTACAGATCATAGGGGGACCAAGCAACCATTCAGAGGGTAATTGCTCTTGCTTCAACCTGCTTGGATCTGGATCATGGTCTTGGGTGGTGGTCCTGGGGTGTGTGACCAGTGAAACAGAGCTTGTGGAGCTATAGAGACGGTGCCCTCCAAATAGCTCCAGCAGCTGGGAAAACCCCAGTGATTTGGGACAAAGCTTTCTCCATTCTGGAAGCAGAGTTCTACTGTGACAAAGAGCTCAAGGGTCAAGTAATTGGCTGGCAATATGAGCAAGCACAGGAAGCACAAACACACAATAGAATCCTCTTTTGGGGACAAAAAGGATCAAGGCCTGGAGTGGGAGGAAGATAGCAAAGTCATAACTCCTGTATCAAAAGCCTCCAAGAAAAATATAAATTAATGACAGGCCATGGAGGGGCTCAAGAAGGATTTTGAAAATCAAGTAAGAGAAGAGGAGGAAAAGTTGGAAAGAGAAATGAGAATGATACAGGAAAATCCTGAAAAGTGAGTCAATAGCCTGCTAAAGGAGACCCAAAAATACACTGAAGAAAATAATACCTTAAAAAATAGACTAACTCTAGTGACAAAAGAGGCCCAAAAAGAGGCCTTATAAAGCCAAATTTGCCAGATGGAAAAGGAATTTAAAAAGTCACTGAAGAGAATAGCTCCTTCAAAATTAGAGTGGAGCAATTGGAAGCTAATGACTTTATGAGAAATCAGGATACTATAAAACCGATTCAAACAAATTAAAAAAAAAAATAGAAGGAAATGTGAAATATCTCACTGGAAAAACCACTGACCTGGAAAATAGATCCAGGAGAGATCATTTAAAAATTATTGGACTACCTGAAAGCCATGATAAAAAAAAGAGCCTAGACACCATCTTTCCAGAAATAATCAAGCAAAATTGCTCTGATATTCTAGAACCATAAAGCAAAATAGAAGTTGAAAGAATTCACTGATCGCCTCTTGAAAAAGATCCCAAAAAGAAAACTCCTAGGAACATCATATCCAAATTCCAGAGTTCCCAGGTCAAGGAGAAAATACTTCAAGCAGCCAGGAAGAAACAATTTGAGTATTGTGGAAACACAATCAGGATGACACAAGACCTAGCAGCTTCTACATTAAGGGATCAAAGGGCTTGGAATATGATATTCTGGTGGTCAAAAGAGCTAGGACTAAAACCAAGAATCAGCTACCCAGCAAAACTGAGTATAATGCTTCAGGGGGAAATATGGTCATTCAATGAAATAGAGGATTTTCAAGCATTCTTGATGACAAAACCAGAGCTGAACAGAAAATTTGACTTTCAAATACAAGAAGCAAGAGAAGCATAAGAAGGTAAACAGGAAAAAGAAATCATAAGGAACTTATTAAATTTGAACTATTTATATTCCTCAAGACTTTCTCAGTATGAGGAGAGTTGAAGAGAATATGTATGTATATATGTATACATATATATGTATGTATAGGAAGCTGTATGTGTATATATATATATATGTGAGTGTGGGCATATGTGTGTTTATGTATACATAGACAGAGGGCACAGGATCAGTTGAATAGGAAGGGATGATATCTAAAAAATAAAATTAAGAGGTGAGAGAGGAATTTATTGGGAGGAGAAAGGGAGAGATGGATTAGAGTAAATTATCTCATATAAAAGAGGCAAGAGAAAACTGTTACAATGGAGGGGAAGAGCAAGAAGGTGAAAGGAAATGGGACAACCTTACTCATTGAATTTGGCTTAAGGAGGGAATAACATACACACTCAAGTGGGTATCTTACCCTACAGGAAAGTAGGGGGGAAGGGTGTAAGAGGGGGTATGATAGAAGGGAGGGTTCCAGTACCTGCTGCTGCTGCTGCTGTTGCTGCTACTACTACTACTAGCAGCTAGCATTTATATAGCACCTACTATGTGCCAGGCACTATGTGAAGCACTTTGATCTTCACAACAACCCTGGAAAGTAGGTGCAATTCTTACCTCCATTTTATAGCTGAGGAAACTGAGGCAAATGGAAGACAACTAACTTACCCAATCAAGATACTGCTTACTAGTATCTGAAGTAAGATCTGAATCCAGACCTTCCCGACTCCAGGCTAAGTACTCTATCCACTATGGCATGTAGATACCTTTATGCTTGACAAATCTGTGTTGATTGATTGCTTGGGCATTCCCTTCACTGACAGAAAATTGAAACCCATCCGGACCTTAGCAGATGTTTTTTCATGAACCACTGTTGTCAAAAAAAAATATTCTCCATATGTTGGCCAACCTTCTGGTGAGGAGACCCAAACTTAACCAGTTCTCAGAAGACAGACAATTTCCAGGATGGTATGTGAAACCTTCCTAGCTCGACAGGGCCCATCAGAGCCTGTGTTCTGCACCTGTGGCTTCTGAAAGCCCAGTCATCTCCGGGTCACCATGAGAAATCAGAATAGAACGGATTTAACTGTGGTTTATTTAGCATTTTCCACCTGAAATTGTCTAGTTTTGAGGGGATAAGATTAGAATGCTGTTAATATTCAAATCTCCTGAAACAATGAACTCTATTGTAATAGGGACTGTACTATAAATTCTGTTTTATTCACATTTATTTCAGGCTAATGGCTTCAGTACTTTCAAAGGGAGATTTCCAAAGTCCCAATAATTGTTTCAATGGGGAAAAAACAGGCAACTTGGCTTCCACCTATTTTTAACTTCCCCCTTCTCTAGATTTTTACAAAAGTAGTAATGGTAGGGGGTGGTGAATAGGGTTGTTCAGCCATTCCTATTTATCACCTCCATACCTTCATGCTACTAACTCATCGCTTAGATGAGTTTCCTGATACTCTTCTGCCCTAAAAAGTTTTATCAGAAGGATTTGTAATTCTCTCTCTGTCTTTGTCTCTCTGTCTCTGTCTCTCTTTCTGAATGCAAAGTTTTTGAAGGTTAATGGCAGCCCAAAGTTTTATCTGTAGATTGAAAGGTTATTTTGGTTTCTTTGGTAATTAAATCCATTTCTTGTTGTCTTGCTAGTGTTCTGCTGAGGATGATAAAATGTGAAATCTGTTAATAAAAAAATCCTTATAACACACAACAATTATATGTATCATCTATGGATTTATAGGTTTTATTTTGTCTCCTCTGATTGGGAATTTAAAAATGAGACTCAGTAGTTTAATGTAACTTAAATGGGGCCATGTTTTGATTTGATTTGTGTTGGCAATCAAGGATTTTCATCTGGAGGCTAGTTATTTTTGTCATGATGCAATTGATCAACCTAATTCCATCCTACAGAAACTCATCAAATTCACAATCTTTACCTCAGACTAGAAGTTGAAGTTTATAGACTATAGATTTGTGTGAATAATTGCAGCCATAATTTGCCGAGCTCTGGAAATCACAAGTAAGCTCAGAGTTTTGTAATGGCTTTTTCTTTGAGTTTTAATTTTAGTTTCTTAATTAATTTCATGACATTTCCCTATTTGATCTGGCTTAGTAACTGCAAGAAACTGTATTACAATACTTTCTTTTGCTCAATTTATTTTGTCTCTCTCAAACCCAAATCTCCTATGCTGGTTTCTCTATAATATAGCTGTTAGTTTCATTCACTAAGAGCCAAAGGATTGTGGCAGCTACAGATTTCCCTTCAGCCAGGTCCTAAAATTGCTGACCATTGATCCCATAGTGTGCAGTGGCTCGAGAATGAAAGCAATTTCCTCCTTTGGATGTCCCAGTACCTTGTGGAGATGGGCAGTCTGTAACTATGTATTACATTTCTCTACTTATTATCATTCCATTTGGAAAAAACATGTCACATGAGGCCAAAGAGATCCAGTTATGCAATGAATTCTGCTTAAATGAATACTTGATGAAGTGATAAACCTGTTATAAAACGAATTTGCTGCTCTCACAAATTCATTGAGACTCAGTTGCAGGCCTGAAAAATATATCAAATAATGAAATGTGATAATCTGTCCCTGCTAAAGGGCAACTAAGCTTCAAGTGATGTCTCAGGCTGCATATGGAGAAACTCTTATTCATTTAATTCCTGATGGAAAAAATAAAGAATTTGCTTCACAGAGAACTGTTTTTTGCCATATCCAAAGTAATGTGTTTGTGGTTTTTCCTCCATGTGAGAAGATTTAGACAAATCATATTTAGTTATTTGGGCAAACATGGAATCAGTCTATATTAAATATTAAATACAGCACAAGTCAGGCTTTAGGGGCAGTGAAGCGTGGTCTCACAGTGGGAGCAGAGAGCTCCTGGTTTCTGCTGGCTTTGCCAATGTTTGGCCCTGATACCGAGAGCAACCAGGCATCAAACTAGGTAATTCTATGGCCTGATTGACTGTCTCTGAGGTACTGCAGGTAGAGAGGACCATGATAGAATGAGTCAGGAAGATCTGTGTTTGAGGGCCCCTTAGACACCAATTATGCAATGCTACTGACCTTTAGCTTCAGCTTAATTTTTCATCTATAAAATGGGGACAATAATAGCACCTAAATCACAGAGTTTTTGTGAAGATCAAACGGACTAATGTATGTAAAGCATTTTTCATATCTGGAAGTACTATCTAGGATTATAGGTTTAGAACTGGAAGGGACTTTAGAGGTCATGTAGCACAACCCCTTTATTTTACATATAAAGAAACTGAAGCCTAGAGAGGTTAAGGGCTTGATCAAGGTCACACAGGTGGAAAGTGGCAGAGACTGTATCTGAACTCAGAGCTCTTATTAGAGCTGACATTCTAACACCTTCCATTCTATCAACTACAGAGACTAATCATAAGAGTAGGGAAGGCTGTGGTGTTTGGAAATACACACCTCACAAAGTGCCTCCTTGTGCTCTGATGAGGGAATTGCATGTCTCATAGGAGCTATGGAAGGGCTTGTTTAATTAACATTATAGAACCTGCTATCCCCTTGAATGGAGAAGACCATGAACAAGATAATACACAATATTGCTCTAAGAAATTTGTTGTAATAAAATAATTAATTGGCTCTTAAGCTCTAGATCTTAATGAGACGATTAGCATTTATGCTCTAGACCTTTGGAAAGAAATAGACATTCTTCTGCTTGGGACAGTGTAAGTGTAACCAGAATAGAATAGATGACTGCCCAATCTTCCTGGCAGCCTTGGAACTCTCATTCTTCCACAGCAAATTCCTTCAATTCTGTGATGTCAGTGGTGGGTGCAATCATTTTATTTCACAGAAGGTGATTTGAAACAACAGGAATCTAAGGGATTCTGGTGAGGTTGTAATGATATGACTGTCTATATGAAAATGTAATATTGACCCGACAATGGCAGGGAACAGTCTTTGAGCTGTTGTTGCAGTGGTGATGATCCATCTGCCCTTTCATGACCAATAACATGCATTTGTGAGATTGGGTAGGTCAAGGTCAGTGATGCCTATGGATTTATGGTGGATCTGAAGCTATACACGCACATGTGTGTATGTATGTGTAAACAATCATATAAATACATTTAGATAATTTACATATGTGTGCACACATTCATATGTATACATATATACAATATATGAAAAAGTAAAAAATATATTAAGTGCCAACTAACTATGTGCCAGTTTTTGTTCAGTTATTTCAGTCATGTCCTACTCTTTGTGACCCCATTTGGGTTTGTTTTTTTTTTTTTTTGCAAAGATACTGGACTGATTTAGCATTTCCTTCCCTTTTAATTTTATAGATGAGGAAACCAAGGGAAATGGGGTCAAGTGACTTGCCCAGGGTCACATGGAACAGATTTGAACTAAGGTCTTTCTGACTCCAGTCCTGGCACTCTGTCTGCTGTACCACCCAACTGCCCTCCTGATGTACCAAGCAACATGCTAAGCTCTGGGAATGCAAATGCAAAATACAAAATGCAAATACAAAAGAAAAACAGCCCCTCCTCTCAAGGAGCTTGCATTCTTTTTTTTTTTTTGGCTTTTTGGAGGTCAATTGGGGTTAAGTGACTTGCCCAAAGTCACACAGCTAGTAATTGTGTCAAGTGTCTGAGACCTGACTTGAATTCATGTCCTCCTGACTCTAGGGCTGGTGCTCTATTCACTGTGCTACCAAGCTGCCCCTAAGACCTTACATTATAATAGAAGGAGACAACATAAATAGAAGGTTGGTGGCTAGGGAAGGTGTAGCACCCCAAGCGTCCTCAAAATCG
This sequence comes from Petaurus breviceps papuanus, assembly GCF_028583685.1. Lineage (NCBI taxonomy): Eukaryota > Metazoa > Chordata > Mammalia > Diprotodontia > Petauridae > Petaurus > Petaurus breviceps. The sequence goes on from NW_027187376.1 coordinate 4,860,361, forward strand.
CTGCCACCACAGGTTCTTGGATCTGCCAATCAACATCTGGGTTTCAACATCTGGGTTTTTCAAAGCCGGGGGGCTCTGGACAACGGCTTCCCATAATCCATATCAAATCACAGAACACTTCTCAAAGTGAGCCCCAAAACAAAGCTACACATCAGGGCTTATATAGCCTTCTCCTGGCTCAGAGAATGTAACAACCTTATTGACTCACTGGCCAATCAAGAAGTATCTACTGAAAAACAAGCCTCCTATCCCAGGTTCCAGGTGCACTTTAGCCTAGGTGCAGGGAAGATCTTTAAATTTACATTCCCATTACATTCGGCCCCAAGATCTTTCATGCCCACAGCATAGTCAATTTACTTTTGAATTAGCATTAAACATCTCTTAGGTCACATTTTCAAGATAGAGAACTAAAGTTACCAAAGTGGCCACTGGGCCTTAAACAAACACAAAGTACATTGCATTACCACTTCAATTCAAAACAAGAGTCCAAATAAAGTTCTCTTCGGGGGAGGGGGTGTCCTTCCCCTCACAGCTCCAGCGCCTGCTTCCAAGTACAGAGAGGGGGCTGGGCAACAAAACCAACAAGGTGGGGTCCTTGGGGGTCCAAGGCACTTCATCCCACCCACCATAGTCACAAGTCCATCCTTCCCCTGGGTCCCAAACTGTGGGATGCAGCCAGGAAACACATTCAGTGCCCCTGTTTTGCTGCTCAGTTCTTATCTTTTCCTGTGGCTGAATTCTGAACTCCTGGGCTCCTTCTCCTCCTGCAGGCAGCCGCTCCTGGCTTCTGCCCAGGTCCCGATGCAGGCAGCTCACCATTCCTGCTCTCAGCTCAGCAAAGTCCACATGCAGGCCATTCTTCTCTCCTGCTCCATGGCTCCACAGAATCACAGCTACCACAACTGGGAAACAAACAATTATCCCAGGCCCCATACTTTCCTTTTACTCTGCAGATCCTGTTTGTGACGCCATTTTGTAGCAGCAAGCACCCCAAGCGTCCTCGGGGTTTGCTGCCAACACAGGTTCTTGGATCTGCCAATCAACATCTGGGTTTTTCAAAGGGGGGGGGCTCCAGACAATGGCTTCCCAGAATCCATATCAAATCACAGAACACTTCTCAAAGTGAGCCCCAAAACAAAGCTACACATCAGGGCTTATATAGCCTTCTCCTGGCTCAGAGAATGTAACAACCTTATTGACTCACTGGCCAATCAAGAAGTATCTACTGAAAAACAAGCCTCCCACCCCAGGCTCCAGGTGCACTTTATCCTAGGGGCAGGGAAGATCTTTAAATTTACATTCCCATTACAGAAGGGAATGTTGATCTGGAGGGTCACAGGGATGGGGTCCACAGGTCAGAGCTATACTCTTTCCAGAAGCAATGGTTATACTGATTTGATTCCTATGCCCAGAACATGAGGTGGAAACGGTTTAGTTGAGGTCACTTTTGGGGTCTGGGCAGTTGTCAAGAAGGCCTGGATTTAACAGCTGAATGGAATGGGGCTAGTTAGACATAAGGCATTAAACATGAAAAAAGTGTAATACATGACTAAAATTACACCAAATTCCATGTTATATTGAAAATGTTCACAGATTGCTTTGTAGAAATAATTGACTGCATAACTGGGATAAATTCTAGAGTAGCTCAGAGAGAGTAGGAGAAAGCAACTTGACTTTATGAGAATTCAGAGTTGATACTCTCTAGTACTCTCCATTCTGTATCCAAGTAGGAAAGAAAACCTTCCCTTCCACTAGAGCAAGAGACAAAGTAAAGCTTCCACTCTCTTTAAGACTATTATTTTTTTCTGTTGTCTTTAAAAATATTATTTTTTTCTGAAGTATCAAAAGATGCTTTGGACCATATAATTTCCCATTTTGCTCTCATTTTTTTTTTGAGGAGGCATGTTAATCAATCAATCATTAAATATTTGTTAAGTGCCTACAATATTCTAAGCACTGGGGACAAAAAGAGAAAGGTGAAATTATTTCCATTTAGGCTGTTTGTTTTGTACACACACACACACACACACACACACTTGTTTTCATATGAACGAACATTTTATTGAGAATGACAAGAAGCTATGCTCCAGGAGAGAACTAATGCTAACTAGGAGTTTGGTTCTTTGAGACATCTGAGGTGAGAGGCTGCTTGCTGTTTTTGTCTTATAGGTAAGTCAATTATTTTGTTCTGTTAATACTCTTTATACAGTCACATGGTTGGTCAGACCTGGGAGAATATGCAGGTGGCCATCTGAGCTGAGAGAGTTGCTGTCTCTTGCTGCCTCTTGACTTTTCTTGCTTTTCTCTTATATAGATCCTGGGCCTCATAATGAGAATCTTGACTCTTTTCAACCAAAATCACATCTTCTTTAAGTCTAGAAAGCTGTGGGTCAGCAGGTGGCAGCTAGGGCTTGGCTATGCCAGGGTGAGAGAGAAACTAATTAGCCCTTATGGGGATCAAGTGTACAAACCCTGGCCTCATTAGCTCTAGACTTTAACCAAGTGAACTAACTGGTCATATAGCCTGTCAATAGCAGAAGTGGGGTGATTCAGAACTTGGAATATACAACCTTTGTTTCATTGCAGAGTCCCACAAAGATAGACAGCTTGCCATATTGAATTTGAGACAGAGAACAGAGGTTAATAACTGCACATAATCACTACTATGATATTGCCCCTGAATCTTAATCCCTACCCAGTGAGACTCTAGCTCCAATGTTTATGTGATAAGATGTAATAACATTTTTTTAGATGTTTATTTAGATGTAAATAAGATGTAATGTCATTTTTCTTTCCAGGAGAGAAAATATTTGACAAATAAATATTAAACTCCTGATGCTGGCATTCAAGGCTTTTTCAAAGCAAAGACAAGTTTCAGCTTCTTCACAATGTCACCTGACTGTTGGTACAGAGAAAACCTTTCTTCCATGCTGACACGTTTCACTCAACTCAATTCAATAAACATTTAATAAGTGATTCTTATGTGTCAGGTACCATGTTAAGTGCTAGGGACAGAAATAAGAAAAAAAGAGACAGTTCCTGCCCTCAAGAAGCTTACCATCTAACGGGAAAAGACAACACATAAAAGGAAGCTGCAGAGGGAGGACAAGGGGGGTACCAGGGGAGGGGGCATCTTCAGACCAAGCAGAGCTGTGGCTGGACAGTGAAAGGAGCTGCAAAGTCCAGGCTCTGCCCTCTTATAAAAAGAAAGCTTTGGATAGAGATTAGTGCTCCATGCAACCTTCCAATCAGAGGAGAGATGAGGCTGAGGGAGGGGGGAAGGTGGTGTGTATATATATGGCTGAGGCATAATATATGAGGCATAATATATAATGTGTATATATATATGCTGAGGTAAGCAGCAGGATGAGATTTCTGGTGGTCAGATTATCCTGAAAGGGGCATCATGTTCTATGGAGTTTAGATCAAGTGGAGTCACAGATTGAAAGATGAAAGACTGGAACTAAATTGTTTGCTTTCGCCATCAGAGGGACAGCAGAGTTTAGTGAAAAGAACACTATGTCCTGGGCGTGACTCTGCCCACTTATTAGGGCCATAAACTTACATAAATCAGGGAACCTCAGTTTCCTCATCTATAAAATGGGAATGGAATGAAATTGGACCTGTAATTTCATCAGTGTAGGGAGCTATTGGTCAGGAACTCCCTCTACCAACATGAGATAGCAATTGTTCTGCAAACTAAAGACTCAAATACTTGGGTCCCTAAGAGGTTAAAGGGATTACCCATGGTCACAAACGGGGCGAAGAACAGACCTAAGCCCAGGTCTTCCTGACTTTGAGACTGCCTCTCTAATTGTAAAATAGAGACAATAATAATTGGCCTTCCTGCTTCATAGGATTATTGGAAGGATCATAGGATTTAGGAATACAAGGGACTCTTCCTTCCATTCCTAAATCTTCTGACTTTATAAGCTTAGAAGTCATCTATCTAACACCTTCACTTTACAGTTGAGGAAACTGAGGCCCAAAGCAGGGAAATGACAGTTAGCAAGTGGCAAAGCTGGGAGTTGATTCAATTCAATAAACGTTTGTTAAAGTTCTACTTTGTAAAATTCTTTGTTATATGGGATGACTCTTTGTGAGTGGGTAAGAGAAGGAATTCAGGGAAAAATGTGGTATAAAATATTAAGTTATCAATAAATTTTTTTTTAAAGTTTTATGTTGTGAGCAGTAATAAATGTGCTATCTTCTAGGGACCACAATGAAAAATACTCTCTGACTTTTAGGAATCAATATTTTACTGGAAAGGATACCAGAATGAATGAATGAAAAAACATTCATTAAGTTTCTTAATGAGCAGCTAGGTAGTGCTGTGGATAGAGTGCCAGCCCTGGAGTAAGGAGGACCTGAGTTCAAATCTGGCCTCAGACACTTACTAGCTGTGTGACCCTGGGCAAGTCACATAAACCTGTTTGCCTCAGTTTTCTCATCTATAAAATGAGCTGGAGAAGGAAATGACAAACCACTCCAGTATCTTTGCCAAGAAAACCCCAAATGGTCTCACAGAGAGTTGGACATGCCTGAAATAATTGAACAACATTATGTGTCAGACATAGTACTTGGTGCTGGAGAGGAAAATACAAAAGTTAGACTTTTTATATCCTATAGGAACTTATTCTGATAGGGAAAGACAACACAGATCAGGGAGGGATGACCAGAGAAGGAAATTTGGGCTTGAAGAGTGATGGGGATCCTGAATAGAGTCCTAGGACAATCCATTGTCATACTTTTCTAACAATGACAGGTGTATTCATTTTTTCCAGTAAGACATGGAAGAGGTGAGCTGTCCATGCTTTATCAAGAGGACTGCAGGAAATAGTAGGAGTGGATTTACCATAGGATGTCTGGATGGGATGGAAAGCGTGGCCTTCAGCTTGGTATATAGACACATACACACAGAAAGAAATAGAGTGTGAACAAAATCACACTTCAGTAATCTCAAGGGCTAGAGCGTATCAACACCTGGATGGAACAGGATCCTAGGCAACTGTCTCACAAATGTATGTCATTGGTCACAAGAGGGTCCAGACCAAACAGTGTAGATGGTTCCATTCAAATCCATCGTCACCACTATAGACACAACTTAGATGTATTCTGAGGATGTACTGGCATCATTTTGCATGTTGAGAGCAGCAATTTTCCTAGGAAACACACAAGGATTGTTTGGGAAGTGCTTACTATTCTAGTACATAGCTGGGATCCACTCTCAAGAACATTCCATGTTTCTTTTGATCATTCCTATACTTTTCCCCCCATTTATTATACAAAATCACCTAAAGTCTAATAAGCTAACACAGTAACCTTGAATCTTGTGAAAGTTAGGGAAAATTTAAAGCCAGGAATTATACATCTGCAAATGAAATTGGTCCCAGGGCACACCTCTTACTCTCAGATTCAGCATGTGCCAATAAAATACCAGAAGTCACGCGATACTATGGGAAATTGGTTCTCTGGGTATTGTAGCATCTTGACTTAGAAGTGCTTTAACCTTGGCCTCATGCTTCCTGTGGGGCCGTTGTCTTGGCTTCATAAGTGCTGCAACTATCAGGCAAGCACATAGAATTTTTCATCTGAGTAAAATTAAAAATGAAACCTTCAAAGTCCTATTGATTCTAGACGTGTTCTATATGCATTAAATTGAACTTAATGGACTGAGAAATGAGCATTTAAGCATATATAGGTAAGAATTATTTGTATGAGAACAAATCATACACATTACGCTTTTCCCAGCAATGTATGTATTTATCTACATGGATGAACAAGACCAAGGAAGTCTGATGAATTTCTCTGAGCTCTTGGACACCCAATTTTCTTTCAAGTCATTTTAGTTTTCCCCACAAAGTCACTGTCTTTTGACATACTTTCCTTAACTTAGGTGGCAAAGCAATTCCATGGTTGAATGCAAGCTCTTTGAGGTCATATTTTCCTCCCTCCTTCCTTCTTCTTTCCTTCCTTCCTTCCTTCCTTCCTTCCTTCCTTCCTTCCTTCCTTCCTTCCTTCCTTCCTTCCTTCCTTCCTTCCTTCCTTCCTTCTTTCCTTCCTTCCTTCTTTCCTTCCTTCCTTCCTTCCTTCCTTCCTTCCTTCCTTCCTTCCT
>NW_027187376.1:4866485-4921090 GCF_028583685.1 Petaurus breviceps papuanus
CCTTCCTTCCTTCCTTCCTTCCTTCCTTCCTTCCTTCCTTCCTTCCTCCCTTCCTATCCCAGAGGAGGAAGGTCCAGTGAGAGCATGCATACATGTACATATCAGGGAATTAGTGTGATTGGGGAGAGAGTAGAGAAGGTGGTAGATTGGAACTCTGAGCGTGTCCTTTTACATGGACTCTCCCATCTGCCCACAAGCATTCTCAGGTTTCACTGAAAGGTTTTCTTGATCCTTTACCCTGACCATTTACTGTCCCAGCTCATTTCTGTCCTTTGCTGTTAATTTTTTAAATTAAATTTTTGTTGATACATTTTGTTTTTACATCATAGTAATTTTGACATATACCCCATGCCCACCTGTCCTGTTCTCTACATCTCTAATCTAGAATTGAAGCTTTTTTAAAATACAAAGTTAAACCAAAACATTTGACATAAAAGACCACCTCTAATAATTTTTTATTATTTTCTTAAGAAATAGTCCCTTTTTGCTAAGGGGCAAGGGTTATAATTCATTATCTATTCTGTGGGACTATTATTGGCACTGATAAACTTCTTTTAAAAAGTCTATATTTAATGTCTTCATTTTTTAAACCATCTAGTTTCCCCTCAATCCTTTGCAATAAGACTTTACAGCCAACCACAATAGTGAAATTATTCTCTCTCAGGTTACTGATAGCTTCCTTATTGCTGAATACAAGGTCCCATTTCCATTCTTCATCCTTCTTTAATTCTCCATTGTGTCTGACTCCATTGACCAGACCCTCCTACTTAGGAGTGTGCTGGCAAATGTTTAATAAATGGACTTTTCAGCGGGAAAATGTACACACAATTTTAAGTTTAATATGCATATTTCATATTTTTATAGTCAATAACTCAACAAAATTAAAAAGCCCAATTTGTAATGGTTTCAAGTTATAAATTCAATTCAGTAAACATTAAGTAAGTGCCTACTATGTGCCAGACACCATACTAAGTACTGGGGATACAAATAAAAAAAAGACAGCCCCTTCCCTCAAGGAGCTTACAGTCTAATGAGGAGGAGATAACATAAAAAAAAAAGAATCTGGAAAACAGAAGGGGGACTGACACCAGGGGGTACCCAAGACCAAGGTATCTTGTTTTATGGAGTTGAAACCAGGAAGAGGTGCAGCTGAATAATGCGGAGAGTGAGTTGTAAACTCAATCTCTGCCTTCTATAAAGGAAAGCTTTTGGGAGGAGTTTAGTCCTTTATCCTCTAGCCCTCTAATCATACAGGAGAAGAAGCCAAGGGAGATGCTACCCATGGTCTGAGTTATCAGTATGGTAATGAGATTAGAAATAATCAACTTATCATAAAGCTTAAACACTTGCTCTGAGAATTTAACAATGGGCTCTCATAGCTCCTCCTGGCCATATATCCCTCTCTGATTTCAGCAATATTTCTTCTACTTATTTTTCTGTCTCTTTAATTGCTCCTTCTCTGTCTCCTACACTGGTTTCTCACCTATTTCCTAAAACCTGAGTATTCTCCCTGTGTCTGTTCTTGGTCCTCTGTATTTCTGTCTACTTTCTCACTACTCGTAATTCACTTTCAGGGTTTCTTCACTTCCTTGGTTTCAATAACCTACTCTCTGCAGTCTTCCATTAGGTTCCTGACATCTTTCTGAGTTCCAGATCTATATCCCCAATGGGCACATCAAATTCAATATGTCTAAACAGAACTAATTATCTTTACCCCCATATGTCATCTCCTCTTGATTTCATTATTTCTCTCTGGTATCTACCATACTCTCATTATGTTAGTACATAGGATGGAGACAATAAGGAAACTATAAGGTTCATTTTTGTATTATATTCTGAAACTGACTACAGCTGAGTTACATTTCTGTATAAGAGTGATATAGGGAGAAGATTTAGGGAGAGGGAGGGGAGTTTCCCCATTGGTCATTCATAGCTGGTCACATCTATGGAGTGCTATTCATTTTTACTTTTTGCTTGTCTTGGAAAGGCGGCTCAAATGCTGGTGGTGAACCCTTGGGGCTTTAGAAGAGTAAAATATCTCTGTAGAGTTTCCCTAGACATGTCTTGCACAGTTATGCAATTTCCCACCTCTAGGTTTTTGCTCACACTATCCTATACACCTATCTTTGCTCTTTTCATATGTTTAATTTTTACCCTCCTTAAAATGTAAGGATACATCCTACATAAAGCCTTTCCTAATACCCTCTATCAGTAACAATTCTCTAATGGATGAAAGATGTTGTAAACTACAGTTATCTATGTTTGTGTCTTATTACCCCTACTGTATAGCCTTTTAATTAATAAGCTCCATGAAGGTAAGTACCAGGTATTATTTTAACTTTCTATACCACACTTGGTGTTTTGCATACAGTAGTCACTTAAAAACTTTTTGTTAAATATTATCAAATAGTGCTTCCTTCTAAGCCTGAATCAGTCCCTGAGTGATTCCATACTGACCTGCTTGCTATTATTCCCATAGGACATTTGAATTCCCATCTCTATGTCTTTGCTCTGGGTGACCCCCATGCCTGGAATATTTTTCCTTCCTTCCTAACTTCCACCAAATCTCTCATTTTTCAAGATTCAGTTCTAATGCCACATGATGAAGGACACTTTTTCCTGATCCCTCTAGCTAATAGTACTTTCCCTTCAAAGGTTATCTTCACCTTTTCTGAATGTATTTTGCATCCCTTATTTATATATGTTTTGTCCCCACCCCCTTCCATTAGAATGCAAGCCTCTTGCCTTGCCTTTGCTTTATCTTTATATCCCCAGTGCTCAGCACAATTCCTGGGACATGTTAAATGCCTAACAAATGCTTGTTAATTGATTATTTGATGGAAAAAGTGAGAAAACTAATTTGGCTACATCCCCCAAACCCCCAATCATAGGAAAAAAAACTCAGAAAATGACCAACTGAAGTTCAGAAGGAAACAAGTTCAAATGGGAAATAAGACAAAGGTTTAACTTTACTGAGAACATCATTTATAAATAGCAAATAAACCTAAAAGCAAAACATAAAAAACCCTGGCTGCCTCTTTTATCTGCCAAATGTCTCAACCCTAAGTGGCTCCTCTTAACGTGGTGATGAATTTGTAGTTGCGATCTTTTTTTAAAATGTCCTTGGATTACCCAACTCAAACCAATTGCCTGAGGTAGGGTAATGCCTGTCTTTCCACTCACATAGCTGTGCTCTGTTGCCCTTCTATTCCCTGAGTGGTTTGGCACCAACATTGTGATCATGCCATACTTTCTCTAAGAAGGGTCATATGATGTTAACTTCAAAGCTGACAAATTTGAGTGCAAATGCTCTTGAAAAAGATGGAGAAGTACAGATTTTTGTCTCTTCTGAGAAGGCATTTAAAAGAGCCTCAAAATATATATTTTAAACTCTGTTAATTTTTAATTTTTTTTTTGTTATTCTGAACCAGACAAACAACAACAAAGAACAGAGTGAGTGGATTGTTGTGACACCACAAATCTCTCTTTTATACAACTTTTTTTTTCTTTTTGGAGGGGCGAAGGCAGGGCATTTGGGGTCAAGTGACTTGTCCAAGGTCACATGGCTAGTAAGTGACAAGTGTCTGAGGTCAGATTTGAACCCCTGTCTTCCTGACTCCAGGGCCAGTGCTCTATTCACTGCACCACCTAGCCACCCCCAACTTGTGTTTTTTAAAAGCACACATACAAGTTACGGCATGTGATTGGGATGTAATAATACTGTGCTATAAAACGTCATGAACACAGAAAAATGAACCAAGAGAACATTGCATACAATAATAGCAATATTGTTTTAAGAAAAACTTTGAGTGACAAAGTCATTTCGACTATTATAAATACCCAGATTAACTGCCAAGGACATAGGAAGGAAGACTATGTGCATCCAGAGAAAGGACTGATAAATAGAAATATGTATGGAATGATTTTGTATGTATATATATATATGTAGGGTGAGGTGGGGAGGGAAAAAAAGAAATTTACATGATAACAACTACATATTTTAAAGGAATAGCAAATTGTACATAATAGATTTGAAGTCTCATGTGCAATCATATTTTTATTATATTATTTCATGAAAATGCTTGTTTTGTTCCATAAATTAAAAACTTTTTTTTTTAAAAAGATCATGATAAATACAACATATTAGTTTCAAAGCCATCTTGCTTATCGGGCTTCCTCTGAACTTCCTTTTGGTCTCTTCTGTACATCTTTTAAAAATAAATCAGTAACCTTCTCTCCTCCCCTTTTTTGAAATCATTGTCAATAGCCCTTTTTCATGCTGATTATTCTCCACCACCAAATAAAAACTAGCCTCCCTTGAATTAAATAATCATAGTCAGACAAAAGAAAACCATTTGGTCATATTCAAAAATATTTGTTTTTGTCTCATTCTTTGTCTGTAGATCATCACCTCTCTGTCAAAAAGTAGATAGCATGCTTCATCACTGATTCCCTTGAATCATTATTGGTCAATGCATTGATCATAGCTCTTAAGTCTTTCAAACTAATTTTTCTTTATAGACTTGTAGAAATTATATATATATATATTATGTATATATGTTCATATATGTTCTCCTGGTCCTGTTTACTTGAATTCAAACAAGCCTTACCAAGTTTTCTGAATCCCTCCCTTTGGCCATTTTATGTAGTAAAATAATATTTCATTGCATCCATATACTACACTTTGTAGTATATAATAGTACTCATCCCCTGTTGATGAGTACTCTCTTAGCTTCTATCTTTTTTCTGTGATGGTTGCATTGCTATGAATATTTTTGTACATATAGGTCTTTCCTTTTCTTTCTTTGATCTTCCTGGGGATATATACTTAGCAGTGTTATCAATGGGTTAATAAGTAGGCACAACTTAGTGTCAAACCATCTCTATTTGACCACTGTCTTTCATCAGATCCTGATGCAGATAACTTAGTACTCTGAACCCAAGGGCCTTGGTAATGACAGTGTCCCACAAACGACCAGATCCCTTCTAGCCCAGGCCCCCACAGCCATCATTAAGGGGAGAGATCACTGTAGAGAAGAGGTCCACCTTTCTCACCACTTCCAGTAACAAATGCTGACCAACTGTTACCAATAGATAGATAAACCCAAAAGATCTGTGATTGACAGAATCTTGCCCAGACCCTAATCCTGTTTCTAGCCCAACCTTTACAGATGAAATCTGGGGAAGCAACTTCTGTGGAGAAGAGGCCAGTCATCCCACCAATTGCCAACAAAAAGTCATCTACAGTGCAGGAATGCCAGCCTAGCTGAAACAGTAAGGTAGCCTGTGAGAGAAATGGCACAAAGCATTTACCAGGCAAGTTACACACAAACTCCACACCACCACCTTGATAACTATATTTCTTTAGACCCAAATGAAAACATTCCAGGACCCAAAGGCTTTGGAAATAGCTATGCTTCCAGCCCAGTGACCAGATCATCCTAGGAGCAACCCCTATGGAGATACAGCTTGGCAACTAGTCCTGAAGGTGCTATAGCTACAGCTACTGAATACCCAGTAAAAGAAAAGATCTTGCCACTTAAGTGCTTGAGACTTTCACATGATTCAACATCGAAGACTGATACGATTTTATCAGTGGAAATGACCACAGGAGGTGTGGTCTATATTGTGTTGTTTTGCCCATATGTCATGTGTGTTCACATGGGTCTGTCTAGAGGTGGCTCAAGGGGAGCAAGAATAATTATCTCTTAGAGTCTTCCTCCCACTCTCCTCTAAGGAGGACTGATTCCTTCTAGGAAAGGAAGCAGATCAGGTCACTCTGCTCTCCTCTCAGAGAGAGGTACCTGGATAGAATTATATATGTTGTCTCCCCTAAATATTATTAGGATAAGGGAAACAATTTTTAGTTTCATGCTATACTCCTAATTCCTTAATAGGAAAGGAAGGCCCCAAGTTATATATTCAAGCCTTGACTTCCTTGCCACCAAATTCTAGTTTCACAATGAACACACATAGAAAATAGCAAATAAACCCATTTAACCAAATTGATAGAAAAACAAAAGTCAGAGAAAAAGTATATAGGAAATACATAACCAAACCATACAAAGCAGAAGAGCTTTTCCTTTGGGAGCAAGATAAGTCAGCTCGACCAAGAGAGAAAACCTCAGCTCTCACCCAAGGGGAATTCCCCAAAGTCTCTAGTATAGTAATCTGGACATAGAGATGTGATAGAAACTGCTAGTTCTTAACATGTTAGCATCTTCCCAGAGTTTTCTCTCCCTTCAGTGACTAAAAGAGTGACTAGAACCGCACATTTTCTTTCTCAAAGTTGGATTCCAGATAGCTCAGATCTCCAGTCTTTCTAGCTATCACTAATTCCTCCCTCTCACACAGGCCTTGTGGATTAAGCAATCAATCTCCATCACCACGAAGAAAATCCCATGCAATTATTTGGCCCTTTGAGCCAAATACTGCATGACATCAAAGACCAGGGTAATATTACCATTTGCTTTGTTCCTTCACCCTAATGATTGTCGGACCTTTCCATATGACATAGTTGCAATCTTCCATGTTTGTTGTTTTCTCCATTAGAATATACTCTCTTTTAAAGTTAATACTATTTTGCTTTTCAATTTGTATCCCGGTACTATATATAGTAAGTGCTTAATAAATGCTTTATTAATTCATTTTTGGAGTATAGTTAAAATCACTTTCTTGAATATCTAGACCAGTTCGTAGATCTACTTTCTCTGATTAGTTCTTCCTGATTTCAGTATTAAGAATACACTTATATTATAGAAAGAATTTGCTAGAATTTCTTCCCTTACATTTTTTTTTTTTTGCAAATCCTTTAGGAAATACAAGAATCAATTGTTATTTGAATGATTGACAGAATTCCCATATAAGCTACCTCATCCTCTTTTTTTTTCTCTTTGGGCATTCATTTATTTATGACTTAAATTTCCTTTTCAGAGGTTAGGTTTTTAAAAATTCTTCATTTCTTTGTTTTGTTTACCTGTTTTTTTTTTACCTTTATAAAAATTCATCCACTTCATTGAAATTTTCAGTTTTGTTGGCCTATAAATGGGCAAAATTGTTCCTAATGATTCCCTTTTCTCCTTTTTTTTTGGGGGGGAGAGGGTATGGAAGTTTGGTTTTCCTCTCTTTTAATAAGTCACTATAACTAATAATTTAACGATTTTATTTAAAAATAACTCCTAGTTTTATTAATTAATTCAATGATATTTTTGCTTTCAATATTGTCAATCTCTTCTTTGATTTTCAGAATTTCTATTTTTGTATATGATTGTTTTTTTAAAAGTTATTAAAAATTCTAGTGTTAAGTTTCACAACCAATTCATCGATCTATTTCTTCTCTTTTGTTGATGAAAGTATTTAGAGGTATAAATTTCTTCATAAGAACTACTATGACCAGATCTCATGGTATGTCATCTCATTCTTGTCATTTTCTTTGATGCAAGTTTTTTTTTCTATTTTATTCTTTGAATCACTGATTCTTGCTACTAAACTACTTAGTCTTCATTATGTATGGATTTTCTTCAAAGGGCCTTTATTGATTAGATATTTTTATTGTATTGTAGTCAGTAAAGAATATATTTAATATTTCTGTTTTTCTTAATTTGTTTATGTCAGAGGTATCAAACTCATAGTTCTTGGGCTGCAAGCAACCTGCAAAATTCTCAAGTGTAGCCCAAAATAGATTAAAATATAATTAGGAAACATTTAACAAAGTAAAGAAAAATACTCTGCAATATAGATGATTTTAATTTGTCATTCTCTAAGTCAATATGCAATGCACAGACATCTATTTCTATTTGAGTTTCACACCACTGGTTATTGTGACTTTTATACTCTAGAAGATGGTCTGTTTTTGTAAAGATGCTAAGCACAAGAAATATGTATGCACTTTTCTTTTCTCATTCAATGATCACCAGAGATCTTTCATATCCTACTTTTCTAAAATTGTACTTACATCTTTAACTTCTTTCTTTTTTATCCATACGTTAGTGTTGTCTATGTCTTAAAGGGGTGCATTGAGGTCCCAGCTATTATAGTTTCACTATTTCTCCCTGCAATTTGATGAACTTATCCTTTAAGTACTTAGGTGCCATTTGGTGAATATATAGTAAGTCCTTTAAATATAATACAGTTTCCATATTTAATACTTTTCCTCCAGCCTCTCTGTTTGATTCTGTGTGAATCTTTTATGTTTCATGTGTTCTTTTTGTAAGCAACACATTGTCAGATTCTGCTCTCAAATCAATTCTATTATTTTCTTCCATTTCATGAGTTCATCTCATTCAGATTCGTAGCTATGATTATTAATTTCTTATTTCCCTCCATCCTTTTGCACTTTTCATCCTCTTTGCCCCCTGTCTCTTCTCTACAAAGAAGGAGGTGGTGAATGAGAAGGAATGTGACAATGACACGGAGTTATAATTGAAGTAATCTGCTTCTACACCACTGCTCTCCTCTTTTCTCCTCACTAGAACCTAATCACTGATTCTTACCCTTCTTTTCTTTCCTTTCAATATCCTTCATGTTCTGTACTATGAAGCTGAAGTTTGTTTTGTCACGATTTTCTCCTTGACTCTATTCTCCCTCTTAACACTTCTCCTTTCTTCATATACCAACTTGTTTCTCTTTTGAATTTAATATATTTCTACAACAAATTCGTGTGTATATGTACATATATATGTATATGTTCAAACTGCTTTGTGTTGTTCAGATAAGAATGAGGTTCATATAAAGTCTACTTTCTCTATTCTTTCCTTTATAGTTACATATTCTTCTTATGAACTCCATTTTGTTATTTTCAAATTTTATGAGGAATAAATATGTGTAAAGGATGCAAAAGCAGGAAGGTAGTTTTTTTTTAAATAGGATATACAATTATTTTAAAAATACTTTGAAGGACATTGGGAATATGTGGAGGAATGGCCTCATAAAAGTGCTATCATGAATGCACAGTATGTATTTGTGTGCGTGCAGAAGCAATTTTAATCCATTGTTGACTCTCTTATCCTGATTCAATGCCCTAACCTTGGTAGTCACCCTGGGTACTGCATTTCTAGTACTTTGCTTTTCAGCTCTAGGTATCCTATTGCCTAATTCCCAGAACTTTCAGCTCTGGAACCAGCTTCTAGGGCCACCTACCTGGGGCAAATAAGAATTTCAGAGCTGGAAGAAGAAACTTTTCAGGTCAGCTATAGTGGGTGGTTACTTTGGACTAAATTTTTGACCATGGCAGTTGTGGAAAAGGGACATAGCCACAGAAAAAGACTGAAAAATAGGTTCTAATCCCCAGGGATTCTAATCCCTTAGGCTCTTCCACTAATTAGTTGTGTTACATTGACCAAGCAACTTTATCTTTCTGGGCCTCAGTTTCCTCAGATGTAAAATAAGGTGGTTGGATAACATCAGAAGTTCTTAACTTTTATGGGGGGGGGAATGTAATGGACCCCTTTTGCAGTCTGATGTAATCTATGTAACTCTTCTCAAAATAGTTTTTGTTTTTTAAAAAAATGTTTTTAAACATACAAGTGAAAAATATAAGAGTATAAGGGAAACCAATTATATTGAATACTTACGTCTAGCTATCTTTATTTATTTACAAGGCATGTAAAAAACTCAAAATACTGTTAGGATGATATACCCAGGATGGCACTATTCATAGGTTATCATTTAATGACTTATAGTGAAAGTGGTTGCTTATGTGTTGAGTTTACATTTATAATTGTGAGACTAGGAATTTTGTTTTCAAAGAGGAAGAAGATAAACGTATATGTGTGTGTACATACTATTTCCACGTAAAATAATATGCACACATATATACATAAATATATATGAAATGCACACACACACACATTCACAGACTTCAGGTCTAGAACCTCTAGACTAGAGCATCTGTAAGGTCAATTCCAGGCTTGATATTCTATGTTTTTATCTTATTTCTCTTAAACAAAATTTCTAGTGTTACCATTGTAACCTGGTCATATAATCTTAAGAGTATCCTACTTTTTTTTTTTAACATGAACTGAAAAGAAATAGTAAATCATTTCATTTACATTTCTTTAGTTAGACCATTCAGTGATGATTAAGAGTCTATCATGCAAATAACACAAGAGTTTCTGCCATATGCCAAATCTGTCAGTGAAGCTTTTAAAACCACAGTCCTATGTATCAACAATTATCAAGGTTCTATTAGACCTTATAAACTATGATATCATCTTCCAGATATCTTCAAGTTGTTATATTCCTGGGTCCTGGAGTTCAAGCTACATCCTGGGGACTTGGGCTCCTGATTGGTGAGCATTGGCCATACACTGCCCATACCTAGACTTATCATTCAACTTCCCAGTCATCCACTAGGGGTATTATAAAATAACACCTATGATTCTATTCTCTATCCTTTCTGCCCACTGTTCTCCAATATATGCTGTTAGAATATAAGCTGTTTAAGGACAGGGACTATGTTGTTTGTTTGTATTCATATTTGCAGTACTTAGTACAGTGTCTGGTACACAGTAAGTGATTAAATGCTTTTAAATTCATGTATACTTATCATGATCCATGGGAAGCCAAGGTTGAAACCAAAAAACAGCTAAAAAACAAAAGACATGCACACATATGCACAATCAAAATAAAAACCCTACACCCATTTCTCTCTCTCATATATATATATAGTATATAACCTTTATATATTTTATATAATATATATATATAACCTTCATAATATATGTATATAAAGTATACAATATATGATATATCATGCTTTTACACATATTCTATATAGTTGTTGCTGTTTAGTTAATTAGTTGTGTCTGACTCTTTCTGACCTCATTCCAGGGTTTTCTAGGCAGAGATACTGGAATGGTTTGCCATTTGCTTCTCCAACTCATTTTATAGATGAGGAAACTGAGGCAAACCAGATTAAGTGACTTGCCCAGGGTCACATAGCTAGCAAGTATCTGAAGCCCAATTTGAACTCAGGCCCTCCTGGCTCCAGGGTTAGCACTATCTATTGTGCCACCTCGCTTTCCCATTTTCTATAGTATACAATATTATACAGAATATACAATACACACAATGTATAAAATAGGTGCTATATATGTATGTACTATATGTAAGTTTGGGGATTTTGTTGTGTTTGCATATATGTGTGTGTGTATATGTGTGTCTGTGTGTAGTGTGTGTGTCTGTGAATCTGTTGTTTTTAAAGCTGATATTGCTTTTGCAGACACACACACAAACACACATATGTTTGTAATTTGAAAGAGTAACTAGACATAGGCTGGAAATCAATTATTTATACAGATAAACAGGGACGTGATTTTTCTTTTTTGAAAATATAATTGTGGTTTGTTTTGCCTAGCTGAAAATGAAGTAGATTATCTGCCAATCATTCAGATGATTTTTTATCAGTGTGGACAAACGATAATGGTTATGAGACCCCAAAGTAGGGTTGGGGATTAACCCTGTTTAATGTGGATCACTAAACAATTGGTCCAATTAGTTCAATCTGAACTTTCCCTTGTGTTGTATAGAGAAGGATGTTGAGCTCATTGACATAGTTCCATCATCATTCTCCCCATCATCAGCACCACCACCATCATCAGCACCACCACCACCATCACCACCATCATCAGCACCACCACCATCATCAGCACCACCACCATCATCAGCACCACCACCATCATCAGCACCACCACCATCATCATCACCACCACCATTATCATCATCAGTCTCTAGAGTTTCTATAACACTTTGAAGTGTGAATTTTCTTACATATATTCTCATATTTGATCCTCACAATAGCATTGTAAAGTAGGTGTTATTATTATTATCCCCAGTTTTAGATAAAGAAGCTAACACTGAGAAAATTTAAGTGACTTTTTCAGGGTCACACAGTTTGTAGTGTCTGCATCAGGATTCAAACTCACTTGCTGCTGATCTTGGAGTCAGAAAACCTGGGTTCTTGTACTGGACTTTAGAGGTACATGACTTTAAGTAAATAACTGTACTACTAAGAGCCTCCTAAAGCCATCTGTAAAACAGGGGGTTTGAACTAGAGGCATCCTCAAGGTTTGCTTCAGTTCCAAATTCTGTGATTTTCAACACATATATAATGCATTTCCAATATACTCTTTTACTTCCCTGAAAAAAATCCACTAAGATGTGTTTGTGTGCCCAGCCAGCATACTGCTGATTTATATATACTAAAATATAGATTATGTGGTAAACAAAGAGTATTTGTCTAGGTTGACATCATTTCAATAGGCATATGCCCCTGATGACTAGCCTTCCACTTACTGCAGGAGCAAATCAATGTAATGGAATCTGTGATTAGAGATGCAAGTTCTCCCATTTCCCGTTTGCAAATGCAAAAAGGGAAATACATTATTGCATGCTACATTGATGTTGTAAAATATCATGATAGTGGAAAAGCCTTGCACCCCCCTCCCCGTGTTACTTTATGGTTTTCAGATGCATCATTTAATAGTTTTTGCTGCAGTGACTCTTGCCTCCCTGCTGATTGGGAGGAGAACTGATCCTCTAGAAGGTCAAGAAAAATGGAACTTCAGTCATTATATTCCATTGAAACTATTACAGGCTGCTGACTCAGGGGTATTGGTGGCCAGCAGCTCAGGTGTTGATGGATACCATAGTGCTGGTTAGGGGCTGGGGAAAGATAGATGGATTTAAAACCCCAGTTTGTTCTGATCTTATTTGAGAATGGAGCTGATGCCTCTCAGTGAACACTAGTCAAGTGTAAAGTGTACCCTTCTTATGCAATTATTCAAGGACTCAAAACTTAGAAGGTAAAGAGTACGGCATATGAATTAACATGCACTATGTTACACTAATTGTAAAATGGAAAATTCAGGACTGAAAACAGCTTGAAAAAAGGCAAGGAGATTCCTGTTAAAGGGACAGGCTGGCACACTCCATGCATGGGGACATCCATGTGCTCTGAGGCAAATTCATTTTAAGTGGACTGGAAAATCATCACTATTCAATTGCACTTATGACATGACCATATGCACATTGCCTGAAGACCCAATGAAATCGTTCTTGTTCTATCTTATAAAAAAAAAGTTATTCTTTATAGGGGATCAGACAGCAAGCCAGCTTGGAATGCACATGAAAGGTAAGTCATTTTCAGCAGAAGGCATTGACACACACACATCCACACTCTTGTATTAATTTCTTGGCACACTGAATAAGATCTTTTGCTTTCTCTTTATGCATATGTATCATTGTTACTGAAATGGTGTTAAGTAACTGCATTCACTTTGATTTTTGTTTTTTATCTGAAAGCTTCTCATAGGCTGGGCTCTCTCTGAAATCAATGGACTTCTTTTTTTATGAGCCACCAATGATTAGGGATGGAAAATTAAATCTATGAATAAGCAGAAGTAATGAAACACTTCACTGGAAAGCAGAGGTGGGATGAGAATTATGGAGGCCAAATATGCTCAGGATTGGTAGCTAGAATGAATAGGCTATGGCAAGTTAGGGAATGATTTTAGGGAGGATCCCACAAAGATGAGAGCTCAGTCTATTTCGAGCCATTATCACTGACAGATGTGTATGCACACAGTGGGTACAATACATACATACATACATATAGGCTTGAGATTTAGAACTGAAGGAATCTGCTAGAACATCTAGTCCAACCCCATTATTTTACTGATGAGAAAAGCTAAGGCCCAGCTTATTGAAAGTCACACAGGTAGTAAGTGATGAAGGTAGGATATGAACCCAAGTCCTCTGATTCCAAACCCTGAGTTCTTTCTAATCACAACACTATATATATGTGCAGATTGATCCCCAGACCCAATCTTTGTCTTTATGTCAAATGCCCTCATATGCATCTGATCTCTATATCACAGACATTGTCTAATGATTCCCTGTTATATAATTATAAGTCTATAATAGAGGGAGCTTCTTAAGGGCAGAAAACATGCTGCAACTTTTTTTTTTTCAGAATTAGCTTAATCTGTAGAGGTGCATCTATTTGTTACTATTTCACAGCTCATGGGATAGGTCTTCAATTTGGTACAAGGGCCCTTTGACCCTTCCTCACCTGTTTATTGAGGCTTTAACACTTAAAACGGGACAAAAATTTTTGTTTCAGGGCCTTGTTTCTTGATTTCCATCCATTTATAGTGGGGTCCTATGATAACAACAACAATGATGATAATGATAAAAGATAAAACAACTAACATATAAGGCTTCAAAATTCACAAATCTATAAAATAGGTGATATTGTTATTTCAGTTTGATGGTGAGGAAACTGAGGATGAAAGAGGTTAGTTAAAATGACTTGTGTACAGTCACACAATATTTGAGGTAGGACTTGAATTCACATCTTCTTGACTCTAAAATTAGTTTCTATCTACTGAACCATCTAACTGTCTTATGCCTTGATTCCTATTGGGTTAAGCTTCCATATTATTAACATAATAGTTTTTTTTTTTCAGTTAATCTGCTTTCTGAAGAAAAAGGGAAAATTATTTATGGCTACCTTTATAGGATTTAGAATTTTCCATCCATAACATTCACACAATGAATTTAAAGAAGAATAATTTAGGATGCTCTGATGTAATAATCAAAGTCATTGGGAAGGTTGCTTTGTAGAGATGGGCAAACCATTAGAAAATTGGATGGTGGAAGGGGGCTAGACCATAGGAGTTAATAACAGATGTATATGATACCTTTCCCTTGAGATGGTAGCTACTAGAAGCCCAAGTCAGACCTTTCAACAAGATTAAAGAGATGCTATTAATTGCTATTGATCACAGGTCAACAAATTAAATTGCTTCTGCAGCTGCATCTCTGAGAGGTCCAAATGAGAAATGCTGCTAATGGGTCTGGCTGACCCAATGTTGTGATTAATTAAAGAGGGAATGAAACCAAAAAAACAAACAAACCAAAAGAAAAATGTAATGGAAGTCACTCTGGGTATCCTGAGAAATCTTAAAAGGAGAAGAATCCCTAGCATGCAATTGGCCATTTAACCCTTTCTGTCCTGGAAACCTGAGAAGAAAGAGTCACAAAAGGCAACCCTTTTCTCATGACCTAGGATCCATTAGAAGAGCAGTGTAAAAACAAAATTGGTCTTTCAAGTCCCCAAATGGCAATGGCTGACGTTTTGCTTTAGTACTAAGGAGTGTTCACAAGCTGCCAGTATCACTCGATTCAACAAATGATTAGTTTTTTCACATAAATAGTCTGTGAAAGACCCTGTGCCCTACTAATCGCTCTGGCCTGAAAATTTCATTTCAAAACATATGATAAGAAAACAAGTTTCAAAAGTGACCTATGGTTCAGTCATTTAAGTTGTTGAATCAGTTGAGGCAAAGGAAAATGGGGTGGATTATGGCTAAGTACCATTGCACATCTTAAGCTTTGTTAGACATATGATACCACCCAAGCAATATTACAAATTGGCAGATGAACAAATGACCTTAATGTCAATAAGTCTTGGGTTCAAGTATGCCTCTGACACACACGTGTAACAGGGATAACCGCTTGGTTAAATCCCTTAACTTCTTAGTGACCCATGAATTGCTGATTTGCTTTGGAAGAGGGAGTTTCCATGCTGGATATTCCCACATTAATGGAATCACACATTTGGATTAAGAAAAAAGAAAAAGCCAGCCAGCCACTAACATGTTATAAAATGGTACATCTTTGAGTAAGTGTCCTTACTGTTAAAACACAGCACACAGTTGCATATTTCAAAGAAATCCAGTGAAAGAACACTGTACCTGTCAGTCCTTATTACCCCAGTGTTTTATAATACAAGTGCTCTCAGACTCATTTACTGCAGCTAATCAAGACTCTACAGGAATTAGATTAATGGGAAGGTGCTTGGGGTCAGTAACTACATATGCACAGTACCGCTTAGGTATATGATCTATGGTGCATAAGTCTATTTTTTCCCTTTTCTCTTAAATCTATCAGTCCTGAGTCACTAGCTTAAGCACATAGCACATATTTTGTTTTAAGCACTTAAGCCAAATTCTTCCATGTCTTTCACTTCTCATTTGGAAATTGTTACCATTGAAGTCATGAAGAAAGTTGACCCTGAGATAGGAACTTTATTCTCACCCTGTGGGTGGCTTGAAAGGGTTAATGCATCTTTCAGAAGACTGCTTCTTTTCATTTTAGTTCATCAATGGAATTCTTAACTTTGTTTATTATAAATGCTCTTAGTTTAAGCTTCTAGAAGGTTCAAGAAAACCAAAGCAGAAAACTACATAGAGTAGAATTTATATATTCCAACAGAGTTAAAATGCAAACCAAGTTTGAATACTTGGTATCCTTTGCTTTTTACTTTGGGAATATGGTGGTAGTTCTTTTATCCCACTCCCCTCCATGGAACAGCTTCCAAAATAAACCCAAAACAACAAGAAGAAGCCTGAATTAGTAAGATCAGACAATTAACTTTACTGACTTCTGCTTTGTGGGGGATGAAACACTTTTTCTTGCAAGTCTCTCCTCCCATCATTCTTGCCAGCAAGGGGGGGATAGAAAGTAAAAGTCTAAAATAATGACAGGAGTCTATTCTTGCACTGAAAAACTTCCAGGTTTATTTCACCTGCAAAATTCGACTCCGATGCTTCATCTGGGCATAGAAGTGACTCTTGATCCTTGAAGATGATGCCAGGGAAATTCAAGGGCTGGCTGACTGGTTCTACCAGGCTGAAAAAGGCTTCAGATCTGGTTCCTACAACAGACAGCATTTATTTGCAGGGACCAGTTTTCTTCGTCAATATCCACTGGAACAAAAAAAACCTGTTTCTGAAATGGGGTAAAATATCAACAGCTGAAGAATGAAAAATACTGAAGTGTGCATACTACCTTCTCTGGCCAAGCAGGGTTATATGTCTGGGGGTGATCCCTGGTTATGATGTCTCTGGAAAATGACATTATGCAGGAGTGCGTGATGGAGAAGCCATTCTCCTCATCAGTATTGCATAAACACATGGAGAGAAAGAGAGACCTAGTTCTATCACTTACTAGCCAAGCGACCTTGGACAAAATCATTTAGCCTCACTGAACTTTCATGGTCAAATGAGGGAGCTGAACCAATTCATCCTCAAGGTCCCTCCCAGTTCCAAATCATATTCTGGGTGACCTGCACATAAGAGAGACCTTATGAAGAGAGACTTTTTCAGTCTCTATCATCTATGGTTCACACATTGGGTAGACCACCTCTGATGTACTTATTGGGAGGACAAAGACATGAGTCATAATGGGTACACAAACATGGATGGGCTGCAACCTGCTTCATTGGAAGGGATACCTTCATTGATGGGATCAAAGTTTCTTTGGAATACTAAGGTGTGATTTTCTCTTAGAGATTTACTAGAAACTGCTTTGGGATCCATGAGTGCTAACCTAGTTTATTAAGAAGAAAAAGAGAAGCACACATGCCATTAAAAAATTACCCTGAAATGATAACTAGTTCTAAATAACTAGTTCTTGCCTCAGTGTCACTCTCCAAAGATGGAAATCATTCAACACTAGGTACTGAACAACTAACTAGAATGGGGCAGAGGGGAAATGAGAAAACTTGGGAAGTAAATTATACTACAAACAATGTTTGCTGGTTAACACACTTTATATTTAACAAAATAATTTTTTAATAATATATTCTTTTACACATCAAATATTGTTGCTAGAATCCCTTTTTACAGTTTAGTGTTTAGGTTTTGTTTCGTTTTGTTTTTTCTTCACTAGTTTTCAGGCACACTATTGTTCAAAAATTGTAGAAATTGGGTCCTCATTAACCAACATCAGCGACAAGCAAGCTGTTGATCCCAAACTTGCACATTGTTGGACTGAAAGCTCAGAAACCAAAAGAGGAAGGAGGAACAGGAGCGGGGCGGCAGGGAAGGGAGAGGAATGGTGGTCCACAAACAAAGCCTTAAAAAGAAAACGACCGACACAACTATAAACAACCTTATTGTTTAGGGTTTGGCAAGAAGATCTCAATGGCCTGTTGAGAAGAAAACTATAAAATGTAGTGGGTTTCTGGGAAATTATTACAGTGGAGGCTCACATCTCCCTAAAGGCTGGGAGTGGGGTTGGGTGGGAAAGGGGAACCCAAGAAAACCAACCCTCTGTCAGCTCTACAAAGTCTTAAGGGAAACAGCAGAAGCCCCTGAATGGGTTGGGGTCAGGGAGACTCTTTCTGACAGCTTACCAAGGTAAGGGCAGTCCTCCTTCAGCAATATTTGTAACTACTCCCTGAAGAGTTTCTTGACTGATGATATAGTAAATTCTTGCTGTGACTCTCACTGTGCCTATCCTTTGATGCAAATGACTCTATCTCAGCTTCCCAATTGCATTTTTCCCTTTCTATTCCCCATAAAGGACATCGCGGCTCCTTAATAATAGATGGGGCACTATGCTACATGGCTCTATTCATGGTATTCTTTGTGTTTCAAACCTCATTCCTGTCATTTATTATTGTTATTTTATTTCAAAGAATGTGGATTTTTGAAGCTGGCAACAGACAACCTCCACGCAAAGGAAACAGTATTGTACATCTCTGTCTATCCGTGAGCTGACACCATGGAATGCCTTTACTTTTGAGTGGAGGGATAAATCATGCAGAATTGTTCATGAATGATTCATGACTGTCTATATGATATATTCATGGTGGCAACCGAAAGGCACTAGCTTCCCTGCAAATTGGCATCGTAAAGGATGGCGGCATTGGCCTGTTTCAGTGCAACCGAAGAGATACCATGGAGAGAATGTTGGGGGTTAGCTCCCCGATGCATTCATTTTAGGCATGACAAGTCTTTTCTCTTGATGACATTAGGCATTTTCAGGGAGGAAAGCCTCGCAATTTAAAATGAAAAAATGGGCCACAGGGATGGCAGAAATATGTATCCTGAGGTCGGGCCAGTGGCAATATGAGGGCTACCCATAGGGGAAATTTAACCCTTCAGGACAGCTGAGGGATTTAGGTCCCAAAAGGTCTAAGGAGTGAGACAGAGGCAGCATGCACAGGAATGAAGCAAGAAGCTTTGGCGGGAGACTCTCTTTCTTTCTAAGCAGAAGCCCCACAGGGTTGGTTGATCCAGACTGGGGCCCTCCTCATGAGGTCCAGATTACCACAAGAACAGGAAGAGGAAAGAAAGAAAACCTAATTAGAGGCAATCTTAGAATTTCCCAAAGGATCAAATGGTGTTTGCTTCAGTGTCCTCAGGACCAGAGAGTGGAATTAGCAACAAGTCATGTTGCCCAGATTCGGAGTTTCTATTCTACACTTGAATCAAGATGGTCTTAGGATACCCTGTGTATTTTTTTCTGTTACTGTACTAGCAGCATTGCCAGGGCAAGCTTGAGACCTTGCAAAGGTTCACTGTTTATTTCTATGTATACATGTGCATATATATATATTTATATATCGTGTGTACATATGTACCCACATATATGCACACATACATACATATCTTTAAATGGTCATCTGATAAAGGTGTATTGTGCAAGTCTCACCCTAATCTCTACCCTAATCACTAATTTAAATCAGCACTTGAGGTGGAAAGTGTCCTGAATCTTGTCTTTTTCGACATAGGGCTGAGAGGATATTACTATAACATGATAAAGACAGGCTCAATCCAGGAAATGTATACAACCTCCTGGCTTTCAACCAAGTCTGGCCTCCAGAGCCAAGGCTGTTCAGAACAATTCGGATTCACAGTGGGACTGTTTGACTTGGCTCTCAGAGTTATATTGCCAGATGACAGTGCTATTATGTTCATTTGAGTGTGTTTGGGACAATCCAAACTCAGTACAGCGGTATGATGAAGTCTGGTGGCTAATGTAATATTATTAAAAAAAAAATCTTTCAAGTGGAACCCTGTTTCTTTGCCATGGCTGTATTTGGGTCCAGGTTTTCCATCCCACCTTAGATTTGCGTTGGTAGTTTCAAGGTCTTACTCTTGAAACTCAAGTGGTTTTCCTCAGTATGTGAGGCACCACCAGGCGGAGAGAGCATTCAGTCCCTACCCTGTTCTTAGAGCCCCCTCCCAGTCTCTGCTTCTCTTTTCCTAGCACAGGACATGAACGTGATTGACGTGGGTGGTTTGATTAATCTGAGTCTTGGTGTGCTCCTTAGTTGTAAATATGCTCACTATGTAGGCATTCCTTTTTCTCAGCATTTTGGCTCAGCTGGAAACTTTTTTTTTTCATTCTATAGAATCTGGTCCCCAAGATTCTAAAAAGGGAGGGAACCCACAATAGGAAAATGCCATGTTTGAAGTACAGAAGAGTAAAAAGGAGTTAAACAGCTGAAGATAAATTGGCAGGTCAGAGGCATCACCAGCAAAGGCGTCTGTGAGTGGATGGTATTTCCTTTCTGAGTCAGAAATCCCGTCCTTGTGTCACCGTCAAGCATTGGGACTTACAAAAGCAGGTTAGATAGCTAGATACTGTATATATTCGGTATAGCAAGAAAGAGAAAGAGAGAAATTTCCTCTTAGTAAAATATTCACTTTTGTCAACCCTAAAAGGTTTTGCTGGTGACCCGGTTGTAGCTGGCAGGAGTTTTGTTTTGTTTTGTTTTAAACATGTGCAGTGTAGAAGCCATAACATTTTTTTTTCGTTTTATGGACTTGTCATTGGTTGGGATTCTGCTTTAAACAGTCAGCTTGCCTTGGCATTCACGTTTTGAACACTGAGCAGGCTTCCACCAGTCCCCGTTGTGACAGTGACAGATGTTACATTCATCCACTTTCACTTCAATGCCAGCCGGAATTATTGTGGTTCCTGCAAAGCAGTTTGGACCTGGAATACATACAGAAATAGATTAATTAATGAAAATGGGCAGGGCAAAAACAAAGTCATGTCAGAGGCAAGCCACTCTGTGGAGTTGCTTATCATCTGAGAGATCTCTAGTTTTCGTCTCTCAAATTCAACTGCAGCCACTTTTTATCCAACGCCACCACTGGCTGCATATACATGCTTTTTTGGTTTCCTTTCCTTTCCTTTGTTTTTATGGGGCTGATTGCAGAGCTGTTTGGCGCATGGAATTTGCTAAATTAGAATTCTATGGATAGCTATGTTGGTTCTGTCCTCCAGTTAGCAAGGCCCACTAGAGACTTAGTTATATAAATGGTAGACTAGGGTTAGTATTGGCTATCTCTATCAGATGCCTGATACTCCCATCTGGTTTGTCTCCCCCCTCTCCAGTGTTAACAGAAGATAATGAAGCCTCCCAAACCTGCACCTCCCTCAACTCCTGGATTATAGCACCTTTTGGAGCCCAGTTCCTGGAATTTCCAGCATGTTTCTTGATAACAATGAATAATTCATGGGGGATGATTTATTCATATCTCAAGCAAGTGTTGTTAGTGGTTCATTTGATTTTTATAAATGGAGTTCCTTTAATCTGTTGGCTACCTTTCTGTGCATTTATTTATTTGAGCAGAACAATGACCAAAAGAATAACTTCAAAGTCAGCAGGAATTTTATTTTCTTGGGTTCATAAAAGCCTTACTGAAAATGCCATCTAGCTCTTTGTGGATGGATCTTTTAAGATTCTCAAATTTCATTCTGTCTCTCCCTTCTCCTCTGTCTCCCTTCCTCTCTCTCCTTCTCTTCTCCCCCTTTGGTTCCCCTTCTCCTCTCTTTCCTTTGCTCTGTCCCTCTCCCACCTCTCCTTTTATTTTCTTTCCCCCTTTTCTCTCCCTCCATTCTCTTCCTTCTTTATTCCCATTCTTCTCTCTCTCCCTTTTTTCCTCCCTCCTCTCTCCTAATCAGTCTTCTGTTACCCCTTTCTCTTTCTCCTACCCCTCTCTCTTTTCTCTGTGCTTCCTCTCCTCTCTCTTCCTCCCTCTGTCTCTCTTCTCTCTTCCTCCCTCCCTCTGTCCCTACTCACTCTTCCTTGCCCATCTTTCTCCTTCTCTCTTTCCTTCCTCCTTCCTCCCTCTCCTTCCTTTCTTCCCCATCTCCGTATCTTTCATTCTTAAATACCCCCTCACTTCTACTTTCCCCACACACCTGCACATACACCTGCACACACAATTTAAACTGATGATGAACTTCAGATCTAAATGAAAAAGAAGTATCATTGTTTTCCAAGTTTCAAGTAATGGAGTGGGAATGGGCCATATTGCTGATGTTTTGAATTAACTAGGAATATCAGTTGTGGGAGCACTAGGTATGGTGGGGAATACACAGGTATTCCTAACCCCAACCCTGTTATTTCTTAAGCAGGCACTGTCAAATTATTTGTTACCTACATGACACAAGACTTTGGCAATGTGTACCAATGCTTCTTAAGCATCTCTTCTGTTGCTATGAGTTTATAGTAGGGCATTTCCCCCCTGCAGAACTAATATCAGATATGCTTTGCAATCCCACTTGAAACTGAATCTATGATTTAAACAATACTTAATGTTACTCAAGTAACAAAACATACTTGCCACCAGTGCCTTGTTAAAGCCATAACATCTGCCACCAATTGTTTTAGTTTGGGTCTGCTCTGTGGAGGTGATTTATCTGTAGTGCCCACACTATATCTGTATTCATGTTTCTTTCCTTCACCCTGTGGGACAAGTGCATAAAGCAATGTAGACACGCGTCTGACACTTCAGGCCTGGCTATAAGATTCATATTGGAAGCACTAACTGGAGGTGATTGCAAAACTCAATCAGCTGTTTGATTTCCCTGTATTCTCCCAAGAGGAGAGAACGATTTTATCAATGGAAGTCACATAAGCCGTAGTCCCTGTCATCCTCATTACTGAGTATAATAGGGAGACTGAGTCAGTTCCACAATCCCCTGTCAGGGTTCTGTTTGATGGTTCTAGATTACTCTAAAGCAGGGGTTCTTAGCATGGGGTTGGACTTGTTTGTGTTAATATTTTGGTACATATATTTCTATATATTTCATTTCCTTCATAATTCTATGTATTTTACTTTATACATTTAAAAATATTACTCTGAAAAGGTGTTCATAAGCTTTATCACACTTCCATAGAGGGTTCATGATACAAAAAGAGTTAGGAATCCCTGCTCTAAACGCATCTAAAGCTAAATAGTGATGTAGACCAATGAGCTGGTTCCAAAATTAAGTTTTTTTTCTTTTTTACGAACTTGGGTACAGCAGCCTTTTTGTATCTCCAAGGCTGCTGTCAATAGACAATTACTAGCCAGGATATTTCCATGTAGAAGTCAAGGGACCTGATGAAGTCTTAACTGAGTTCAAGAATAAAAACCGACTCACTGGGTTTTATTTATTTATTTTTTGTAGACCGTAAAGGAGGAAAAATTCTCATCCTAAATATATCTCAGTGATTGTTCTTATGGGGAGATGGATGTAAGAGAGGGGGTGAAAATGAAAAACAAAACAAAACTTTGTGTCTCCACAACCCAATGAATTCAACAAAAGGATTAAATATGATCCTACAAATCCTTTCTCAGATGCATCAGAGGTTGGGGAGAATCTGTCAAATAAAATCTTAGTATTTTAATTATTTTCACTATTTTTCTTCAATTTATTCTCTAGGATTTTCTAAGTATACCAGTGTATCATCTGCAAAAAGTGATAGCTTTGTTTCCTCATTACCCATTCTAATTCCTTCAATTTTTTTTCTTTTATTTTTTGGAGTTGTTCATTTTTAAAATCCTCGATTATTTCAAAAGGGTCATGCAGGTAGGATCAGGGTGAGGGAATTGGACTCAGGAAAGAAAGGATCTTTCCAATTACTATCAATGACTACCTGTACATTTGGATACATTTGGCAAAATGCCTCTCTTTCCATAACTTCCTTTTTCTATGTATGACCAAATAGCTCATAGAGAGGTCTGACTATATTTGATTAACCTCTATACATCATCCTGTGAATGCTACTTATAGTACTCTGCACTCTCAGTGGGTGCTTAGGAAATATTAATTGATGATGTCAGTGATGTGGCAGGAAGCCCCTTTGTATGACACCAGGCCTAATGGGTCACAGTATGAATGGTGAGGTAGGGAACATTCAGTTGCCCCAGTCACAGCAGGGGTATTTTTATATTACCAGAAACAACTCTTTCATCTCCTTAATTTTATTAATACCATGATTTTATTAGTGCCCTTCTGAGAGCTTGTTGGTCTAACTATATCCAGCGATTCTTTGGCATTTGATGGTCTCATCTCCTTAAAAGTTATTTTGATATTTGTCCTATAGAACAATCAATGGGATATGGATGTTGTCTGTCTAAGACACACCTTCATTTGCAATTACCACATTCATTTTTGATTAGTTACCCACTTCCCACCAACATATTATTTCAGAACTCTAAGACATACCTTTGTTGAATTTCAGTTGCTCATGGTCCTGGCGATGACTTCCTTTGGAATGGGAATAATTCTATTTACTTCACTCTACTCAAGCCCCTACATCAGGGGAAGTTACTTAGGAAAGCAAACTGAATTACAGAAGCAACATATTTGGATGTGGAGCCCTTGGAGAAGGCCCAAAGGGGAGCAATGAAAATGATTAAACTAAAGGCTGGCAAATGGGACCTCTGAGGAAAGGTTAAAGGGATTGACTTATTTAATCTGGAATGAGAAGATAGAGCTGTAATTCAGTAAGACTTTTAGTATGAAGGGTTATTATATGGAGAATGGTGATCAACTGTTCATCTCCACAGGGGCTCAGAATAAAAGGAAATGGGAATAAATCTTATCTTGAAGGAATTAGATTGAATAACTGTATACTATATGCTTCTATGAGGAAGTATATACAGTAATTCACTCTAATAGGTGACTGTCACCAAGAAAAGGGGCAAGATCTTTCTCTTGGAGATCTAGCAGAGTGATGCAAGGTAAAGAGATTGGTCTTAGAGTCCGAGGGCCTCAGTTAAAACCCAACCACACTGTCATACCATCCTTCCTGAGAGAACTTAGATGAGGCACTTAATGTTGATGGGCCTCAGTTTCCTCATTTGTAAAAAGTGACTGACTTGAATTACATGACCTCTGAAATCCTACTAGATCTATGATCCTTTAGTCTTTAAAAACAGAGGAAAGCTCATTTCCCAAGTACAGCTCAGCTCAGGCAGAAAGCTTTACCAAGAAAAAAGGGACTAGATATACACATACATATGATAGGTAGCTATAGATAGACAGATAGATAGATAGATAGATAGATAGATAGATAGATAGATTAGATAGATTAGATACATAGATAGATAGATTGACTGATAGATAGGAGCTGGTACTATAAGAACTCTCTGTCTGTTGGTCTGTCTGTCTCTGTCTCTGTCTCTCTCTTTCTCTACACACACACATATGGGGAGGGAGGGAGGAAGGGAGAGAGAGAAAAAGAGAGAGTCAGTTCTTGTAGTACAGCTGCTATCTTTAAAATGGGAGGACCTTGAAGGTGACTGGAACTCACAATTCCTTGAACTTTGCCTCTGGTACATTTCACAAGCTCTGGACACAGGGAAGGCTAAGGCTCCCACAACTGGTTTTGCCTCTCTAAAGATGTCTGGAGTACCACTTGGATTGATTACTATATCTTAAATTTTTTCATGATCAATTATTATAGTTCTAAGGGAATGCTAATGGATCAAAACATTAAAATGGGAGATAATATGAAAATATGGCCTGTAATAAATTTCAGCAATTAGAAAACAGTTTGGTAGGAGGAGTCGGAGTCAGGGAAGAATCCAATAGCTTTCTTTCTAACCATGGTCTACAGGTTCCTCTTCTGTAAAACAGAGAAGTTGGACTAGATAATCTCTGCCACTTACTATCTGTGTGACCTTGGGCAAGTCACTTGGATAAGTCTCTGGGGCCTCAGTTTCCTTATCTATAAAATGAGGGAGTAAGATTAGATGACATTTGACATCCCTTCTAAGGTCTAAATTTATGATAGATAAAGGCCCTTTCATTTCTAATTGTAAATATCCTATTCTGTTCTCATTCCACATTGCCTTGTGTAGGTTAGAGTAATACTGTCTGATCCTTTTTCCCCCTTCAATGTTTTGCAGATTTTAATTAGATCAGGTTTGTATGATCACTCTGAATACCCTTGAGAAAGATAAGCCATAAATATCAGATACTGGGTTTTTGCAAGTGATATTCCAGATGTCTTTATTTTTATTTTTCAGGAAATAGGGCAAGGTGTGAGTGGAATACCTCTTTAAGAGAAAGAAAAAACAGTCAAATGTTTGAACAGCCATGTGAGAGCAGCCAGTGAATAAGTACTTCAGCTCCCTCACACAAGACCTTCTGCAAGGCTATATTTGAAATAAAAGGAGAAAGGTAATAAAAACCAGCAAAGGGGAAAGAAGAGTCTCTGGGTGTTTTGTGGGTAGGTTTACACTGCTGTAAATCAAGCAGCATTTCCACAAGCCTGGGCTTGCAAGAGTAAGGGTAAAGAAGACCAGTATGTGAGCTTCTCTCCGTTATAATATGGTCCCTGAAAAATCCGCTACCCATAGCTACTGAAAAAACAAAACAAAACAAAACAACCACTTTGAGATTTGCATTCTAGCGTCTAATATGCCTGGATTTTAACTCTAAGATCTTCCTCAAAAGGGGAGATGTCTAGGCACAGAACCCAAATTATAAGAGATGAAAGATACTTAAGAGCCTAGATCTGTTTTCGTGTTGCCTTTGGACATGTAGGGAGGTTAGGGGGTCAGATGGCTCTAGAGAAGTGAGAATGTTTTCTTGACAGCTACCGTGTTTCCCCGATAATAAGACCTATCCCGAAAATAAGGCCTCCCCTTACTGTGTAAGATTCCTCTAAAATAAGCCCTATTGAGATTGCTACTGTAGTGAAGGTGATCCCCTGCGCTACACGCTACATTACGGTACCCTCTGTATACACCGTCCCCCCCCCCCCCTGTGAAACGCACGCTGCGCTCCGAGCTGCATCCAATTAGAACTGCAGCAGTGAGCGCATCATCCTGTTCTTCCCCAGTGATTTGCTTATTGAATAAAGGTACATTTTTTTGTTCACATTTACCTGTTTATTAAAATTGCTGTCAATGTTCATTAAAATAAGCCCTCCCCTGAAAATAAACCCTCTGGTGTTTTTCTGTCCAAAAAAAAAAAAAAAAAATAAGACAGTGTCTTATTATCGGGGAAACACGGTAGTTCATCTATATGCTGACTCAGCTTTCTCACCTCAGCCATATCCCAGGACCCCTGTGACCTCCAAGGGACTTAGTCTTTCTAAACTGAGACAAGTTCCATATAAGGGACTTGCTGAGGCTACAGGGAGGCCCCACTGACTGCCATGCTTCTGATACAGTGGCATCACTGTGATGCAAGATGATGAAGGACAACAGAGAAAAGAGGCAGTACTGGATTGATGAACTTTGATTGGGAAAGAAACACTGGGAGTCAAGAGGCCTGCGTTCTACATCCAGTTCTGCTACAGTTATCTATTTGAATTAGGCAAGCCAATTAACTCCTTCAAGTCCTATCTGTTAAACAGAGTAGCTGCAATGGACAGAGTACTTGGCCAGCAGTCATGAAGACGAGTCCAAATCCAGTCTCCGACACTAACTGTATGACCCTGGGAAAGTCACTTAACCCTATTTGCTTTAGGTTCCTCATCTGTAAAATGAGCTGGAGACGGAAATGGCAAAACACTCCAGCATCTTGCTAAGAAAATGCCAGTTGGACATTACTGAACAACAGCAACAACATCTGAAAAATGGGGTAGTAGGACTAGCTGATCTCTACAATTCTAACATTCTGTAATTCTATGATTCAAATTCTACAGGTTTGGCTGAAACTCAGCCACTTGGGGTCGTTTTCCCTCTTCTTTTTTTCAGAAGTCCAACCTTTGTCTGGAATAATTAAGTATGATGTAAAGACTATGCAGGAGGTCAATAGCCTTTTCTATCAGGTGCCCTGTCCTTGGTTTGGATCAAAAGTCATTGCTTATGAGACAGAATGAGGACAATTAAATAGCTCATCATGTGCAGGTTAGAGGTGGCAGAAGTCCCGTATTTTCTCTTAAAAAAGGAATTTCATAAGCTAGGAACAGAAATGTATCTCATTTTTTTCAGTCATTAAATGAGTACATAGGTACTTTAGAAAACCACCTTCCTGCTATGATTTGGACAGTATGGAACCCTACCATAGACCACCAACAATGAATATCTCTGTCTAGTGGTCTTGACATGATGCCTCTATGCTTGAATTTTCCATGAGAGAGTTGGGTTCAAGTCCTGATTCTGTTGATTACTAGCCATGGGTGTATAAATTACTTCACATCTCTTAAGTTTGTTTTCTTGATTATTGAAGGAAGGTGAGCTAGATCATTTCTAAAGTTGTTTCTAGTTATGACATTCTCTGATTCCTTTGCAAATAGTTTTTGGATGGAATAACAATACAATTATCATTGACCATTAACACCTTCAATTTAGTTAATTTTTATCAGATTTTCTCTAGCAAAGAATAGAGAGAAGACTAATCAACAAATACATATCATACACTTACTTTATGCCAATAGAAAGACAAAAATAAAGCATCACCTTCCCTCAATAAATTTACATTGTACTGGGGAAATTCTTGGAGTCCTGCTTAGGAAGACAAGTTCAGTCAGAGTCCATCAGTTATGGTGGTAAGAGACAAGGTGGCTAAGGGGCAGCACATTGGTATAAGGTACTAGAAAGGAAGGAGAGTACAAAAGGGGAGAAAGATTGTTGTATAAAGGGAGGCAGCAGGTCAGGAGGAGGAAACTATTTTTGTTTTCAGTTTTGCCTGGGGTTGATTCTTATGAAAGGACTCAGAAATAGCCTTCCTTTGTTCAACTTTGGGCTTCCTCCATATTCTAGTAGCAATTATATTTTCGCTCTGCCTCCCCAGGGTTTTCTTTTTGAGAACACTTTGCTGAAATCAAAATCCTGATATTTAAATATCTTTTCTCTCCCCACTCCCTTTTCTCAACCCTTTTCCCTTTTCTCTATCACTTCTCTTCTCTCTCTTTTTTCTTCATCTCCCTTTTCTTTCCCTCCCTCTCTCTTTTTCTCTCCCTTTTATATCCCCTCTCCATGTTTTTCTTTATTTCCTTTTCTCTTTCTCTTCTTCCTTTTCTTCCACATTCTCCTTCCTCTTCCTTCTCTCTTCATTCCTCTCTATTTCTCCAGTCTTCATCTCTCCCTCTTGATATTAACAATTACTCTACAAAAAGGAATCTTTAGGAGCCATTTCATGCATTAACATCTGTTGTTAGCTATCTTCTGGTGCTAAGAGGTGGAATGGGAGATGGGGAAGAGGGAAGGGTATTGAACAGGATGGGAAGAGCTAACAATAAAATGCCTGAGTGGAGTAGAGGAAAAGATGTTATTGCTGCCTCCATTCCTTTGGGAATACTGACAAACCTAAGAGAGGTCAGCATATCAGAGTGGACGAATTAGTAACTATAGTTGATTGGTTAGAGACCCTTGGTCCCCTGGGTCTTTGTTCCAGATCCTCTCCACTTTCTAGATATCTGTTTCTCAGGGGTAAAAAGGGTTAATGACCACCACATAAAAAGGCTTTATCATAATAAACTCATATAATGTTCCTGATTCCAACTGAGATCTAGCATTGCTCAATAGGCCTCTTTAAGCATTGCCATTTCTGGCCTTGATTTGAACATTTTATAATTGACACTGGGTGTCTTTTAGAAATTTGTTGTAAATGATCTTCCTGCTGCATAAATGAATCTGATTCCTATTGTGCAAAGCTATAAATGTCCTGTGTTTATTTGGCAGTGCCTTTAAAACATTGTTTCAACAAATAGTTCACTTATAGGACTCTGCCTATCCTGGATTATTATTATTAGATTGAATTATGGACATCCTCATAGCAGATTCTAATTCTTTTCTTCATGAAGTCTGATGGATGATATTGTGCTATGAAAAAGCAAGCAGTCTTTCTGATCAGGTG
Source organism: Petaurus breviceps papuanus (assembly GCF_028583685.1). Taxonomy (NCBI): domain Eukaryota; kingdom Metazoa; phylum Chordata; class Mammalia; order Diprotodontia; family Petauridae; genus Petaurus; species Petaurus breviceps. The sequence goes on from NW_027187376.1 coordinate 4,896,384, forward strand.
GACTCATTTTCCACTATTGAAGTCTTGGGGCAGATACTCCTAAAATGCCAGTTATTGTCACCAACAGCATTGAAAGTTGAATAAGATCCTAGCCCCTCCCTAATAAGATGTCCCCATTCCTTGCCGAGGACTACATCTATCAGATTTCAGGTACTGAAGGGTGCCTTTGGAATATGGATCATATCATCATATCATATCATATCATATCATATCATATCATATCAATCATATCATATCATATCAGCCTTCTAGCCTCTCGCTCATGAACTACCTCAGAACTCTATTTATTAAAGCTAAAAAACAAACAAAAAACTTCATATCAAGGTGGCAAGATTCATGAAAGATTTTCTCCAAGGCCACCCTAAGGCTGCCTGTTAATCATTTTATTTGTAAACTCAATATTGCCAAACTCCCATGCAAATTTTAGACTGAGAGCTCAGGGGAGTTTTCCTGGTCCTTAAATATGCAAGATTTATAGCCCGGTGCTCCAATTAACTAAGCAGAAAGGGTTAGATCTGAGAGACAAAAGACCAGGGTGGTACTACCCCTTCCCTTTCCCTTCTTTGCTCTCTCCACCTCCTGGCCTCCTTCCCTCAAGAAAAAAAAAAAGCTTGTCTGTGTTTAGTTTTGCAATTTAAAGTAGTCTTTGTAATCAGGACCCACGTCAGCACCAGCATAGCTTCAGGCACATAATGGTAGCTGAACAATTGCTTATTGGTTGATGGATTGCTTGAGTGGGTCCTCCTCAGTCCTGTATATGCTAGAAAGGGATGTTTGTAACTTTTGGTAAATGGTTGTAAGATTTTGCCTTTGCATGAAATTTTCAATCCTTTCCATTTTTATTTGACAACTAGATTTGATTGATGGATTAATAATTTTTTCAAGATATTATTTGATCTTACATTTGTATGAGATTAAACTTTTCAAAATGCTTCCATTATCTCATTTGTGTCTCATAACAGAATAGGAATTACATTCTTATTCAGCATGTAACGGGACTCCTTGGACCATTGTGACATGTATGTCAATGAAATTCTTAGCACACACACATTTTGTAGCAATGGACCAACGAGAAACAAAGTATCTCATACCTAAAAACCAGATCATTGATTCTTCTGAAGACATAGGGGGTCACCAAATGCCCTAAGTTATACAACACATTGCTGATCTGTCCCGGTGGAGGGATTTTCCTTACTGGGAGTGCCCTATAAGAGTGAAATTATAAATGTAGATAAAGAAGTAATATAATACTATTTTTATATCATCACTGTACATAGAATAATGCTCATGGGTACTATGAATAGGCAGCAAGGATTATCCATGTTACAGTTTGACATTAAGTAATTGAGTCTTTCATAGCAATGGAGCATCTCTGAAATGAATGATTTAGAAAGTGTGGGTCTTAAAAATAATTTGATTACCCCTATGACCATTTCTATCAAAGGTCTGAGCAACCCTCTCTATTGTTATGCTCTCAATACGCATCATGGATCCTTGGCCCATCACTGGAACAGGTCATTTGGGTAAATATTGCAGTGGGTACTCACAGAGCAAAGGTAGCATTAGCTGAGATGTATTCCACTATTTCTCTCCGAATCCTTCTATCAGGGCCCATGTTACTCAAGAAAATTAATGCATTTTATTCATGCTTCAGAATAGCTGCCTTTGTAAACTGTCCAAGTTTGAAAAGGGGAGGAGGTGTTTGGATGTGCATGTGTGTGTCAGTTGGGAAATACTTCAAATTTCTGAGAGTCTGGGAAATAGGAAGTCACTAAAAAAAAGGAAAGTATAGGAAACAATATTAAAGAATCCCCTCAAATTAAACGCAGTTTTGTTTAAAGGCTGTAAATTCAGAAACTGTTTATATTCCTTTCCTGAGGTTTGCGGTGCAATTTAAAGCCTAGAAAAAAAAAGACTATCCATCTGGTCCAAGCATCAGTTGCTGCAAAATAAACAACCTCCAAAACCAAACTTCCCCAAAGGTTCTCTGCATTGCTGATGTGCTGAGACATTCAGGAGTGCAGGAGTATCCTGGGGAATGTATTATCATTTTCTACATGAGGCAATGGGGCCCTGGTCTTTCTGAAAAGAAACTTCAATGATTTTTAGACAACAGAATTCATTTCCAAGTAGGGAGATGTCTATGGTTTAATAAACTAAGATTGTTACTACAGAGGATAATATGTGTTCTGAAAATGAGGGGGGGAAGGGTCAGTCTGCATACAATGGCAGAGAAAGAAACCAAAGACCAAAGAGGAAGAAAGTCCGGTGGTCAAAGCACAAAATTTTATTAACTTTAACTTCTCTGATTTGCAATGTATTCACAAATGCAGCCATTAAAAAAAAGGAATTGGGTATGGAAGGAGGCTGAGTGGGGAAACTATACAGATTGGGGAGTACTCACTTCTGACTCAACATGTGCAAAGGACACTGATTTCCCAGGGAATGTCATCAGGCAGATGTTAACATAATGAAATTAATGGGCAGATGTTACAGCAGATGTCAAGCTTTCGGCATCAGTAGCACTTTAGATTGCCCCAGTGAGCTTCTTCCACCAAGTTGGACTTTGGCTCTGGACTGAAGGTTGGTCCAGGCCATTCATGATCCTCAGGTCTCCCTAGTCCCTTCCTTAATTTAAATATGTCCCTGAAATTTATATCCTTTAACATCTTCTTCCCATTAAATGCAAATGAGGGGCACTGCTATAAACTCAGTCAAAGTTGTGAAAATCAATAAGAGACTGTTAGTAGTATTTTGAACTCTAAGGAAAGGACATTGGATGGGAGGGGTAAGTAGGGTTGTTTGTTTTTTAATATTTGCACATTTAATATTTGCATTAGTTCTTCAAATGGGATATGTAAACCACTCCTGTTGCCAAATCTATTGTGGCTAAGGAAAACATCTGGTTGAAATTCCACTGACCTTTAGAGACCCCCAAGTCATCCCATTATGCTAGTTTTCATTCCAAATGGCCCAGCTTAGCCCTAGGGGATGTATTTTCTGGAGCAGTTGAATTGTAAAGAGTGTTTGTGCAGCAGTTGCATTTCCCATGCAGATATTCAAGGCAACTTGTTTAGAATCTCCTGAGCTAGGCACTTTTTAATATTTGCATGTTGGGATTTATCTCCTCTTTGCATCAAAAACTGTGCACCAGATTTGAGGAAGATGCTGGGAAGTGAAGCCTGTTTATCCAGTCCTCCATGTTCCACAAAGAACTGAATAGTAACCAAAACTCTTGTCACCTGTTCTATTAGGAAAATGTCTCCTAGGCCAATCAGGTGTCAAGCTTTCTGCAAGTGAATTCAAGTCTCTGGCTAACTCTTTCATTGACCAATCTATTGCCTTTTAAGATTGGATTTAAGGGGTGGCCAGGTAGCACAGAGATTAAGAGCACCAGCTCCAGTGTCAGGATGACCTGGGGATCGAATCCAGGCTCACACACTTATTACCCACCCAGAAACACCTGGTCGTGTAACCTTGAGCAAGTTACTTAACCCTGATTGCTTAAAAAAAAAAAAGATTGGATTTAAGCAATGAAAACGGGAAGGCTAATGTTGTCAAAGAAACATTGATATAAAGCTGGAAAAGGCCATATAATTCATATAGTCCAACCTCCCTATTTTATACATTTTAATACATTTAATAATTATTATAATTTAGTAATAATTCATTAATTATGCCTCATGTGCATTAATGCAGCACTTTAAAGTTTGCAAAGTACTTTGCCAACATTGCCTCATTTTATCCTTACAACACCACCATGGGAAGTAGGTGTTATTATTATCCCCATTTGTTTTTCTTTGTCCTTTATGTTTGAAGAAGACCAAAATGATAGCACAATGTGGGCATCAATGTACAGTGTTTCAGACTGTGACTGATCATACCAACCCAAGCTCAAAATCTTCTCCCACAGGTTGGGTACAAATGATCCATATGACCATTTGGAAGGGAGACATCTATAAATGTGCATATCTCATGTTTCTACTTGTTTTACATGTGAGAGAACTGAGGCTTGTTGAGTTAAGGCCATGTTAAGTGGCTTGCCCAGGGTCTCAGTGTCTAAAGCTGAATTTGAACTCAGACCTTTCTCATCCCAGGTCCAGCATTCTACCTATGGCACTCCCTAGTTGCCTAGGATGCTGAAGTCAGAAGGAAGTTGTCACTTGCTCAAGGTGATACATGTAGTAAAAAGGCAGAGGCAGGCTTTAAACCCAGATGCTCTGACTATAGAGTCAGGATTCTTCTCCCTGTACCATTATTGGCTGTTTGGGACTATTTTCAGTTGGTTAGAATTTGCTATTTATTATCTTACACGCATTATATCACACTTAAGTGATGTACTTCATGTTGCCTCTGGTCATCTGTTTTCCCCTTTATTTAGCATTCATTTAATAATAATAATCATAGCTAGCATTAAATATTATCATGTTATTAATTATTAATTTAATAATAATACCTAGCACATAGTACTTTAAGGCTCATAAAGCATCTTACAAATATTATCTCATTTAATTTACAACCATTCTCAAATGTAAGTGCTATTATTATCCCCACTTTTCTGAGGCAGATAAGACTTCCCCCAGGGTGACACAGTAAATGTTTGAAGTTAGATTTGAACTCCAAGGGCAGCTGGGTGGTTCAGTGGATAAAGCACTGGACCTTGAGTCAGGAAGATCTGTGGTCATATTCCCCTTCAGACACTTACTAGCTGTGTGACCTTAGACAAATCCCTTAGCCCTGTTTGCCTTCATTTCTTCCTTTGTAAAATAAGCTGGAGAAGGAAATGGCAAACCACTCTAGTATCTTTGCCAAGAAAACCCCAAATGGGGTCCTGATGAGTTGAACATGATTGAAATGACTGACCAGCAACATTCCAGACTCCAAGTCTAGTGCTTTATCTACTGAACCATCTAGTCACTCCCTAAGCTATATGCTGAGGAATTGAGCTTAAACATTAGGTGGAATTCTGAGAATGGAGATCCTTAAACTTAGGAAATTAATACTGACAGTGGAACCTTTATATCTAGCAGTCTTTAACAGATTGTTTTCATGGGAAAAGTCCGGTCCTATCTAAAGGCAGATGATGAGACTAGTTTAACAGTTAAGATGGAAAACTGCCTGAATAACTGTCTCCAATTGGCAGTGTTGGTCTTACTTGTGGCTTTCATGGTTGCTATTGGCAACTCTCAATGAGCTCAGAGAATCAGAGACCTTTGGAGATGCTATTAGGGTGGCCCCTCAATAGTGAGGCTTTGGCAGAATCCTGGGCCCAGATGGTCAGTGGTTCTGAAAATAGTCAGAAAGTTGCCTCTACCCCTTCATACTGTTTTTTGGAATATTTCCTTTCTTTTCTGAATGCATTACAGAGAAGCTAAGTATCATCACAATTTAGACTCCAGCTATAAAAGCTGAAAATAAGAATTCTATTCCTAGAAATTATTAAAATATACTTCTGTTGTTTCATGGAGTTTATTATAATGAGATTTGATCTATAGTCTATGTAGTTTTACAAAGGTCTGAGATAAGATTCTTTAGAGTCTTTAATCAGTAATAATAATAATATAACATTGATTTTGTGTTTTCAGTTTTGCTAAGTGTTTTACATACGTTGTCTCATTTGGTCTTCACAACAAATGAAGAAGGCGCTGTTTTCATATCCATTTTATAGATAAGGAAACTAAGGCTGAGAGAGGTTAAATGACTTACCCAGGGTAACACAGCTAATAAATAAATGCCTGAGGCAAGATTTGAATTCACACCTTCCTGGTTCTAAGTTCAGTATGTTATCTACTGTATCATTTTGCTGTTTCAGATGTAAGTGGTCCAAGAATGGGACCATGCTCTATTCTAGGAAGACCACTTGATTTGTAGTCTGTTGACCTGCTTTTAAGTCCTGGTTCTCTTAACTTGTCTGACTTTACACAAGTTAATTCAACTCTCTTGGCCTCAGTTTTCCCATATGTGAAATTAGGTAGTTGGAGCTTATGAATTAGTTAATCAACATGAATTCAGTAAGTTCCTACTATGTATTAGCTTTTGGACAGGATGAGGAAGATACAAACAAAATGGGAGCTGCTGTCCTCAAGGAGCATACATTCTCCTTGTGGTACACAGCATATCTACAGATACTTACAGGATGTGTACAAAATAAATGTGAGGCCACTGGAGGGGCACACAAACTAGCATTTGGTAGAATCAGGAAAGGCATCCTGACAAGAGGTGTCTCTTGATAATGTCTAAGTTCCCTGCTAATCCTAAAATTCTATTATATTATGAATTATATAGATAGGACTTCAGAATATTTATGTTCTAAAGAAAAGACATGACTAGATATTTAGGAATTGTAAGTCTTGCTTGTGTATCTAATTTTCAGAAATCAAAAGCCTATCTTCTCTACCAATCTGAGGTTGAAAAATCCTCCTGAAAATATTGGCTGGGGATAAAAGATTTCTGTATTGATATTTCAAGCCTGTGAAATGCACTCCCCATATTGTCAGGTAATGACAGAGAGCCTTAATATCAAAGGGAGAGGGCAAATCATGTAGTACTGCCGAGCCAATGAGAGGGAAAGAGTGAAGTCTGACTAATTGATATAGCTAGCATACAGCTGGCAAGTAAAGAGGAAGAGCGAAACATTAATGGGTTGTGTTTTTGCAGATTCAACAACAACACTAGAATCACTTTGACATCACCTTCGGATCGGGAAGACATTTTATGAATCTAAGCTTCTCTTTAATCTGAGTTAGTGTGAAACCTAGATTGGTGAAAGGATCCAAAATAACCTAGAATTCTAATATAGAGTGAAAGGAGAGAAATCATTTATTTGGTGTCCCCAGAACTGTGCTGGATGCTTGTCCAGGGATAGAAGATGAATTCACAGCCGTGATGATGTAAGAAAATTCATGCTAATGAAATGTCAATACAATCAAGCCTATATTTGCTAGATTTTGTATTTTTAAACTACAATTCAAGGTCCTGACAAATAAAGCTTTTACTCTTAAGCTTCTCTCTGAAATCTCTCTGAAGCCAAGGTTTCTATGTCCTTCGATGTGGCCAGAATTTATTTTTTGTTTTTTTAAATCAAGTCTTGTTATTTGAGGAGAAAGACCATATTATAAGATCCCTAGTATTTTTTTCCAGAATTCTTCTGATGTGCCAGTGGTCCTTCATGATTCTCCCATTTCTCAATGCCTTGAAGGCTGAACAGTGATAAAAGTGGCATTGGAAATATATTGAAGTATATTTCACCCTATCTCCAAGCTTTGGACACTGCTCTGACATTAGCTCTGTTATGAGTATGAGGATCTGTATCAAGCTCGTTTATTTTAATCTGACCTGACTTAGTTCCAAAGTTGATCCGTGGGTTCCCCTTTAGGGTGGGCCCCAGTATCTAGTTGGAGCTGAGACTGTTCAGTCAAACCAGTCTACTGAGAATTTACCTGAATGACTCTATGATGGAGCCATGGAAATACCATGGCATCATTACAGATATGGTCATTGACGACTAAAGAGAAGGCTGGCTTGAATAGATACCAGTGAAACTGTGATTCCTAAAAATTGTGTTCCTAATTGCATTCCTAAAAAAAGGTACATATGGACTGGTTTGGGGACTTAAAGGAGTAGGCACCATTTGCTTAGGCATTAACTGCATGATTTGAAGTGCTTTGTCATAGGGAGATGTGAGATTTAAATTCTATTATTTCATCTACTCATTTAGAAGTACCATGTCAGTATATGTTGCCATGATAATTCACTTCCTCCCAAGGTGAGGTTGATGACAAAAATAAAGGAATCATATATACTAAAATATTTATACTGTCCTTTTTTAATAGGAACAGAGTAAATGCCCATTGATTAGGAAATGGCTAAACAAGTTATGGTATACAAACATAATGTAATGTTACTGTGCTGTAAGAAAAGATGAATCTGATGAACCTAGAGAAGCTTGGAAAGATTTATATGAAATGATGCAGAAGGAAATAAATAGGACTAACAAAACAATATACACAATAATTTTAAAGTATAAATGGAAAGAAAGACAACAAAACCACTGAAACTGAAGGCTGTCAAATTATAGTGGACAAATTTGTTCCCAGAGAAGAGATATGAGAACTTTCCCCCCTCCCTGCCTCTTTTATAGAACTGACAGATCATTGTTGTGAGACACTACACGTAACATTTTTTTGATATATTATTTAGTTTTATTGAACTTTTTTCCCTTTCTTAGTTATTATAAAGGAAATATCTTTGAGGATGGAAGTAGGGGAAGAATTACATTGGGAAATAAAATCATGCAAACAAAAAAATAGCAGGGATTTTTTTTAAAGCATCCCAATAAAACTTTTCTCTTCATGCATGTTCAATGTTTCTCAACATTCAGTGATCTTGTTGTCTAAACTAAAGACAGATAAAAAGTAGTGCTGCAGTGAAACAAACAAAAAGATTAATAATTTTTTTGCAGTCTCTAAGTTTCACAATAAAAATCATATGACAAAATGACATTTCTGGGAGCCTGAACAATGAATTTTTGTCATTAGACATTTGGTATTTAGAAGACTTCCTATGCCTGGATATGAACATTCATTTTGAAAAAAAATTAAGCTAATTATCATTGGCAATGACAACAACCGCCACAGAGAAGTACAAAATCACTCCTACTGTGATCATTTTTAGAATAAAATTGTGCTTTTTCATACTCCTCACTAGAACATTATTGAGAAAGAAAGGAATATATTAAGATTCAGGAGACTTAGAGAAGTTAAGAAGAGTGAGAAGAAACAAGGGGTAAGGAGCATTTGGCTGACAGGCAATGAACACGATGAACATATGGTCATCAAACTGAAGTTGCGTGGGTATTGGCATCTCTGTGCCAAATGCCATAGCCATTCCTAAATGCTCCTTAGTAAAGATTCCTGGCTAGAAGATGAGATTAAAGATAAAACATTGAGAGGAGAAAAAATCATTTCAGTTGACCTCAATAGGCTTATTTTCAGGGACAGGTCATTCCCTAGTGCAAGAATAGACTTTGCCCCTTCACTGGTATTGCCAAATTTTCCTTACCTAACCCAGGTGAAGCCAACACATTGACTCTTTTCAAAACAAATGTATTGCTAGTTGAAACAAGTAGAAAAACTTTGTGCGTGTGTGTGTGTGTGTGTGTGGGGGGGGCATGAACTCTTCTTCCTTAACTTTGGGGCATATGATACTCCTTAAGGCTCTAACATATGTAATGAGAACTAGAACACCAGAATCATAACTAGCCATTTTTGACTTGAGGAAAGAAGTATAAACTATGCCTGGGATAAACGGCAATAACTACTGTTCATTTCATTTGATTGAGTTGAGATGGAAAATGGTAAAGATCCTGGAACAACAGAAGTCACTCCCACCTTTTGGGGAGACTCCAGGGGAAAAGCAACAGTGTAAAGGCAAGAGAAGGGGAAGGGATCAGCAGGCATGCAGGTAAGTGCAAGTGGGAGAAGCCATTCACTGGGAGTTTCCTTGTTTAGATAACCTATTCTTGCTCAAGGTTCTATGCTTCTGAAGGACTGACAGTGTTGTCCATGTCTCTCAAAATTTTGGTACCCCCAGACAAAGCTAGAGTGACTACACCCTATGCAGAAAACTCTAATTGATGGGACATATTTTTCTCTTTTTGATGGCAGTTGTGAAAATGAATCTTTGGTCAAACGTTTAACTAATTCATTTTTGTAAGAAGAACAAAAATAATAGCTATGATCACATGCTTGTGATAAATTCATTAGTGGAGTTATGTGAAATTCCTTGACTTTGACGGTTCTTTTAAAATAAAGAGCAAATATGATTTTAATTTGTCTAATACTGATTGAAGCTTTTTTAAGTTTTACAAAATTGCCAAAAATGACTATGTATTTTTGGGGAAAAATAATATCTATGCCTGTCCCATTCTTTTTCAGAAATATTTTACTGTTTTGGAAGGCCATTCGGTATTTCCTATGTTAGATCTGGAATCAATGGTACAAGATATCTTTTCTCTTAAGCAAAAACATGATTCTCACTTGAAACAAAGACTTGTGCTAGTTTCTTGTGTCACTGTGATGGCAATTTAAAAATAATTTATATTACCTGACAAATAGCCAGCAGCCATGTCTAAGTCAACATTTCCCATAGCCACTTACACATGCTTGGTATTCAGGGAATATTGGCCATAATCATTATTAAAAGATGGGCATTAATAACAATAGAGGGTAATAGGGTGACTGGGCCTTTATATTGTACCTGGCCTTGGTCTCAAAGCCTTTACAGATTTTTTCCAATCTAATTAATCTTTACAAAATGCCTCCGAGATAGGTAAGTGCACTTCCCAAATTGACTCTAATGGATATATTAACATTTTGCCTTTCCTTTCTACTTTACAAGTCTTCAAAGTGCTGAATATTATTACACCCACTTCTGAATGGGTGCCCTGTGCATGTCATGGAGAGCGCTACCAGTGAATTCTTGACTGATCCACGTGATCAACCACCCTAGTACAGACACTATTGAGGTTACTGAAAAAATTTTATTACAGGACCCTAGGGAGTTATAGTACCTTAGAGCCCACGCTATTTCCTAGAATCCTAGAGTCATCTGGAATGTGTATGTATGAAACATGATTGCTGGATTTGTAGTAAAAGGAGCTGGATTAAAATCTCATCTCTGTCATTTAATACCTGTGGGGTGCTTGGGCAACTCACTGGAAATCTCTGGGTTTTACATCTCTCATCTGCAAAACAGGATGAGAGTTGTACTAAGTATGGGCTTCTTAACCTTTGTGTAAGTGTGCCATGGATCCTTTTGACAGTCTGGTGAAGCCTAGGAATCCCTTCTCAGAATAATGTTTCTAAAATGAACAAAATCAAGTATATAGGATTTCAAAGGAAGTCAATTATGTTGAAATAATTATCAGAATGTATATTTTTTTAAAACAAAGTTTATGAACTTGATATTAAGAATTCTTGCATTAGATGATCTCACAGCTATAAATATTCCTTCCAGTTATAAATCTATAATCCTATAGATGCTTATCCTACTTAGAATTATTATTATTAATAATATTACTTCTGAATTGGATCTGGCCCTCCTGCTGTGCCTTAGTCCAAACCCATACTATTAAGATGGCACTGGAATTCTTCTGGATTTTAGAGGCATAGACAGAAACTTTGCTTTTTATGCAATGAATCATTCTTTCTATGCTTGGCACTTTTCACTACTGCATTTGCTAGAATTTCCAATAGTCGTGTAGGGAATGGACCTTATTCAAAACCTTAAAAACTCTCCTTACCAACCAGTAAGCTGAAAGGTGATGTAATTGGGTAGAACTGGTCCCAGCAACCCAATAAGATCACTTAATTTCTCCATTCCCACTAAATTAGGTTATGTTCTTAAAAAATTGCCAAATGGGCAGTCTACTTTTACAAGTATTTATAAAGAAATAAATATTATTTATTCTATTTATATGGTGTATAGTATGTATTATAAATAAATATAAATAAGCAAGCATGTTTATCTAATTCCTGTCTGATATGGCTAGTCACCTTTCTCTCTGTAGCCTTCATTTTTTTTCTTCTTTTGGAAAATTACAAAGAATTGGATTAATGGTTTTAATTAAAGAAATGTGTGAATGAAAAAGAAGTTAGGTTGGTGCAGGATGTTAAGAGTACAGAATAACCAACTGATAGCCTGCTAAAGTGCTCCACTGTTATCTTCATAATGTCAAGAGAAATAATAGAATCTTCCCCACTCTAGGACACTGAATGGACCTTTTGTAGCAAAATGATGGGAAGATATGGATGAGAGTCATGAATTGTGAGAGTCATGTGTAGACATGGATAGGTTACCATCTGCATTATTAGATGAGGAAGAAGGGAATATGCATTGATATAATGCCTACTATGTGTCAGGCACTATGCTAAGTGCTGTACAAATGTTATTTCATTTGTTCCATACAACAACCTTGGTAGTGGTTGCTGTTGTGATACTTTTTTTTTAATTACATGATAACTTTATTATACATTTTTTCCCTTTTTTGGAGGGTCAGTTGGGGTTAAGTGACTTGCCCAGGGTCACACGGCTAGTTTTTTGTGTTAAGTGTCTGAGGCCAGATTTGAACTCAGGTTCTCCTGACTCCCAGGCCAGTGCTCCATTCACTGTGCTACCTAGCCACCCCTGTTGTGACACCTGTTACAGTTGAGGCAACTAAGAAAGAAAGAGGTTAAGTGACTTGCCAACTAGTAAGTATCTGGTCATATTTGAACTCAGATCTTCCTGACTCCAGAACTAGCTCTATTCCCTGTGTGATCTACCAGTTACTTCATATAAAATGAAATGATAGTTCCACTTAATTGAAACTACAGCCAGGTAATTTAGAGAAGAAATAGCTAATTCGAAGGTGTCCTGGTATCTGGTATAGGTAATTTGAAAACGTGAGTATGGCATTATTGGTATTTCTGGTCAATATTCTACAAACTTCCTCCCTGTTTGCTGTTAACATTATTTAATTATATTCGTGAATCCACGTTGGTTTAGCAGTGTGGAAAGAAGGCAGTGATGAGTCTTGATTAGATTATTTTGCTTAATTTTTTTTTTGTTTGCCTCTTCGGAAGGCAATTGAGGTTAAGTAACTTGCCCAAGGTTACATGGCTAGTATTTTTGTGTGGGTGTTAAGTGTCTGAGGCCGGAACCGAACTCAGTTCCTCCCAACTCTAGGGCCGGCACTTTACTCACTGCACCACCTAGCCGCCCCCGCCCTATTTTGCTTATTTTTTAAAAAGTAGTGAGAAAAGTTTAACTGCTTCCAAGAATTCCTTTTTTTCTTTTCTTTTTTATTATAAACTTAATGATCACCAAATGTATTTCAATATACAAAGAACCAAAAAAAAAAAAAGATTGTTTTTGGAGTTGTAAACTTGTAAAAATTTAAGTGTGTATTAAATTAACATAGTCATCAAATTGCCATGTTTGTGCCCCCATTTAAACTTTTGTTTTCTGATATGCATTTAAAAATGTTTTATTGATTCTCTTTTCTTTTTCATTTCTTTATTTTTTCCTCTCTAAAATTTTTGCTCCCTATAATTTCCAAGTTTAGAGATTAATCATTGCTGGGAGAATGAGAACCCTCCCCAAATGCCCCAAATTGTGCTGGCATAAAAGTAATGATTGAACTCATGCAGATGAACCTCCCAAACCCAGGGAACTGACATTTTAAAGGATATTTTCAACCAGCAGAGATCCAGGAAGACTTCCTCCCACCCTAATGCAAAGAATAGCTTTTAATAGTAAGCTAGAAAAGAATTTGCCATTAGGCTGTACCATTAAGAATTGCTGTTGAAAATCTCTAGCATCCAAGTTGAATGTTAGGGCTGAGATCCCTCACAGTCAGATTCACTAAAACCATTGTTATGATTTTGAGGAAACATGTATTATCGACTATCTAGAATTTGCTCCTAAAATGCACAAATTTTATACATTTGGCGTATTTTTAACCTCTAGCTTCTTTGTCAAGTAGCCATCTAACCCACCTTTCCAGTCTTAATACAACATAACTCTTTGCCTTATACTCCAACCAAACTGGTCTTCTTGATGGGCATGGGATCTGAACCCCTAAAAGGAAAAGACCATGTCTTTGGGACCTGGACCCCAAAAAGGAAAAGCCCCAGACTTTCCCAAGTGACCCAGGTCCCTGGTGCTCACCTGGAGTACCTGGCCCTTGTTGTCTGCACCTGTCCCCACCCTAGATCACCATTCTGTTCCCAGACTACTTGGCCACTCTTAGATCACATCCAGATTTTCCCCACAGTCTTCTGTAGAGAAGGTCCAATTTGTCTGCATTAAAGGGCTCAGATTCCTTAAGTCTGGCCTGGTTCTCAATACAATGTCATGCGGATTCTTAAAATCTTGCCCACCCCCAAACAGAGTTTTAATAAACCTTGTCTCTAACTTGAAAGGTGGCTTGAGTTGAATTCGTTTGAGGTACAACTTGCATCATTCAACCTTGAATTTCAAGGTCTTAGCACCCCTAGACCTCTACATTCTGACTGTGACATAAGACACTCCACTTTTGGTCTCTATTTCTTTGCAGTGGCTGTGTCCTCCCTGCCTGTACCCCTTCCTCAATTCTACCTCTTGGATCCCCTGGTTTTCTTGTAGACTCATGTCAAGCACTGGCTTTTGGACGAGGTCAGTTGTCCCTCCCAGTTAGGTTCGTTCCCTTGTATCTGTTTTGAGTATGCCCATATAAGTGCATATTGTCTTATCTGCTGCTCCTTGAGGACAGAGATGTTTCCATAGGTAGTGCCTACACACTGGAGGTGCTTAAACGCACATTGATTGAGGAATACAGACCATCAGTGAACATATCCTCAGATTGGAGCATGACCAACATTTACTGTGCCCACTCTTGAGTTAAATAAGTCCATTCCTTAAAGAGGAGGAAGGAAACTTTTCCAGAAGATGTGGAGGGCTATGTTGGAGACAAACTGCTGAGATAATAAGTGAGTAAGTTGGTTGTGAGGAAATTAAAATCATTCTGTATCATTTACTAATGATCCTATTCTATAATTGACCCTATTCTGTATTACTGCCCCATTTCATATGATTGCTCAAGACACATTTCTCCATCCTTGAGTTAAGCTCAGGAATGCAGTTTTCCCTTTGAGTTAGTTTAAAGATATAATTAAAAGGGAATGTTGCTATCACTTATGCTGTTGGCCCCTGGGACATCTGCATGTTGTCTGTAAGCCCCAACCAGCTTAAACTGGTGCTAAAGGTGATCTATTCTTGCCTGTCCTTGTATAGTTAGGGGAGATTTGATCTCCTCCATGGGGACAGCAAGCCTGTGAGTACTGATCTCTTTTTTTTTTTTTGCTTTTTGGAGCAGGGAAGGCAGGGCAATTGGGGTTAAGTGACTTGCCCAAGGTCTTATGGCTAGTTAAATGTCTGAGGCTGGATTTGAACTTGGGTCCTCCTGACTCCAGGGCTGGTGTTCTATTCACTGTGCCACCTAGCCACCCCAGAGTACTGATCTCTTAATAAAGATTACGATTAAATATTAATTAATTAATTATGATTAAGAGGCAGATGAGTCCCATGAAACAATTAAACACTCCTTAATTATCAGAGAGGGGTTTGATTACCCTCCCCTGAATGCCAACCCACTTTTCTTGGTATAGCCAATTGTAGTGTTCCTAGACCCTCTACTTCCCTGCATATCAGTAAAGAGGTTCCTCCTCTTCTCATTAGGGTCACTGGCCTTATTGAGATGGCCAGTCTGACCTACTTTGTTAACAATTACATGCATCACTGTTAAAAAACTGATTTTGCTCAGAGTATGTACCTCAGTTTACCTTTATTGAATTTACTCATGACAGTTTTACCTAGAACCTGTAGCACTATCTATTTTCCTGGAACTCTCCTCTCCTCACAGCATAGTGGACAACACAGAGAAATAGATTTTTGTGTTAACCATACATAACAGCTGGGCAGAAAAAGCCTGCATCTGGCCATCACTAAGTATTTCTGAACGATGCTATGGTTAACACAAACTAAGTTGTAGCTGCAGTAGAAGTTTTAAGCCACTTCAACTTTGGTCTCACCTGTGCCATCAGGACCATCCCCATCTTGCCAGAGATAATAATTGCTCACTGATGCAGAAGAAAAAGAGGCCAATTTGGTTATGCAGGTACCCAGATGGGACAGCAGCTGGTATCGGGCACCTGGGAAGGACTGGAGTCCTAGTAGGACTCAGAGGTAATTATGCAATTTTTTCCTGTTTGCCTGTAAACTTGGCAGGTTTTGCCCTAATGGCAAAGCATACCCTGGAGGTTACTGTCTGTTTTTTTCCAAAATTGTACCACATTGAAGATCAAGCCTAGCTGGAGCGACTTTTGTGGCTATCTCCCAGCAGGAGCCACCAAATGTGAGGTGAAAGCAGCAAACCCAGTAGCAGCCTGTAATCAGCAAGACATTCCCTATGGAAGTCATCATCACCCCATAATGAATGACCTCTCCCACCTGAGCAGAATCACAATTTCTCCTTGGTAGCAGAGACCTTCCTTTTCCTGAATTATTCTGCACTAGATTCAGATTTTTCAGTCTGGGAGAGAAAGAATAAATAGTGAAAAAATGCATGCAAAATATATTACAAACTTGAAATCACTACATAAATTTGAGCTGTGATGATGATGATAGTGATGATCATGGATAGAAACTGGACCTGCTCCCATTATTTCTCTAGCTATGATCTTGTGCTATTTATTGGAAGGCTTTGAGATTGAATATAGAATCAGAGCTGGGACCTTAGAGGTCATCTAAGTCAACCCTCACATTTGGCAATGAGACAACTGAAACCTTGGGAGATTAAAGAATTGGCCCAAGATCACAGAAGTAGTACACAGGAAGGATTTGAACCCAAGCCCTCTGGCACCAGTATCATGCTACTTCTATTAAATTCTCTCGTTAGGCATGAGATGTAAGTGTAAATGTCCAGCTGAGGAAAGTTGTTTTTTATTATGTTAATAACCAATTATGAAATTAGGATTAAGGCTTTTTCTCTCCATTTCCTCATTCAGAGACCAGCCCTGTCATAAAGTCAGTCAGATTCTGAAGGGCATAGCTGATAGATGAGATTCCCCCAATTCTCTGGGAGACCTCACTTCTGTTTAGAGTGTAAACAATCTAATCTAGGTGAATCCCAGCCCCAAAGCATCAAGTCTATGTGCTTGAACCTCTTCATTGGAGTTCAGGGTAACCCAGCTTATGAAGGAGAAATACAACCAGAGGGGTCTGGTTAAAGATGAATTCCTTTGTAGAGGTAGCTGGGGGTGGCTGAGTCTCACCATCAAGACACCTTCTCAGCAGGAGAAGCTGAAGGCTTTCAGCCCACCTCCTGATTTGAAACTCTACCCTTCATTAATTGTTCACCAATCATCAGTCAGGGCACACTCACCTCTCCCTCTCCTCCCCCCCCCCCACCTTTTCAAGTATTTGGTGATCTCCAAGGTGTGTTTGGTTACCAAGAGAAACAACTAATCATCAATGTATTGATTATCAGCTAGTCTAAGTAAGAAATTGTTTATTAATTACCCAGAAACTCTGTCTTTTGAGTTTTTTATTTGTCTCATAGTCTACTTTGCCCCTGGAATATATGCAGCTATCCTACCTGCCACTATAAAGCCAGAGTTTGGAGTTTATGTTGCCTATGAAGTTGGTATTTTTGTAAGATGATCTGGTTGTAGAAAGGCAAAGGTGTAATAACGAGGCTGGTTAGACAGATAATTGATCTATCTGGAAAGGGAGCAATGAAATTCAGGAATCACTAGGTGGAAGTTGGAGGCATGCAGTCACCCCTCAGGTCACTGGGCAGAGAAGGGTCTGATCAGGAAGCAGTCCCCAGTGGCTGATGGGCATGTGCAATGAGAGTAGAAACTGATTTGGCAATCACTGGACATTCTCATAGCAAAGGACAGGATCGGGTAGCAAATATAAGCAGGCTGGTGTCGGGGGCGGGGGGTCCAGGGAAAAGAAAAGAATAAGGAAGAGCAAGTGCATACAAATTCCTGGCTCAGGAACCCAAGTGTCCTTGATGAACGACAGGAGAATATAGGTCAAGCTGCCCACCTACTCAGACGAGTCAGATGCTTTGTTCAGTCCTGCCAAGTCTTGGTGGAGAAACATTGCTGCTGTGGGTGCAAACAAAACTCCCTAAAGCCACAAGCTAAAATAACAAACCAATCATGATCTCTGTTTAAAAGTGCCACCCATTTCTGTCTGCTTCAGCAATGAAGAGTGGTGGCAGAGCAGTGAACAGAGACCCAGTTTTAGAGTCAGTAAGTCCTAGGTTCAAATCCCCCCCTTACATGCTGACTGACTGGTTGAGTCTAGGAAAGTTACTTTCAGCCCTAATTTCCTCATTTGTAAAATAGGGATATAAATCTTTAGCATTCACTTCACAGGGCTGATACAAGGGTTGAATGAAATAATGTAGACAATATATTTTGTAGAATCTAGAGAGCTCTATAAATATAAATTACTGTTATTTTTTTATTAGCGGAGGAAGGGTTTGGAAGGAAGGAGGTAAAAGGAATTGAGAAAAGCATTAGGAAATCACATTGGGGAAGGGAAGGAGGAGGGGCTGATTCATTTGGGAGTTATATGGGTGAGAGAATAGGGGAGTGGGAAAAAAAAACTGACCTGGTCCACCAACTATTTCATGAATAATAGAACATTTTTACGTTGCTGAGAGCTTCTATTAAACCATCATAAATCCTTCCAGTTTTCCCCTAGAGTTGCTATTCAGTGTGTTACTTATTGATAAAAGAAATTCAAGAAAAGAAGATGACTGCCATATAACACTCATTTCTCAAGAAGCAAATTAATTTCCTTAGGCCTTTACTCACTGTTCTAAAAAATTACAGCAGATGATAGTTCCCACCCCTCTCTTGGAAACCTTAGCTTAATTTATTTGTAGTGAGAATTGAATGTTCATTAGAGTTGATAGGCCTAAAGCTATGGGATGGGAAGCCCTCTATTCAGATAGAGAATAGGTTGGGTGTACTTAGGAGATAACTCAATAATTCTAATATTTGACTCTAATATCCTGTGGGAGGATTATCTTCTGTGAGAGACAAGTTCTAGTTTCAGTTTCCTTGAGCTTTTTATCTTTATTTTCTGTGGCTTTTCCAACAAGTTTTCCAATATACACTAGTGTGTATGTGGGAGACATGCTCTGTATGCCCAGACCAGGAAACAGGCAAGAGACGATTAACATTTGACATAAATTCCTAATCATAGCTTAACGAGTTTTAGTCAGAATTAATGAGGTTGATGTTAGAATCCTTATTTGATTAGGATCTCCATTTTTCCAAGTGGAAAAGGGGAGAATTTATTACTGTGTGAGATCTTCTGCCCCTTATTCCCAATCTCTGTATAATTTGTCAATGAACCAGTAATTTGTCAAGTTTATTTGTGGATTTCAGTGGAGAAATAAAACACATAATAATTAAGTTTCATAAACTTTTATGTGGTGTCTAACATGTGCAAGGCCCTATGCTAGTCAGTAAAAGAGTTTGAAAAATGGGACTTCATATATGGTAGGGTGATATAAGAAAATGGGTTTTTCCATTTCCAATGCATTTCAGGTAGGAAACTACACTAAATATCGTCATTAGTTCTTTTCCTTTTATTTTTCCCAGTAGTAAGACAATGTCTTCATGTTACAATGAGAAACAACTGATTTGCAAATGCCTTTGAGGCCTAGTATTGGTACCTGACCTGGAAGGAAAACTGAGTAGCCAGTTTTAGGAGAACTACTCTTTGGGTTCCAGAATTACCCATGCTATTTCTGTTCCATGAAATTCCAAGTTTTCTCCTGCAAAAAAAGCAAATTATTTAAAAGAAAGCTGCATTAAATATGCAAAGTTGCTGTTCAGTTTTTCTAAAGGCAAAAAAGCAAACCATAGCCCTATAGTTTGGGATTGCTGATAAAGAGGCTAGAGGCAGGTCTCTAGCAGACTGTGGTAATTATTGGTTTTTGTACAGCATGATGATCCAGCATAATAATAGGTGTTCATTAGCCAAACTGAATGCTGGTTTTTCCTCCCATTTCCATCGATCTCTTTCCCTAATGAGTGTTAGGCACATGTAAGAACTTTAGTCAACCACTTATGGATGGCGTTCCAATTAAGCTGCTTATTTAGCCTTTGTCTTTTGATTGGGGCAGAGTTTTGAAATAGAAATTAAATTTTTAGTGTTTAGTATCAAGGTGATTTCACAGATTTTGCTCTATTTGAGCTCAATAAATTTTGGGAATAAGCTTGATTTTGTAAATGATGAGGTTGTTTCCTCTGATACCAATTGAGTTAAGCTTTGTCACCCTTCATGTTGATTTACGTCCAGTTTGCAACATTACCAAGTGTCTGTTATCATTCTTAATCAAGCCCACTGGTCCCCAAACAAACCAGAGACAGTATGGCATCCAAAGGGAACACCATCCCATTACTTCTTTTTATTGATTGTGTAGTCGCTTAATTTTATGAGAAGGCTTAGCTGCAGGCATCACTAGATATGAAGCCAGAAATCTGTTCATGCAAGGAAGATCTATAGATGCAATTTAAAAGCACTCAGTTTAGAAATTATGGGTGTGTTTTTCCCCCAATGGAGATTCTGTTGGGAGATGTACAGACATCTTATTCCTCCGTGAAGTTATTGAGTGTGGACTGTGGGTTTTGACAGCCAAAGGAATTATCCTGAATTCACTTGCTTAACTATTGTCCTGCCAATACTTTGTTTTTAATTGAAAGAGATTTTAGAGTAAGTTATCCCAGATTCAGATAAAAGATGCACACATCCTAGTCTTCTGCAAGTCTGCTTGTAGGAAAGGGGAGAGCCTGTTCCATTAGGGTGAACTCATTGAAAAATACAGATCATATCTAATGACAATGAACTTCACTGGACCATCTACATTGTAAAGTTGCATTTGAATTCTGTTGTTGGGCATAATAATAAATAGATGTTTGCTTGAGCAAGAAAATCTTTACAAAGGCTGTGCACTTGACATCTTTTGTGTCTCCCATAGTACCTTGTGCAGTGCTAGGCACAATAGGGGATACTCCATAAATTCTTGCTGATAGATTAATTGATCTAGTAGCTTTGGTTGTAATGGTATTTATTAAAGGATTTGACCTGTACTGGGTAGGTGAAGCTTGCTATTTCTCTCAATCCCCCGAGTAGCCAATAGTAATCGGCTTTAAGCTTCAAGAGATTGTCTGCAGGTAAAGAGTAGAAAGTTAACCAGGTGATCAAGGCTTCCAAGGTTGTGAGTAGATCAATAACTGACCAAGACCTATTCAGCATCGAAACATTAATGAAGAGAGAAGGTATGAATGTATGGGTCCCTAGAAGCATTGCAACATGGTATAGGCAGTGAGTCTTAGAGAGCTCTATGGCAATATTGATTTCTTAGGGGTGAAGGGAGGTTGAAAATTATTTGCTTCTTTGGAAGAAACAGGGAAAGGAAACAATTTTGTTTTTCTGTGCAAGCGGTACCTATTCATTTATTGCTTCTTATTTTAGGCTAATTGGACATTCTTTACCATGGAAAGGTGACTTACTAAACCTTTTTATCACTTGTCTGGTTAGTAACTATTGAAACTTGGATTCTCTTTTATGTAATAAGTAGGGTACTGGCTTTGGCAAAAGCAACTTTTTTCTATCTGAGAAAGAAGGCTTATAGAAAAAGAAAGTTTATAGAAAGTTTTAAAAGAGCCTGGGAGAGCTCATTCCAGCTCTCTGTGAACAGCAGAAGCCCAACATGTTACTTTTAGGCTGATAAGTGACTGGGAGTACATCTAGATGGTTCCCAAGAGGGGGAAGACCTTTAAAATGAAAGTAGAGAGGGATGTTTCTGACCCTTACCAGCGAGGAAGGTAATTAACTGGAGACAGTGTGGTAGAACTGGTGAAGCAATATTGGATTTGGAATAAAAAACACTTGGGTTTCAGTCAAGGTTTCGTCACTTATAAGTTTGGGATTTTTTTGGAGGGGGGAGGCAAGGCAATTGGGGTTAAGTGACTTGCCCAAGGTCACACAGCTAGTAAGTGTGTCAAGTGTCTGTGACCTGATTTGGACTCACATCCTCCTGACTTCAGGGCTGGTGCTGTATTCACTATGCCACCTAACAACCTCCTGGGATATTTTTTTTAGGCTATCTTACTTTATCATGTTTTCTTTCTGTAAAATGTGAGATTTAGACTAACTGATGTGTAAGGTCTCATGGAACTCTAACTTTCTAAAGATATATGAGTACTGGAAACTCCTAATCTGGCGTGCCTGAAATGGCTGTGCGAAACTTGGGTTTAGAGGCAAAATTTACACTAGGGAGAGGAGCAGAACCAAAAAGTGACTGAGTCAGAAAATTCTAGGTCTGACTGTCCTTACAGGGCCTGAAAGTGATGAAAATAGACTTCTTTCCCAAAGAAAACATGGCTTTCTGATGGCTTCCTGGAGCTGGTTTATACTGTCATACTCTGCTGATTTCCAACCTGCTAGTCTTGTAAGCTTGTTTCCTTCCAATTAGCATCACTGATTGTATCCTCCAAAGTACTGTACTCATAAATGTAAATTTCTGATTGATGTTGTCTCCACTAGAGGCTTAGTTCTGACACCTACATTCTTTTGGACTGCTGATTTTGAAAAAAGAATGAAAAGCCATCACTCCCCTCCCCCCCTCCCCCCATCCCCATTTGTACTGTTATTTTAGACATCCTTGTTCAGGATATAATTTCGACTTCCTTGGGATGGCTGATTCTGAAGCTGCACCCTCATGGGAAAGTCACTTAACCTGTCTAAGCCTCAGTTCCCTCAAGAGCTAAAATAAGAGCTTTTAGATTACAGGCCTTTAAGGTCCCTTCCAGTATTAAGCCCATGATTTTACGCTCCCTCCCTTAATTATATTTTTAATAGTAGTGTTTGAACTAATTTGAAAGTTAGAAATAGAATTGTTGTTTAGCCATTTTGAGTTTTATCTGACTCTTTATGACCCCTTTTTGGTGGGTTTTCTTGGCAAGGGTACTGGAGTGGTTTGCCATTTCCTTCTCCAGTTCATTTTACAGATTAGGAAACTGAGGCAAACAGGGTTAAAAAGCTTGTCCAAGGTCACATAGATAGTAAGTGTCTGAAACTGGATTTGAACTCAGGTTTTCCTTAACTTCAGGCCCAATACTCTATCAACTGTGCCATCTAACTGCCTTAGACATAGTTAGAAAGACAAATCCTGCCTTAGATATTTACTAGCTGTGTGACCCTAGACAAGTCATTTAACATCTTTCAATCTGAATTGAAAGCCCTATCTGTAAAATGGGGATAATATAATAATATAATAACTGCCTCATAGAGTTATTGTAAAGATCAAGCAAAATAATATGAAATGCTTCACACTGCACTTAGAGAGCTATATAAATGCTATTTATTATTATTATTTTAGAGGAAGAATGGTATAGTGGATAAAGAACTATCTTCAAAGTCAAGATTACCTGGGTTCCATTCCTGCCTCTGACACATACTGATTATGTGACTCTAGGAAAGTCATTTAACTTCATAGTAGCATAGACAAATTTCTCTCTCTCTCTCTGACCCTTTTCTCTCTTTTCTTCTCTCTTTTTCTCCCTCTCTCACTTTTAAATTATTTTTTCAATAAAAAATTTTCTTGGGGTGCCTTGGTGGTGCAGTGAATAGAGCACCGGCCCTGGAGTCAGGAGGACCTGAGTTCAAATCCAGCCTCAGACACTCACACACTTATTAGTCAGGCATGTGACTTTGGGCAAGTCACCTAACCCTGATTGCCCTCAAAAAATATTTTCTTTCTTAAAAAATTAATTTTTGGGGCGGCCAGGTAGCACAGCAAGTAAGAGCACCGGCTCCAGTGTTGAGAAGACCTGGAGATCGAATCCCGGGCTCAGACACTTAGCACCCACCCAGAAACACCTGGCTGTGTAACCTTGAGCAAGTTACTTAACCCCAGTTGCTTAGGGGCGGCCAGGTGGCTCAGCGAGTAGGAGCACCGGTTCCAGTGTTGGGACGACCTGGAGATCGAATCCTGGGGTCAGACACTCAGTACCACACCCAGAAATAACTGGCTGTGTAACCTTGAGCGAGTTACTTAACCCCAATTGCTTAAAAAAAAAATAAACAAAATTAATTTTTATTTTTATTCTGAACTTAGCAAATGCCAAATATAATGCCTTTGCACATATGTAGTACATCAAGAAAAGCAGATAAACAATTCTCTAAGACTATAAATTTCAGAGGTGGTAACCTACATTGGTAAAGAGAGTTTTCTAATTGAGTAGCTCCCTATATCAATGAAATAATAGATCTAGTCCCTATCCCTAGTATTATTATTCTATTAACTGAAAGAAATAATGTAATATTTTATTAGGAATGAATAGCAGCTAAAACATGATGGCATGGCCAACTTCTTCCATTGAAGTCTTTTTTCCCCTTCATACAGCAAAGTACTTTTTGGCAAGTGGGGTTCAAAATTTAAGTTTTTATTTTTATCTATCCTGAGCTTATGGAGAATTCTTTTATTCCATGAAAAGTTTCTAACTGGTCTCTGCCATACAATATTTCAGAATTTTTTTCAGCTGCAGGCCAAACACCTACAACTTGAAACAGAGAAGATTCAGTCAGAGATTTAAGAATTATTCTTCTGGGTACATTTCTAATGGCTAGTTCTGTTTGGATCATAGGTTGAGTGCTCAATGGACTTGGATTTCCCAGGTCTGTTTGAAATTCACACACACACACAGGCACACACTCCTCTTATTTCACACTTTAACATCTTCTGAATCACATGGTTAGTAAGAGCTTAAGACTTTATGCAACTAAAGCCTTTTAATTATTTAACACATTCAGTAGGGGGAAAAATCTCTTAAAATCTCTTTAAAAGGATGACACTATATTGTTACAAAGCAAACCATTCTTTTCTTATGACTTGCTTTTACCTTTACTTCTTTTTTTTGGTACAGTATTTTCATTGTTTTGGTTGAATAAGATGAATTGGGCCATTGGTACTGGTGACCAGTTCCCTCCTGAAGTCTCACTCTAGATGGACTAGTACCCACTTTGAGTTTCTTCCCATCTGTTTATCTATCTATCTATCTATCTATCTATCTATCTATCTATCTATCTAT
>NW_027187376.1:4921100-4938003 GCF_028583685.1 Petaurus breviceps papuanus
TATCTATCTATCTATCTATCTATCTATCTATCTATCTATCTATCTATCTATCTATCTATCTATCTATCTATTCACATATGTATACACAGATTAGATCAGTGACCTATCTCTGGCCATAAGAATGCTATTTGAAAATCCCTGAATTTGCCTCATCAGTTAATATTTTTAATTGCTCTATGATCTTATGTTGTAGTGGAAAGGACACTGAGTTGGAAGCCAAGAAATCTGGCTTCTTGTCTTGGCTTGGGAATGTTGTATAGCCTTGGATAAAACACTCCTCCTCTAGGCATCAAATTCCTTATCTACACAATAATTAGACACTAGATTAGATATTCTCTAAGGTTTCTTTTAGCTCTGGAATACCATGAATAACATAACTGAAGCCCACTGAGGTAAAATGCCTTGCCCATGGTCACCTGGCTAATGAGTGCAACAGCTATTATTAGAACCTTCCTTTCCTTATTTTACCTTAGAATCCATTTTTTTTCCTGGTATGAGGTATCCCTGGGCAATTCTCTGGTCTATAATGGTACTCTTATTGTCCGTCTGGCTTATCTACCACTACCCTCCTATTAATGGAGGTCCTCCATGAGAGAGGATAATAAGATTCTTACATGCTCAATTAGAAGAGAATCATTGAGAGGATTAAAGGTAGCCCACTCAGTCTTTGAATGTAATTGTCCAAAGGAGAGCAGAGATACTACAGACATGACTTGGAAAAACAAAGACTATGATGGGGCTTTTCAATCCTACATTTTAATTGCAGCATTTGCAATTAAAATACAGAGCATCCCAGGAGGGTGATGCAATTGACCCTCCAGTTGGTGGCAGGGG
This sequence comes from Petaurus breviceps papuanus, assembly GCF_028583685.1. Lineage (NCBI taxonomy): Eukaryota > Metazoa > Chordata > Mammalia > Diprotodontia > Petauridae > Petaurus > Petaurus breviceps. The sequence continues at coordinate 4,921,935 of NW_027187376.1, forward strand.
AGGGTGCTGCATGGTTTCTCAGCACATTGATGATCCCACCCTAGCTACAGCATTATCAGCACCTCGGACACTTACCACACATTTCAGAGATACACGGGTGGGTCCAATTTGGCCCTATGTATGTTCTCTCTGGGAAAATTTTCTGGGGCCTGGCCCATGTTTTCAGCCACCAATATCTGCAACTGAAGGAAATCAAGCAGTGCTAGTATTCTGAAGCTATGACCAGGAAAGAAAAAGAGACAATTGAAAGAGTTCCATCCATTCTAAAGGCAAAGATTTAAGGAAAACACTTTAGAAATATTTTTGTAGAAGTGGACTCCTCTAGGTCACAATTATTTGAATGGTTCAGATTGATATTCAGTCTTCCAATACCCCCACAGATGACTCTCATTGACTCCATTGATGGAAGCCACACACATAATCGTGCTGATACTCTTAAGAATGCCTCCTCTGCATTTTCTTTACCATTAAAACTAAACCAGCTCTGATAATGAGTGTCAGCAGGCAAATGCTGAAAACCAGAGAATCCCCCAGGGATTCATGGGACAAATCCTACCCTCTGGTGAGTGCTGGGTTCAAATTCCCATGAATAGGAACTACCTCTGGGAAATCTAAATGCTCAGCTCTGCCTTTATTATTATATTTAAATTCCTTTGGTAAATGGCTGAAAGTCACTCATTATTTTTCCACTAAGCTCCGTAAAGGAGCTCATCCCCTTTGTATGCTTTCCAGATGAGCAGTCCAAAGAATCTATTGGGAAGAGTACACAAAAAGTCTGTGGCTGAGCTTCAGGATTTAGCCTCCTGTTTTCTGGTACTTTGCTCCCTTTACTATGAGTCTTTATAAAAATATTACCATGCTCACTACAGATAGCAAACCCATTAAAGCTGCAGGTTTATTTACTTCAACTGCCTTCATAATTAAGAGTTGCTTTTTACCCTCTGGATAAAGTGTTTTACAATATATATATATATATATGTATGTATAATGCACACATATATGTGAGCACACACGTATATATCTCTATATACACATATGCCCATACATGTATTTTATGTATATATACACATATATGTCTGTATATATACATATACACACATATATCTACATATGTAATTACTGTTCATTTCGGTCCCATGAGGGAGGTAGCTTAGCACAGGGTTGTTATTATTTCTGTCTTACAGGTATAATGGAAGCACAGAAAACCTGAATACCTTGTCATTGCAAGCAGTGAGTCAGCTATGGCTCTAGAGACAGCAGCATTTTTGTCCTCTCGACATTTAGAGGCCATGCATTTCCCCAGGTTTTATTCTATAAAGGTTGCCGTGACCCTGGAGTTTGGCTAATGTGATGTGGAAGTTTGGGGGAGGCTGGGCCCAGTGCCAGAAATCAGCCCAGCAGGCTGGACCATCTGACTTGCCATCCTTGTCCCCTGCTATTCTGACATTTCAACCCTGGCACCCCTATGCCCTCTCCTTTAATTTTCTTTTTATTTGCAGCTCTCCTGGGCTTATTGCCACTGCCTTTGCCTACATTGCTTCAATTGATAAAAGCATGGCTGGGAGAATGTTCTAGGTGTGAGCTGCAGTAACCTGGCACGCACCCTCCTCACCTCTCCTCTGTTCCCTATTGCACTGGCACCCCAAGATGAAAAGCTTGCTGTTGCCAGAGGTAGTATGCTTAAAAAAAGAAAGAAAAGAAAAGAATGAAAGGAAAAAGAACTCAGCTTTGAAGCTGTTAAAGTCCCATCAGAGTGAACATGCTGGAGGAAGGATGTCAGTCTTTCTTGCTTTTCTACCCCTGCCCCTTCAAGTTTTTTTTCCATCTAATTTTGGTATCAAAGCAAAATTGAATCCATTTAAAAGAATAGTTTTTAAGCAAGGTCATGGAGACTAATTACAATTTTTGAAAGTCAGGAAAGCAAGAATCAAGTGACTTGCTGTGCCAAGTTGCACACAGAGTATTTCTGGCATTAGATTCTGAATGTGGCACATCTGAAGGGGATGAGAGTTATTGCTTCTATATAGGACTTTTATCCAGAGAGCTTAAAGCGCATTTCTGTACACTTCCACAACATCCATATGAAGCAGGCAGAAGATCTGACTGGTGAGGAAGCTAAAGCTGGGAAGGATTTGGTGGCTGGTCCCAGGATACATGGCATGTTCATGGTGATGCCAAGGATAGAACTCTGGTCACTTGTCCCTAGCCTTATGCCTGGGTCACATGGGATTGTATGTATTAGTGAACTTGTGAAACCTGATTTTTTTTTTCAATCTCTGGCATTCAAACGTATTCTGTTTCAATTAGAAGCTAAGATCTTTGTGGGTCCCTTTGAAAAATCACGACTTTATATGAGCTGTTCAGGACTTAACTCCCTAGTTGGCCTATTAGGAAACTATAATAGTGAGCCTGATCCTGCAGGCTCAAGCTATATATTACTCGAGAGGGAACAGGCCATTGCTTCACATGAGCCAAACTACCTCTTCCAGCATTCCACTTAGTAAATAAATTACTTTTCCTGGTAGCTAACAACTGAACAGTTAATTCACCTCAAAAAGCAAAATGCTCCTGGATGGGGGTGGGATTGGGCAGAGGTTCATTTATTGGAGAAACTGCCTAAATAATATAGTATAGAAAGAATGTAAAAAATTATCTCTATTTTAATATCTTTTCATTATGACAAAATAATTAGCAGGTTATTTAAACAATTGGAAGGAACATTTCCACACTGGCAAAACCCATTCTTGATCTAAAGATTGCTGGTTACTTCCAAGCAATATAAGTGCTTGGCAATGATTCTTTCCATACGCAGCAGAAAATTATTCTGATTGAAACAGTACATATCATCCATAGGGTGTTTCCATATTGAAAACCCCCCAAAATATCTTAGGCCAGTTAGAATTCCCTAGATGATTTATCTTCCTTCCTTCCTTCCTCTCCTCTCCTCTCCTCTCCTCTCCCCTCCTCTCCTCTCCTCTCCTCTCCTTCCTTTTTGTCCCCTCTCCTCTCCTTCCCCCCTTCCTTTCCCTTCCCTTTTTTCCTGCTGCCCTTTCTGCCTGCCTTTCTCTCTATCTGTCTACCTCCCTCCCTTCTTTTACCTTCCATCCTTCTTCTTTTCCTTTCTTTAAACAAAACCTTATGTTTTCCATGCATTTTTTGTGATCCTAATACATCTCAAGGCTTGCAGCAGTGTCTTTTAGAAATTCCCAAAGGAAATAGTTATTTTCCTTTTCAACCTAATGGCTTCTTTAGGGTAAAAAAGAAAAAGCAGGACCAATGCCATGATTTAGGGATAAGGATGAAAATAAAAACACCCTAGATTCAGGAAATGTTAAAAATAACAATACTGGTGACAATGTTAAAACTAATACATTGTGGCCATCCTCCATTTTCATTTCCACTGATTCTCTAAACTAAGATAACTAAAGTAGACATGGCAACCATAAGTTGACATTGCTATCTGAGCTCTGGTTTGTAAACTATTGAACTTTCACTTAAAAAGGCGCTGTCTAAATGGTCCTTCATTGTCAAGTTTTTCCTCGATGTCATTTATCTTGATGTTTATCTGCTTGTGTGCTAAGCCCATGCTGGGGGCAATCGGACTGAAACAATTCTAGAGGCCTGTGATTTTAACTAATAGTACGTTTAGATCCATACCAGAACTTGGTAGAACCTATTCACTGAGTTGCCTGTGTCCCCATCCTCTCTTACTTCTACCTTCATGGGAGCCATCTCACAGAATCTCTGAAAAGGAAGAGACCTCTCAGATCATCCAGTCTAAACAAGGATCCCCTCTGCCCCATCCCTGATAATGGCTAAGCTTGAAGACTTCTCATGATGATGAGTGTCCCCCTGCTTTCTGAGACACATTCCAGTTTTGCATAGCTCTTATTGTTGAGAAGTTTTTCCTTATTCAGGCTGAAATATTTCTCTGTGTCATTTTCCTGCATTGTTCCTAGTACTGTCATCTTCTTAGACCAAGCTGAACAAGGCTAATCCCTCTTTCATATGACAGTCCTTCAAATACTCTAAGACAGCTGTCATTTCTGTACTTAAATCTTCTCATCTCCAGGCTAAATGTCCTTAAGTGCTCATTCCATCCTGGTTTTTCTTTTCTGGATGTGGTCCAGTTTTGTCAATGTCTTTCCTAAACTGGACACAATATACCATCACTCAGGTATACTGGAAAAGGTTTGTGATTTCACTGTATATACTCTTCACCTCATCAAAATCGTATGTCATAACTAGCATGTCATATTGCAGATTCATAAATGGAAAAAAAAAACCCTTTAAGCATCATCAGTTCCAACCCCCTCATTTTATAGATGAGGAAACAGACCTAGTGAGGTTGTGACTCGTTCAGTGTCGTGGAGAGAATAGGGGTAAGTAACAGAGAGACTTGTATTTAAGCCTCCCAGTCTAAATCCAGTACTTTTTCCCTGGACTACACCTTGGAAGTCAAGTTATTTGGGATTCTAATGAATGGTATTTAATATAAAATGAAAAAAAATAGATTGTGATAGGATTATTGTTAGGAAGCGTAAAAATTCACATTTCCTAACTCTTTAATTGTGTCACCATGATTTCCTCTACTTCTGGCACTAATTTTCCCTCCCACGAAATAAATTACTGGTTGTTGTTTTTTTAAAGGATATGCCAAAGTCCCATTGAAAGCATTACACCTGTACAATTTCTATATTTTGACTGAGGAAAAATGAGCTGTGAAGGAGACAGGGCTTGCAGCTATCCTCAATTGGCAGAAATTTATTTCCAAAGTCCTTTGAAAAGGAAATAAACGCCTAAGCACAAAATAATTTGATTTTTTTCCACCTGGCAAGTCGTTTGCTCAATGACAGTCATTCTCATGACTTACACACTGTTATTGCACTCCCAAGCAGCTGCACAAAGACACTAGAAAGTCTCACAAACAGGGGGTGGGGGTGCTTCTTTTTTCTGGACTGTTGGATGGGGTTGAATTTGCTGAATTGTATTGTCAGTCTGGTGGATCCACTCGTGGGGCTGCAGGAGCCTCATATGATGGGAGATGAGGTATGACACTCCCAGATATTTGAGCTCTCACAATGAATCACATTAACAGATAGCTATAAGAGATTCGATCATACTATTGATCTGAAGTATAAATTAGAGAAACTAGAGTGACTGTTTAAATTCCTCAAACAGTATGTATAGTGATGCCCTTGGGTAGAGCCAATGTCCTAATGAAAATGAGTCAGCAGTTTCTCTATAGACTTAATTGACAGAAGAGCTTTATAATTCAGATGCTGTAAAAATGCTATGGGACAGAACCTGGGCCTATCAGAGGTTTCACTGTGGGATAAAAGGGGATACATTCTGCCTCCTAAGCCTTTCTAAATTGGGTTCAGAGTTTTCATTGCTTAAAACATGTAAATCAAAGTGCTTGGTTTTGTTCTCTTAAAAAATAAAATAGGGAAAGAAAAAAAAAAAACCCAGTACAGAACATTTTGTCACCAACGTCTTTTTAAGGTTAAAACTCATTGTAGAAGGCTCTGATGCTAACTGTTTGGATGCCCAGGGGCAAGTCACACCCTCATCTATAGAAGGAAGGAGTTTACTTCAATTTCTTATCCCATAGGATTGTCAGAAGAACAATGTAAGCACATTGCAAGTACAATGTAAATATGATATTCCCAAAGAAATCCTTTCTCAAGTGTTAAAGGTAATGACAATAACAACAGACATAATAAACAACCCTATTTGTACAGTAAAGTTTACAAAGAGCTTAATAGCAAAAACTGGAAATGAGCTAGTAAAACTAGTCTTCCCACCTAGTTCCAGCTAAGGAAAACAATGTATTGTTAGCTTTTTCATATAGGAAACCCTTCACTAATTTGCATGTCATCTTTGTGGAGGAGCCATGCTAATCTTTCAGTAATCTTTCCAATTTAAAGCTATGTACTGTCAAAAAGAGTATGGAAACTGTATTCTTGACAGAGCAATAGATTAGAAGCAGCAGCATAATTCACTGGGTAAGAACCTTCAAAGGGGGTGGGGGTGGAGGGAGGATTTGGCCTCAGAGGACCTGGGTTTGAATTCCATTTCTGCCCCGTATTTACTTGTATGACTTCTGCTAAATTGCTTAACCTTGCTGGACTTCAGTGTGCTCATCTGTAAAATGAGGGGGGCTGGACCAGAGGACCTCAGAGGTCCCTTCCAGCTCAGAAATCTCCAATTCTATTTCCCTTGAGACCTGAATTATAGCTAGAAGGAAAGTAAGGAAAGAAATATGTAATCATTGGGTAGTATCCATAAAGCAGTTCAGAAATGGTGGCCTTCACTAGATTTTCATTCTTTGTTTGCAAACAAATATGGTAGACAAAGCAGAAAATGATAAGCTAACTTTGGGGCTGACAGGCCTGTCTCATTTGCAAATTCTAACTTGTTCTATCACAGACTCAGGGCAAAAAGTGTGTAAAATCTCACCCAATCTGAGGAGATGAAATATAGCCCAGTTTTAATCACCCATGTAGAAATATCTCATTTCCTTCTTTTTTTTAACCCTGAGAAATTTAGAGGGCTACACAGTAGGAGAGGGAGGCCTTATCAGTCATTTTGTCAAAACGTTTTTTATTACGAGTTTGAATTAAGCACTGGGGATACAAAGAAAGATAAAAGCAATCCCTGTACTTAAACAGCTCACATTTTAATGAAGAAGACAACTTAAAAATATACTATCTCTCTCTTTCCATATATTTGTGTCTGTCTGTCTATCTATCTATCTATCTATCTATCTATCTATCTATCTATCTATCTATCTGTCTGTCTGTCTGTCTGTCTGTCTGTCTGTCTGTCTGTCTATCTATCTACCTAAGATAGGTATAGATAGGTAGATAGATATAGATACATATATAAATATCTGCATCTACATCTATGTATCTATGTATATATATATTATAGATATAGAAAGAGAGAGGGAGAGAGAGAGAGAAGAAGAAGAAGATGAAGAAGAAGACGAAGAAAGAAGAAGATGAAGAAAGAAGAAGATGAAGAAGAAGAAGAAGAAGAAGACGAAGAAGAAGAAGAAGAAGTCTTACAGAGAGAAGGCACTAGAAGCTAGGGGCAGCAGGAAAGGTTTCCTACAGAAGGTGGGATTTGAACTGAATCCTGAAGGGGGTCCATGTTTCTAAGACGTCATTAGGTAGAACATTCCAACCATGGGGGACAGCCAGTTCAAAGGCATGGAGTCAGAGATGGCATGTCATGTAAGGAAGAACAAATAAGCCAGTGAAGGTGTATCATAAAGTGCATGGAACAGAGCAAATTGTGAGCAAACTGGAAAGTTAGGAAGGGGCAAAGTTATGGAGAGCTTTGAATGCCCAACATAAGGTAGCTTGGTATGTTGATCTTGGAGGTGACAAGGAGTATTGTGTGTGTGTGTGTGTGTGTGTGTTCGCGCACACGCGTGTGTGGTCAGTTCTTCCCTTGAGGAAAATCACTTTGGCATTGGTGTTGAGGAATACAAAGAGAACCAGACTGTGATTTAGAAGACCCAAATTCAGTCAAGAATTCTTCTTACTTGCAGTGTGATGTTGTACAGGTGATAAGGGGGAAGGAGACCTCAATTTCCTCGTTTCTGAAATGGAGATAACAAAACTTCCTTCATAGGATTGCTGGGAGGATGAAATGAGGCAATATATGTGAAAGGGCTTTCAAAAAATAGGTGCTAACATGATGGTGATGAACCCTTAGAAAGGCCCCTTCTCATTATCATGTGGAGATCTGGGGTTTTGGAAGGCTATTCCACCATAGCACAGGCTTTGGCAATTTAGTTTCTACTGTACTGAAAAGGCCTTGAGGCCTGTTCCAATGGTAGTTTCTGCTTACCAAGAACTAGTAAGTTTGGAGAAGCTCACTATTTATGAGTTTGGTATTTGGTGATGAATTCTTGGGTCATGGCAACCCACAAACACCCCCTCCCCGCCAAAACCACAGAAAATGTCCCTTCATCCTGAAGGCTCCTTTCACTGCTATAGTGACAGTTAATAAAAAAAAAGTTAATAAAAGTCACAACTTTTAGAGCACCTAGAAACAGTAACTTGATGACTTTTACCACTCTAAATCCTTGTCAAATGCACATTAAGTGGGCCTGCTACTGGAGGAACTGACTCATCTCAGTCTTGACATTCTTGCTATGAAAGAAAGAAGAAGACAAAAGAAGGTTTCAGTTAAATGGAAAGCTAATTGATGATTTTTCCTTTAAGAGGCAAATAAGGGAACTGGCAGAATTGGTTTTATCATGCATCCAAAGGCAACAAGAAACATCATCTCAGGGGATGTTTCATCATATTTTACTGCAGCCATCATGATAAGTATTTGCAGAAAGACTACCATCAAAATAATTGCAGTACTTTATATGTCTGGACCTCTGTTGCAGAGGATGAGGGAATGGAGAAATTGTCCTGGGCTGGGCTTGACTTAGGCTAGTCCCCTGGGAGGTTGTGCTTGATATTGGGATAAAATGAGACACTTGGAAGTCATTTGATAGCTGACAAGGTAAGATTTACCTAGTCTTAACCTGGAGGATTTTCAACAAGGTAGGCATTGAAGATACCATGAACTGAGGAGGCTGAGTGAGCTTCCTTGCCTGAGGAGCCCATTGTGGTCCACCAGTTAAGCATCAGAGCATGCCTGGAGCTCCTGAGCTCCTTGTGGCTGTTTTGTATCCAGACATTCAGGAAGTGATGCCAACAGCCTAAGCCTTTAGTCCTCTGAGTCAGTAAAGTCTTTTTGTTTTTAATTTCTAAAAAAAATATTTATTTATTTTTGCTTTTTTTTGGAGGGGGAGGAAGGGCAGTTGGGGTTAAGTGACTTGACCAATGTCACACAGCTAGTAAGTATGTCGAGTGTCTGAGACCAGATTTGAACTCAAGTCCTCCTGACTCCAGAGCTGGTGCTCTATTCACTTCGCCTCCTAGAGGCCCCAAGTCACTAAAGTCTTAGGGACGGCTTCAATGCCTGTTTAGGCAAAGCTAGCCTAACTTGCATGATGATGATGATGATGATGATGATGATGGTATTAAACATTTACATAGTACTTACTATGTGCTAGGCACAGTGTGAAGTGCTTTACAGTTAGTGTCTTATTTGATTCTCACGCAATGCCCCTCCTTTCTGGGAGGTAGGTGCTATTATTATCCTAATTTTACAGATGAGGAAACTGAGGCAGAGGTTAAAGATTTAGGGTATTGCTCACACCACAGAAATGATTTGAAATATTTGATAAGACATTATAAATAAAATCAAAATGTGCCAGCCATGAAAGGGGAAAAAAGCCAAGGTGAGAGAAATCTTGACAAGAGAACCAACTAAACAAAGCCAGATGATAGAACATAAACTCCTTTGGAGAAAAGAGGCAGCACTTTGGTCTGTGTATCCATTGTGCCTAGCACAGTGCCTGCCGCAAAGTCAGTGCTTACTAATGCTTCCTGATTGATTGCTACTAGGGAAATTTGAGGATCAAACTGGACAGAGAAGAACAAACTGATGAAATATGGAAAAGATCTGTAAAGATTTAAAATAAACTATTTTCACCATTATATACAACTGAGCTATATTTGTAATCTGCCATCATGGTCTTTAATATACTTCTGGAAGAAGTAAAAACTGATAAAAGAAAATTTAAAAAAAAAGATGGGAAAATCATTTGGATTAGATCAAGTATGCAAAGAGAATGTTCATGTCGGGAGCAACCCAGTTCTGAGGGCACTGAGGGATTGTTTTCATGAATCTGAAGGAAAGGGGGATGCCAATATTGTGGTAAAAAAAATCTTATTGTTGTCACAAAAGGTAAATGGAAAGAGTAGAAATAACTACTGACCAATATGCCTACATTCTCACTTCCATTAATTTCTTAAGAGAATGAAGTATGGGCGGCCAGGTAGCACAGCGAGTAAGAGCACCGGTTCCAGTGTCGGGATGACCTGGAGATCAAATCCTGGGCTCAGACACTTAGCACCCACCCAGAAACACCTGGCCGTGTAACCTTGAGCAAGTTACTTAACCCCAATTGCTTAGGGGTGCCCAGGTGGCTCAGTGAGTAAGGGCACTGGCTCTAGTGTCAGGATGACCTGGGAATCAAATCTGGGCTCAGATACTGAGCACCACACCCAGAAATAACTGGCCATGTAACCTTGAGCAAGTTACTTAACCCCAATTGCTTTAAAAAAAAAGAGAGAATGAACTATATACTTATATAGATATAGGCATAGATATATCTCTACCTATATTTATATACATACATACATATATACGTGTGTGCATATATATGTTTATGTATATATATATATATATGTGGAGAGAGAGAATCTTGGACAAAAATATGAAAAGGAAATAGGCAGGCACACATGCAATATTCTAAATTAGACCAAATCTTTACAACATAAAAGATTAAAAACTATTTGGAATACAAGATCATGCAATATTGATTGTTGACAAAAAAGCATTTGATTTGTACCTATCACAATGCATGAAGAATGACTATTTTCCAGACTACATGTATGTATGCAGTTGGATGGATGACACATAAGCTCATGTATCTTGGAAATGCAGTACAGATGGATAATTAGCTGCTTACAGAATTGATTAAGAGGAGATCAGACTACATTACCTTTGGAAAATCTACTCTTCTTTTAATGATTTCAAGTTTCTCCTTGAAAAGAAAAAGCATTTAAAAAAATCATTGTTCTTCCAATGTTGTGATATTATTGCAAGTCATGGAATGCTATATCTTTGAAAAACTGAAGATGAGAATTACTCACAGGGCAATGAAAAAGATGCATGGAGGGTTGAGAACAAGTTATATATTGCAGATGAGGAATCATGTAGGAGAAATAGTGAAAAGGATATCATCAAAGAAATTTTTGATTAGGAAAAAAAAGATGTGTTGAACATATAGTGAGAATAAAAGATGGACAGATAGGCCATGCACTCTACCTACATGCTTGCAAGAGAATGGTAGAAAGGTCTCCAATACATTGAGGGGAGCCTCTCTGGTAGAATTATGGGAAGAGATAGACAAGAGAAGAACAAGATGAATTGAGAAAGATGGAATCTAACCTTCATCATTGCATGTAGTACCCATTTAATGATATTGCAGAACCATTGGGAGATAAAAACCTGCCTTAATATTTGTTGACCACAGTGAAAAATTGGCATGAGATAAGATGGAAGAAATATGTTGTAAAACAGTTCAGTAATAATTAATAAAAATAAATAAATAAATAAATAATGAAAAAGACCAAAGCCTGTAAAATATGTGGCTTCAACCCAATACTATACATCATGAATATTTTTTTCAAGAAAGAATAGAGAAGAACTGTACTTGGAACTATTGAATAACATAATAAACAATGAAACTGTTTATATTTTATCAGAGGAAATTATATTTTGTCAAATAACCAGTTATTAATATAGAAATAATTTCTTGATCCACTGAAAAAGATAAAAATCAATAACATTTGAAGAAAAATAATTATAATAAGGAGATATATCATTTATTGGAGGTAATTCCAAACTCATGTATCTAAGCAAGCTATTGACACCAGATAAAAGGTAAGTGAAAGAAAGAGTGAACATCTCACAAATTGCCACTATTTTTTCTAAGGGTAATTTCACAGGTATAAATCAAGCGCAACAATGAGGAGGCCAAAGGAAGCTTAGAAACTGCCTCAGTCAGCAAATTTAGTGGCCTTGCTCAGTGGAGAAATGTGGCAGTCAAGATGAATTCCAAGCTTTTCTGAAATCTTATAGAGGATGATTGTAGAAGATTATGAGCAATATCACCCCACAAAACAACAAAGCAGTAGAGGAAAAAACAAATTTGTAAAAAAAAAAAACTTGGCAAGAGATACAATTAAGCCAATTCATTTTGAAAGCATTTAAGTATGAAACTGGAAGGACAACAAAGATATGAAAAATGGAAAAGAACTGTCAAGATTTCTATAACAAACTATTTTCTCCTTGAATGACTGTGGAGGCAACACATTTAGATTTGAACATCACACTCCCAATGTGCTGCCTGAGAAAATGGATGTGTCACAAAAGAAAACAAAAATGAGAAAGGAACCTGAGACCAGACAGAGTATTGGCATTAGAGGTCAATGCTGAAGATGACACTCTTATAAAGGCCTTGAGTGATCTATTCTCAAATAACCAAAGAATGAGAAAATACCAAATGTTTGAGAAAATATGGTGCCCTTAATATTACAAAGTAATAATAATTATAACCAATATACATAGAACTGAAAAAATATCAGCTGCCAACCTATATACCTACTTTCTACAAATTTTTTGTGAGATTAATTTACATTTCAGTCAAGGGCATCCTTGGCAAAGGAATGGGATGGGAACATTTAGGCTTTCACAAATGATATTCTATAGCATCCCACCTAATTAGAATCATGCAATTGACTGAGACATGGAGATCCCACTGTGTTTGTTTCTTGGCTATAAAAAGACATATGAGTGGACAGAGAAAACTGATACTCTGAAGGTTCTCTCATAAGAGATGTCTTGTTATATATTAAAATCATAAGAGATTTGTTAAAAGTTGTAACAAAGATAATTATGTGCACACAGTGACCCACTGTATATTACTATCAAGTGAGGAATAAGACAAAGGCATACAGGCTTTGCCCTTGTCATGAAAGAATGCCAGCATACAATCCAAATGGAAGAGGGATCTCCTATAGATAGTGATAACTTCCAGAGGCTCCTGTTTGTAGATGACATAGAGATGTTTTCGCCAAGCCCCTAAACACTTAATGAGACTTATAATCACTTAAAAATATTCAGCTCAACTATCCATATTGGGGGAAAAACAAGTGGATGAGTAATGCTTATTATACAGACTATTATAAATTTCTTATAGGCAGCATAAGAACTGGTTCATCAATGTATGTATCTTGGATAAGGAAGTAGGATTAGAACTTTTAGTGCAATGTAGTATTCACAGCACCAATGGCGACTATAAATACACCAGCATAGTTCTCAATTATAAAATATAACAGTCTCTCCATATATAAGACAGAAGCAAAACATTTATTCAGACACCAGAAAACCAAATCCCACAGCAGAGAGACACACCAACCTTTATCCTTAACACTCACATGCCTACCTGTCTCCCTGGGTATGTCTTCTCCTCCCTCCAGCTCTAACTGCTCTGACACCCAGCTTCCTATGGGCTCTGCTCCACCCTTCAGCAAACTCCTCCCACCACAAGCTCCATATGATTACACTTGACCTATTAGGGGTCAAGGAAGATCTTCAAATTCCCATGTGCATTACAGAACTGCATAGGTAGAGACTGGGGTTGTATTGTCTTTGGGAGCTTTTTCAGCACTACTAATCACCATAAATTTCTCTTTAAAAGAAATGTTCACCTTTTAAGAATCAGTATTTTTCATGCAATGTTATAGGGTTATGACTTATGAAATATCATCCTTCTTCCTAAGGATTAAAATTGAAAACCACTCAAAAGATATTGGAAAGCCGTATGGGTGGTATACACTTTAATATATTATTAATGAAAATTTATTCAGAAAAAGTAGAATAAAAATATCATCAGAAAGGTGTATGATTAGAAAAAATTTGGCCAGTCATATTGGGAGGAGGAAGTATAATTAATGGACAGTACACATACTCCATTGTTATCAACATGATTTCAAGAGATTTAGAAAGAGGTCACTTGGGAGTTTAAGAGTAGACATGAACAAGAATCACAGAGCATGGGAAGAAATGATTTGATCACAAGATGTACATTGTTCAGATACCAAATCCACCATATTATCAAACAATTTTTCTGAAATCAGAGCTTCTCATTTAATTGTAATCTATAGGGAAGACCCACACTATCTCCCATTCACATATTCTCTAGCCAAAATAGACTGCTCTTTCATATGTGGTGTTAACTTTCTTGTCTCTGTACTTTTTACTTATGCAGTTAAATATACTTGGAATTTCCTTCTTCATATTTTGCTTTTTTAAAGCCAAACTCAAATGCTAACTCTTTCAGGAAGCCTCCCTTGATCCCTCAGTTAACAATGACCTTTCATTCTTTAGACCTTAGAAAGCACTTTATTTGTATTTCATATTGTAGTTATCTGTTTTGGTGTTTTATCCCACTGCTAACTCTGTGAGAGCAGGAGTTATGTCTAATCTAAATTTGTGTCTACCTCAGTGCCTAGTACTATATTCTATACATAGTAAGGGCTTTATAAATGCTTGTTGGATTTAATTTATTTTATAGAATGGTAATACACAACTAAAGCAGTAGTAAATGCAATAGTAGCATTCTAGCATTGCTAGAATTGCATGCAGACTCCCACTCTAAAAGTTTAGGGATAGTTCAAATTACTTTTTAACTCAAATCTGTATGCTTCTCACAAAGGTAGAAAATGCCAATAGTATGTTTCTTCCATAGTTTTGCCCAATGGCATCGCTGATAATTGTCATTCAATGTCTCTGGATTTAGGAATTCTATATCATTTATGTTCCTATTAAGCAACACTATTAAGGACAAGGCAACATTGACTATGAAAGGGTTGAGGCCTAGGGGGAGAACCAGTTCTCTTTAACCTCAGTGTTTGACTGTAACTGTGTGATACCAAAACATCTGAGTGAAAACAATGAAAATTCAGACAATATTATATATTGGATCTACATAGCATCTGATGTCCAGATATTTAGAAAATTATCCCTTTACCTCTAAATTTGCTGATGTCAATCAGTCAATAAACATTTATTAAGTGCCTACTATGTTTCAAGCATTGTAGAGTGTTGGGTACAAAAAGAGGCATAAGACAGTCCCTGACCTCAAAGTGTTCACAATCTAATGGAAGAGAAAATAAACAAATAAATAGGTAGAAACAAACTATGTGAAGAAAAAACAGTAAATAATTAAAGAGGGAAGACACTAGAATTAAGAAGAGTTGGGAAAGGTTTCCTGTAGAAGACTGGATTGTAGTTGGGACTTGAAAGAAGCCAGGCAGTTGATCATTAGAAATGAGGAGGGAGAGCATTCCAGGTATGGGGAATAGTCAGAGAAAATGGCCAGATCTGAGAGATGGTTTGAGGAACAGCAAGGTTATTGTCACTGTGTTGAAGAATACATTGTGGGAAGTAAAGTAAAAGAAGACTGGAAAAGGAGGAGAGTGCTATGTTATGGAGGGTTTTGACCATCAAATAGAGGATTTTCTATTTGATCTTAGAAGTCATGGGGAGCCATTGGAGTTTATTGAGATGGGGGAGTGACATGGTTGGACTTATTGCTTTGGGAAAGTCATGGTGGCTGAATGGAGGATAGATTGAAGTGGAGACAGACTTGAGATAGGCACATCAGTCAGCAGACTATTACAATAGCCCAGGTGGGAGGGGATGAGGGCCTGCAGCCGAGTGGTGACAGTATAAGAGGAGAGAAGGTGGTATATTTGAGAGATGTGGCAAAGATGAAATGAACAGGCTTTGGTAACAGATTGAATATGGGGAATGAGAGAGAGTGATGAGTTGAGGATGACAGGTTATGGGTGGAAGGGACTGATGTTACATAATGGCAGAAATAGGGAAGTTGGGGGCACAGGGGATATAGGGGGAAGGATAATGAGTTCAGTTTTGGAGATGTTGAGTTTAAGATGTTTGCTGGAATCCAGTTCAAAATGTCTGCAAGGCAGTTGGAGATGTGAAACTGGAGGTCAGACAATCATTATAATGATTTGTCTAACAGCTAATTTAGTATCAGCTAAGTGGTAGAGAAGACAGACCATTGGACTTGTAGTCAGGAAGACTTGAGTTCAAATCTAGCTTCAGACACTTAATAACTGACTCTAGGCAAGTCACTTAACCTCTATGTGCCTCCATTTCTCCAACAGTTAAATGGGAATAATAATAGCAGAGTTGTTATGAAGATCAAATGAGATAATATTTATAATATTTTCCTGGCACATAATAGGCACTTAGTAAATGTTTGTTCCATTCCTCCCTCTAATATTAACCTAGGTCAGTGGTGTCAAACTCAAGAAGAACTGGGGGCCACCAT
>NW_027187376.1:4938013-4995721 GCF_028583685.1 Petaurus breviceps papuanus
CTAGGTTGTGCCTGAGGATGGGTAAAAAGTGAAAACTGGTTAAATGGGCTAAGCCATTGATTGTTTTTAATGTCCACAACAAATTGACCTTTCACTATTACACTTGACTGTAATTGACCACTTTTCCCCTCAAATTCCATGCTGTTTATCTTGTCTGGACTCCTGCGTATGTTCTCCTTCTCCCTGTGGGCATACTTACAGTACATACACTTACAGCTTCTCTTCTGTGAAGTTGCTTTCTCTATTTTTGGACTTCTTTCTTTTGACTTTAGCTTGTATGTAGAGGCTATCTCATCAAAGAATTTCCCAAATTGGAGTCTCTGATTTCAGCTCTGTGAGGGGTAGTCAGTGGGTACATGTTTGTTTGGGATATCATTATAGCACACTGACTTAGGTGATGCCTCTACAATCCTGTGTGAGACCTCTTAGCCCACATTCCTCCTTCCAAGAAGGGTGGAGAACTGTGTCATCCCTTTGGCTATGGTAAGAAGAACTAGGGATAAGATACAGGAGGAGATTAGGTCAGGGGCAAATTGTGCTCTTCTGTCCCCAAATATCTTTATCCAGATGAAACCATAAGGTTAAATATATATCAAAGGCAACCTTGACATCACAGAAGAGTCCTAATGTAGCCTGAGGGGCGTGTGTAGAAACAGGGAGCAAAGGAAGAGCAGAGACTCTGGGGTCAGAATATTTGGGTTCAAACACTGAATCTGTTACTTTATACCTGTCTGATCCTGGATAAGTCACTTAACCTCCTTGAGTCTCAGTTTCCTTGTCTGTAAAATAGATGTATTGGGCCTGTGACCCTGTTCTACTAATTCTGCCTTGGGGAAGTTGGGAAGGTAGCTAATGCTTATAACTATATGACTTCATATCTCCTGGGCCAGGAGATACTACTTGTAAAGATATTCAAAGAACTTGCAGCTAGAACTTTTCAATCACCATGACCTGAGAAGAACTGTGGAGAAATGAGGAAAATGCTAAAAGTTTGGAGGCAGGAAATTGTCCAGACTTTTAAAACAGATCAGAAGATAGTTTACATAAACACTAGCGACCTGCATAAGTTGATGTCTGTCATTGGACATACTTTGGAATAGATTATCCAAATAATTTGTAAATGGGATCAATGACCATCTATGCTATTCAGGGTAAGTTCATGGAAAAGAAAAAGTCATTTCTCCTTTTGACAGGGTCAGAAAAAAAATATGTAGAGTGAACGGCAATTCTGGTACAGTATTTGTCAATCTTTCTCAAGATATCCTTAGCACAAGATACACAGATATGGGCTGGATCATAGGACGTGGTGGATTTAGAATTTGTTGAATTACTCTATCCAAAATGTATTATTGATAAAAGATTCAGAGACAACTTGGATGAGGTTTCTAGTGGGATGCCACAGGGCTTTGTCCTTGATCCTGCTTTACTCAGCATTGTTACAAATAATTTGGGTGAGGGCATGAATGACATGCTGATAAGATTTGAAATAAAACATATGGTAGAAAGAGTGCTAGATTTGGAACTAGAAAATCTGAATTAAAATCCTAATTTTGACCTCAGATTCAAATAATCAGTAACATACCATTCAGGATGGGAGACATGTGACTAGACATCAATTCGTGAAAAAAAAATGCTAAAAATTCTCTGTGACTGCAGATATTATGAATAAGGTGTAGAATCAGCTGTGATGTGGTAGGCAAGAAAGTTAATGATTAACAGACTTCATCAATAGAAGAGTAGTGTCCTAAACAAAGGAGGCGGCATTTCTGCTGCAGTTGGCACTCGTCACAACTCACCGGCTACATTTGGGGTGCCATAGTTTAAAAGGAAAATTGACAAGCTGTGGACCACCCCTGGAAGGGCAGCCAAGAGAAGGGGACTCCAAATACAGTTATCTTTTCCCCATTGAAACTTTCCCGGTTGCAGTTTTGATATGTGGCAGGTTGGCATTAAGAAGTTGAATGGGAATTGTTTGTAGAGTTTTTCAGAAGCCATAGACAGCATGTGAAGGCCAGCAGAAAACACAGAGAAAGTTTAGAAACTCAGAAATGCATACAATATATGTCTAGCATTGTATACTTGTCACCATATTTTATCTTTCAATATCATAATAGTTCAGACTTCTTCTCTGGTATGAAGGGAGGACCAAAATGTTTTACATAGATTTTCCAGATGACAGTTGGGGGTGGGTATGGGGAGTATTGGGTGGGGAGTTCTGTACCCCTAACTCCTGTGATGTGGAAGGGATAACTGAAGTCTTGTTTGAAGATGGTTGGATTTACTGGGAATGTTTAACATGGGGAGAAAGATTTAGGTGGAACATAACAACTGTTATCAAATATTTGAAGGGTTGCTATGTGGAATGAGATAAGACTTATTCTGTGTAGCTCCAGATGGCAGAATGAGGAGGCAAAGGATTGAAAGATACAAGGAGACAAATTTGGGCTCAACATAAGGAAGGGCTTGATAAGGAATAGGAGAGCTGCCTCCCAATTGCCCATCCCTGGGGGCATTCTGACAGAACCTGAGTGACCACTTTTTGTGGGATTCATTATTCTGCAAGGTTAGAGTGAGTAACTGACCTTTAAAATCTCTTGCAATTCTAAGATTCTCTGTGCTTCTGATCTATTTTAAATGACGTTTTCTTCTCCCTGAATCACTGCCCAAAGGGCAGTGAGTACAAGAACTAAAGGTGGGGACTGGGGAGTGGAGGGTGCAGGAGGCTAAGTCTGAGCCATCCACACCTTTTCTTTTAGCCTAGGGCTACTGCATGCTGATGAAGCTTCAATAAACAAAAATGGCTTTTTCATTTTGGGTAAGTGACTTTGTGGAATTGGAGTTCTTTTTCAACTACAAAGGATTTAATGAATTAATGAGAAGCTAATGAGCTGATAATTCATTTAAAGTCAAAGCGATACGCATCCCCATAGAGATAATATTCCTTTTCAAAACACAGATTGTCTCCATCCTTAGGTGTACCCAACACTTCCAAAAGGCAGAGGAAGACTCCACACTTGGGGAATTGTCAAAGAGGTAACAGTGAAGAAATTTGTTGTGCTTTATTTAGCCTCTTATTACCTCTTATTTATTTGATGGATTAACTTTATTTAATCCATCTTTGGTTTTATGGCAAAAATGGTTCAATGTTTCCCATCTGTATGACTTTGGATGAGAGTCAGCATGGTGGTGACATGTATAGGAGACTGGACATAGCTTAGAACTAAGAACTAGACATCAGCCCTGCCCCTGATACCTACTGGCTGCGAGACTCTACAGAAGTCTCTTAACCTGTCTGGTGCTCTAGGTAATTAATTCTTTGAGTTGTAGTGATGATACAGAATTACATTAGAGTGGGAGGTTTCTCATTTTGGAGTTCCTTGTTCTAATGAAATCACAAGTACAGTCCCCATTCCCATTTCTCTGATTTTGGTAACTTAAGTCACAACCTCCCTGTGCCTTAGCTTCCTCCTCCATAAAATAAAAAGGTTTGACTAACTGGACTTTGAAGTCCCTTCCATCCCATGCATGATCCTATGATCTATGCTATTATCCCTTAGATATCAACACACATCCACATACCCACCATAAAAATTGAGTCATTTGCAAGAAGACTTTCAGTGAGGGCTTGAGTGAGAAATCAGAAATGGCTTGGAGAGACACAGGGCCATCTCTATCCAATATCACTGTGGTACAGACACTCATACTTGAGGAGTTTGCTCTGAAAGCTAGGGGCAACTAGGTGACACAGTGGATAGAGTGCCAAGCATGGAATCAGGAAGACACTTCTTCATGAGTTCAAACCTGGTTTAAGCTGTGTGGCTCTGGGCAAGGCACTTCACCCTATTTGCCTCAGTTTCCTCATCTGTAAGATGAGCTGGAGAAGGAAATGGTAAATCATTCCAGTATCTTTGCCAAGAAAATCCCCCAAAATGGGGTCACAAAGAGTCAGACATGACTGAACAAGAAAAACAACAACCAAGAGATGGGCATGGGGGGAGTAGAACTGAGATTTAAGACCTGGTTCTTCAGGTCTAGTAAATTTGAGGAAATTTAAGTCTTTTTGTTCCTAGTAAGAAGGCAAACATGCCATTTAGCACTTTTTTTTACACTAAGTAATGACTAAGTATAGAGTTAATGGGGCCAGATTCACAGGAAAGTCCTAGTTGACTTGTGGCTATGAATAGGCTTGAGAAAGCATGTGGTTGAGATTTGAGGTTTGCCACAGCTGAGTAGCGAAAATAGTAGTTATTTTTCAACAGTTCTGTGTCCTACATAGGTGGTCCGTGTGTGAAAGACTGTTGGGACCATGGAAGACTAGAAAAGTTCCTTACACATATTTTGTGGCTTGATATTTGAATATTGGAGAAGCTTTTCTTCTATTGTAAACAGTTTTGTTTCTTTAGGAAAATAGGAACAAATAAGTTCCATTTTCATACCCAAAGAAAGCCTGACTCTCTGTGCCTGTGTAGCAGCAAGGACCCTAGCATACCCAGAATAGCTGCCAACACAGGTTCTCACATCTGCTTCTCTAAAGGAAAGCAACTCAAAAAGGGTTAACAATCTTACTTTAATCAATCAAACATATATCATTTTACCTAGTTCAGGGGAAAAAGTCAGCACCCTGAACTTCAGAGAATACAAACAGAAGTTACAAGCAGTCAGAGAAACAGATCAGCAGACAGGGCTTCCCACTGTCTGACCATTACATCCATACCTAGTCAGTTACCAGAGAGGGAAGCACAAACATCTGGGTTTTCAAAGGGGGTGGGGAGGGGGTGGCGCTCAACAGCTGCCCAGAGTCTCATCTGGCCACATCACACAACTCTTCCCAAAGTGAGCCCCACAGTAAAACCACATCAGGGTATACATAGCCTTCTCCTGGGTCAGAGACCATCATAACCCTTGTGACCCACTGACCAATCACAAAGTAACAAGGTGTGGGTGTTCCTGAAGAACAAGCCTCCCATCACAGGCTCCAGGTGAACACATTCAGCCCATTTGGGGGCAGGGCATATTCTCAAATCAGTGAAGGTTCTCAGAGTCACCCAAGCCCATCAAAGGGCCAAGGGGCAGGGAAGATCTTCAGATTCCCATTCCCATAACAGCCTGCTGCAATACCATACCATGCCATACTATTGTTGAGGTAAGAGTTGGGAGAACTGGTTTCGATTTTTGAAAGAATTCACTTAGACCTCTTTAGTCAATGGGAGCTTTATTGACGCAAAATCATATGGGCCTGAGATTTAGCAAGGAGCTAAACAAAGGCATTATACAGGACAAGGACCAGACTTATATAGACAGAAAGCTATACAACCTGTAGTATGATGATGTAATTTTAGGGTTTCTAATGGGGGTTGGAGATTTAGGGACAAGATAAGATTTGCAAGATAGGGACACAGGATGAAGATGATGAATAATGCAAGATAAGGAGACAAGGGCATCCCATAACCCAGGATGGGGGGAGAGGGGCACACAAGGAATTTTATGGTCCAGGGTAAGGAGAGGTTTTGTGGTATTTCAAGATGAGACTTTAGGGCTCCAGGGAATGAGCAACTCAACCCTTAAGGCACCTCTGTGCTTTAGGACACCTTTAGAGGATAAACCAGGGAAAGGACAACTCAATCTTTAGGGTCCTTTGCATCCACATCACTATCTCATACGTGCCACACTATAATGATACTATGCATAAATCAAATAATCAATAAAGTATTTAGTAAGCATTTATAATGTTCCAGGTCCTCTACTAAGTTCTGGAGGTTCCACTAATGATCTGGTAGATGCTAACAAAGATAAAGCCATAACTAGAAGATATCAGACTGGTTCTGTAGGATAAACCCTAAAACTTCAGCTCTTTAGTTATGACAGATTTTATACCAAACCATTCTCTGAAGGTTTCAGATGACAAAAGGATCTTAAGCTTTCTTAGTCACCCTTTTCCCAGCCTTTGGTTATTGTTGTTCAGTCATTTCTTGGCAAAGATACTGGAGTGGCTTGCATTTCCTTCTCCAGCTCATTTGACAGGTGAGGAAACTAAGACAGAGTTAAATGACTTACCCAAGGTCACAGAGTAGAAAGTCTCTGATGTCAGATTTTAACTCAGGGAGTTGAGTTTTCCTGACTTCAGGTCCAGCACTCTATCCAATGCATCACCTAGCTTTCCAAACTGACAAAGAAGAAAAAATTAGCCTGTGATTTCTGATGGCTATTGAAAAATGCAAAACAACATGGAGGGGGTAGCTAGGTGGTGCAGTGAGTGGGGCACTGGCCCTGGAGTCAGGAGAACCTGAGTTCAAATCTGGCCTCAGACACTTAAGACAAAAAAACTAGCTGTGTGACCTTGGGCAAATCACTTAACCCCAATTGCCCTACCTTCCCCCCTCCAAAAAGCAAAAAATAAAAAAAAATAAGAAAGTGTTATATGGATGTTTAAAAATGGGGGCGGGGAGCCATCTGGAGGTCTGAGACATTTTTAAAATATGAAAAAAAATCTACATAGTTAATCTCCCTGACTGCATCAATACCAAGAAGTCGTTTTTCCAAAGCAAAAATCCTCTTAGATTTCTAGAATGGCAGTTGTTGGGATAGTGGGAATGGTCTCAGACCAGAGTAGGCTATACATGAGGCCATTATAACTGTCCAGAATGATGCTCAATAGCCAACAGTAAAAAAAACTTGAATTCTATTCCATTTGGCTAGGGTATATATTACCTAAATGTAACATATATATAAACTAACACAATACATACATGTATATGTGTTTGTGTGTACACATGTGTACATATATGTGTATATGCACATATATAATAATCACCACAGGTAATTATAAATGACTCTGCAAGTTATTGGATTCTTGGGGGAATATTATTGATGATAAAAGGCAACTTGGTGTTTAGTATCACATGGTCCCTGTTCACTATAAATGTGAGTAACTGGTTTTCTGGAAGTTTCTTTATTGATGTAAGTGCACATCTGTGTCTAAATTTATAAGGGTCTGAGACCTTCAGCATAATCTCTGAATTAAGAAAACACAGCTTTGGTCCTTGGTAGGTTATTATTTTTCCACTTGTAGGAGTGAGGAGCTCCCAGTTTATTCTAATGATCATCATTTACTATCCATCTTCCTCCATATGTATGTTCTTTAAAAGGAATATTTAATATTGCAGGATTTAATACCCCAATGCAAGAAGAAAACACTTTAAAAATAGCTTCTTATCCCATAGAAGAGCTATTTTTCATTGTGTTTTAACCATGCACACCCAAACTACACATCTAGATGGGCTATAATGATTCTGAAGCAGCCTTAACAATGTATTCATGAAGTAATATGCTTTGTAAAATTTGTCTTAATGTGTTTTTAAAAGACACGTTGTAATGACATCTTTGCAGATGTTGTAGGCTGCCAGGTGAATAATCTATACTGAAAAGAACCGTATGCACATTTTTAGAGTAGCACTGATTAAAAAAAAAAGTAGGCATTTTCCTAGTCCACTGTAATAACCAGAAAGGCAAATTTGTTTAATGCACCAAATGTTACCATGAGAACATGCCACATTCGCTCCATTTCTTCCTATTGGTTAACCTCTTGAGAAGAATGAAACCAACACTAAATGCACACAGAAATTATAAATGTCTAATAAATGATATGAAGGTGATAGCCTATATTCTTACTTGGTATATGTATCTGATAGAGGTAGAGGATATGTTATAGACAGTGTTATATGCTGTCCACAGGTTCTTCACATTCTTGGGGAGGTAGGACCTGTGCCAGATTTATCCATCTAGGGACTTGGCAGCTACAAGCACTGTAAGACTTCAGGAATCATGGTGTAATAGCCATTCCAGCGAGCCTTGGATTGTCTAGCAAAGTTACTAAAGACCCCAAGAGAGTTTTATTTCTTCTCAGTCCCAGAAGAGAGGAAACTATTATGTGATCAAAACTGGAGGGCAGAGATTTTGTTTGTTTTAGGGAGGGAGGATACAACAGGAGTTTTAAATCTCTCTTTAGAGGAAAACAGAAGAGGGAGAGAGAGACAGACAGACACAGAGAGAGAGAGAGACAGAGAAATGAAGGGGACTGGTGATGAGCTAGAAAGAGTTGGTGGCATAGAGACAATAGGTCAAGGAGAGAAAAACATGTAGGACTGAGCTGTGGCAGATAAGGGAGAGATCAAAGGAGGGCCCTTAGCTATACAGGTATTTTGGAGACGACTCAAGATAAAGCATCAGTTGTACCCATAACTTCAAAGACTGAAGGAAATTCCAAGAGAAGGTTTATTCTTTTCCCCGACTTTCCCTCCTAATACAACATACTCTGCTTTCTCCTTTACCCAAATATTTCCAGAAACCTGAATTTCGCCTCAATCAGAAAGAGGCCAGGAGTTAGCAAGAGATAAATATCAATTTAAATTAAAGCTGAGAGCCAAACCTTTGCCTAAACGTTAGGAATTTTCCTAACTGGGGTTCCTTTGTGATTCTGATTGAAGTCCTGACTTTATTTAGTATAAATTTCATAAAGTAGTAGAAGAAACCAGGAAGATCTGAGGGCCAATATGTTATATTGACCCAAAACTAAAACAAACAAACAAAAATAAATAAACAAACAAACAACAACAGCATTAACTGTTGTAACAGCATGTGGCTGAATAAAACCCCAGAGAGGAAGGGTTGGCATTGACTAAAGGGCAGTCTAATGACCATTAACTAGGATTTGTTTGATGTTTGTCCTTCATTCTCAAAGAGAACCTTGACATCAGGAAGTGATGCCATGGTGTGCAAAAGGATTGGATTGAAGTGAGGAGGGCTGTGCAAAGTCACCAGCCTTACTTTCTCCCCCAAAGCCATCTGGGTCCAGTGGTCAGATACGGATCAGTGTGGGGAGCCAAAGAGGCTTGATTCAGAACTCAGATAATAATAGTGGACTTTAATATAAGAGCTCTTTGAGATGCGACTTTTTTTGTTGTTAGCTCCTGAGTTCTTTGTTATAGGTTACATTTATAAGGATGTTACTTGAATTCCGAGATCAATAGGCTCTATCCCAAGATTTTAGTTATTAAGAGCCCAAATATTTGATTCAGCACTCAGGTATCTTTGGGCGGTCAGCTCTAAATGTGATGTCTTTCGATGATTGCAGCTTTGGCTTTGAAGTTTGCTCTCAATTGTATCCATTTATGACTGTGGCTGCACAAATCCTTATCAAATTTTCTATTCTGTGCTACTTCCAGGATATAACAGACTAAGGTAATGATAAGAATACTCAAGTCCTATTTCTTTGTCACTTTTGCTCTATAAAAACCTTGTATTAAGAATCAATAAATGGAGTTTATGGTTCTTCCTTGAACTATCCACATGATTTGGTCATTTCTTATTCATGTCTCCGATCATGCTTAGTGCTGGACACTGAACAGGCCACAACAGATCAGGATGACTGGTAATGGCCCAGGATGCAGTGGGTGACCTTGACTTTTTCAAGCTAAGGTCTTTGATAGGTCTCAGTTTGACTGAGACAGCACCCATTCAGTGATTAAGGCTAGGTCTAGTTCAACTAGCAGATCAATTGTGCCCTCCAAATAATAGTTATGGAGCTGAAAAGGATGCCTGAGGCTATCTATTCCATTCCCACCCCTTCATCAAATTTTATGTATTAATAAATCAAGGCTTAGCCAGTTCAAGTGATTTGACCAAGGTCAAACAAGTAATAAATGCTAGAGATGGTATTTGAACTGATCTCTTCCTATAGTCACTCTACTGCAAAATGTTACCAAGGATTCCCTTTGTTCCCCAAATACTGCTATGTCTGATTGCTTCGACTTGGAATTTCTTTATTATTATTTATGTTGTCTAGATTGATTTATTTGTACTCTTTGTGATATTACATGAATCTATTACATGAAGTTTATTTTAAAATATAAATATTAAATTTCATGTAGTAGTACCAACATTGCTCTCGCTTGCCTGTATTGTCTTTTGAACATCTTTCTGCTCTTCTCTGTGATGTTTTTTAAAGGTTCATCACTTATTTTTCTTTTTTTATCTCTATCTCCAGTCACTCCCCTGATCCTAGGTCCCCTTTCCTCAAATAAAAGGCTTCCCTTATAACAATTATAGTCTAATAAAACACATTTGTGTTGTTTTGGTCCTGTCTGAAAAAAAGGTATGTATCATTCTGTGACTATAGGCTCAAATTCCTTTAACAAATGATAAGAGTTTTCATCACACTTTTAGGGATCTTGCTTATTCCTGGGAGGGGTAACACCTTGACTTAAATTCCCATTTAGGTGTAATTGCCTTTACAAAAGTTTTCCAATGAATACTTTTTGACTGGGGCAAAAAAAATAGCATCCTAGAAGATGGAGACTGATGGTACCACAGAATAATAAAAGGGAACAGAAAAAGGAAAGCTGGGACCCAGAAGAACTTGACTAACTTTACAATTTTGTTGAAGACTGGCACTAGTTATGAGAAATCAACAGCAAGACAGCCCTACAAGTTCCTTTCAAATTGGTGGTTGAAACTCTGGGTTATCTTTTCAACTTAACTCCGTTAACTCCAAAGGATGGCATATGAGAATGTTGAATTTTGATCAGCAATGTCATTTGAACACTTCAGGTCACAGAAGGCATGCTGCCCCCCCCCCCCCAGCCCAGTTTTTATAACTTATCCTATCATCTTAAGCCTTTGTCAATAAGTTTTCTTTCTAAAGAATGCAACAGAGAAGCTACTCTTTCTCAGCCTTCCCCAGATCTTCCCTTACTTAAGTCCAACATGTGGTGTGTGTTTTGTGGAAGATAAATTCTGACAAATTTTGTCTCCAGAGCAGGGATTCTGAACCTGGGGTCTATGAGTTGGGGGTACAAGAACACGAATGGGAAAAAAACTACATCTGTAATTTCATTGACCTCTTAGTGAAGTTTAGCATTTCTTTAAATTATTTAAAAAACATCATTCTGAGATGGGATCCATGCTCTTCATCAGATTGTCCCGACACAATTAAAGGTTAAGAACTACGCCTGGTCTAGAGGTGTTCCACACATTAGAGAGGGCCTTCGTCTAACAGTAGAAACAAAACGGCTTCTTATCTTTCCCTTTACTTGCTGCTTTTTCAATAGATATTTTGTAAATATCTATTAGGCACCTACTGTGTACAAAGCAATATACTAGGCACTGAGGGAGATTCAATGATAAAATGGTCCCTGCCCTCAAGGAACTTATAGTTTTTTAGTTTAGGATTTTCAGCCAGCCTTTCCAGAACTGCTGGCCCTACATTCATCTAGTATCTCATGATTCAATCCTTTGCAATTGTGTAATCGTCCAAAGCAGACTTGAATTTGGGGTGAGGGTAGTTTAGGGAAGCTAGGTGGTGTAGTGGACCTGGAGTCATAAAGATGAATTCAAACTAGCTGTGTGACCCTGGGAAAGTCATGTAACTCTGTTTTCCTCAGTTTCCTCATCTGTCAAATGAGCTGAAGAAGGAAATAGCAAACTACTCCAGTATCTTTGCTGAGGGAACACCAAATGGAATCACAAAGAATTGGACATCAAAGCAGGCAGAGTTTGGAGGATTACTTTTGTACCCAGACTAACTCTATAGTCCAGCTAAACTGTTTTCTTGTTGGTCTTCACACATGACATTCTGTTTTTCTCTCTTGGCAACTTTACAAAGACTGTGCCGCATTCTTGGAATGGGCTCTCTTCTTATCTCTTACAATCCAAAAGTTTCTTTCAAAGCTCAACTCAATAACCTCCTTTTACATAGCAATAATAATAACAATAATAACTAGCATTTATATGCTACTTTAAGGTTTGCAAATTGCTTTACAACTTATCCCGTTTGATTCTTAAAATATCTTCAGGAGTTAGGTGCTGTTATCCTCATTTTATAGATGAGGAAATAGATTGTTAAATGGTTTGCCTAGTATCACACTGCTAATAAAGTTTCTGAGGCAAGATTCTTCTTCAGGTCTTCCTGACTCCAAGTCCAGCATTCTAATCTGAACCATTTTCTGAATTCCTCAGCTACTATTCCACCTGGAAATTCCCTTGTATAGGGAATATAGCACATGCTCTGGCGTTATTCTCCAAACAACATGCCCCGGCAGGTATGGTACGCACAAGACAGGTACTACTTGTATCCTTAAGATTCGAGGGGTAGCCCTGAGGGGGAGTAGGTATGGTGGATTGATTGGGTGATTGACTACTCAATCTATCTATAAATAGATATAACTATATATGTATCTATATCACACAAACATATATACACATATATGTATGTGAGGGTATATACATACATACATTTTTGTAGTTGTTCAGTCATTTTGCGGTTGTATCTGACCTTTCATGATCCAATTTGGAGTTTTCTTGGCAAAGATATTGGAGTGGTTTGCCATTTCCTTCTCTAGTTCATTTTACAGATAAGGAAACTGAGCTAAATATGGTTAAGTGACTTGCCCAGGGTCACAGACCTAGTAAGTATCTGTTGTTGTAGTAGTTTGACCTTTGTTCTCAAAGAGGACCATGACATCAGGAAGGTGATGCCATCACTTGCAAGTGAATTGGATTTAAATGAGGCAGGGCTGTGCAAAGTCATCAGCCTCACTTTCTCTTCCAGAGCCATCTAGGTCCAGTGGCCAGATATAGATCAGGATGATTGGAGACACCCTTTATCTACTGCACCACCTAGATGCCATATACAAATACACACACATATCAGACCTTCAAGTAATATACATGTATGTGTATATGCATATATATAAATTCTGGTATATATGTGTTTGTATACACACACATCACACAGAAACCAGACCTTCATCACTCTAGTGACTATACTTATAGACAGCTAAGTGGCACAATGGATGGAGTGCTGAACCTAGCTGGATTCAGAAAGAATGAGTTCAAATTGAGTTTGACTCATCACTCAAACACTTAGTTGTATGACCCTGGCTAAGTCACTTAACTCTGTCTGCCTTGGGGTTGTTGTAAAGATCAAATGAGATAACATTTGGAAAGTTTTTACTCTAAGTCTATGTTTTGTCCCCTTCTATTCTCTCCAGTGGAATTTAATCTCCATGAAATTAGGGAAATGTTTCAGTTTTGTCTTCCCTCATGTGTAGCACAGGGCCTAGGACAAACTAGGCAATTAATAAATGCTTATTGGTTAATTGATTAATTGATTTATATACACTGCAGTGCAGCTCTAGGGGAAGCAGGTAGTGAGCACTGGTATCAGAAGGACCTGGGTTCGAGTTCCAGTTCTTTTACTAACTACATGACTCTAGACAAGTAATTTCTCTTTTCTGGGTGTGTCAGTTTCTTTAAAAAGAGTGGTCTGTGCTATACAGTCTCAAAAATCCCCTTCACCTTTTGGGTTCTATAAATATAATGCCACAGAACTAAGACTGTAAGAAGTTGGCAGACCTCCTTATGGGGACAGAGGGCACCTTGAGGATTGCAAAGAATATTATGCCTTTTTGGAGTTCCAGGTGAGAAAGCTGCCTTCTCTCAGTTATTCATCTGCAGCCAAGGAGAGCTCTCAATGGAACCATCAGGAAGTTTCCACTCCTGAACATATAATATTCCCAATGAAACTACGCTTAATTTTTTTTTAAGCACAGTATTGAGACAGACCACTTTTTTGTATCTTAGTGAAATGTATGAATAAGGACAGAGTTTCAGGTTTAACCTTTAGTTTTACAGCTTTTCCATCTTTTGCTAACCCTTTAACATTACATTAACAAAAGAGGGGGGTGGGGCGGGACAGGGAGGAACTTAATGCTTTTTATGGTCTGTTTTAACATTTTTATATCTCTTTAAAAAAAATAAATTTGCCATAGGAATTAAAACTGTATTTTATCCTTTAAAATGTAGTCCTCGATGATGTATGTTATGGCACTGGCAGCAAGTCAAGTCTGCATAAAGCCCAAATTGAATCTTCCTTCTGACTACAGCTGTGCATGATATTTTATGCAATTTTTTATGTTGGTCATAAATGAGGTGGAAACTGTGATTATGCCAATTTTGGAAGAACCCATCTCAACCAAAAACCACTGCCAGAATTCCAATGTGTGCATGCATTTACCTGACCAATACTGTGGCTTCCCCCTTTCCTCCTCCTCCCCCATCCCATCATGGTCAGTTCCCAGGTCAGAGATTCAATAAGATTTATAGACAATCATGTTATAGATCCTTAAGGTCTTCCTGCTGCAGTGGCCAGGAGTAGGAGCAGAGGAATTGACCCTCACAGGACTTTCTCATTGGTGCCTTCACTCTGCAGCCTATGAGCATGTGCTGTTAAGGAAAGATCCAAAGTTTAGCAAATGCAGGATAACTGTCTTAATTGAGGAATTTTAATTCCAGATGGGACTTTGTAATTCAGTTGTACCCATCTTCACCTGCTAATACCTTAGATCCAGGCTTTAGAGCTGGAACAGCCTCAGAGGCTCTCTAGACCAACAGTCCTTTAATAGATGGGGTTAAGTCACTAAATTTCTCAGTGCCCCTAGGCAATACAGAGACTGGCAATTGCTGGGCTGGAGATTTTATTGATTGTGAGGTGAAAGGGGGGTGTGTGGGGGGGTGGAGAAACAGGTTAGAGCACAGAGTTTGGAGTGAGGAACACTCATCTTCCAGAGTTCAAATCTGGTCTCAGATGCTTACTAGCTGTGTGACTCTGGGTAAGTGATTTAACCCTTTTGCCTCAGTTTCCTTATCTGTAAAATGAGCTAGAGAAGGAAATGGTAAACTGTTCCGGTATGTCTGCCAAGAAAACTCCAAATGGGGTCATGAATTGTTGGACATGACTAAAATTACTGAGCAACACAGGTTGAAGAGGAGCTATTTATACCAATGAAATCACAGGTTCCAACACTCACTCTCCCCTCTCCATTCTTTAATAACCACTCTAACCGCTATGAAGATAAGAAGTCCAAGCATGAAAGGCAAGTACTGTGGGTATATTTGAAATTAAATGACTTGACTGGGCTTACACAGCCAGTAGGCATCAGAGACAGAACCTGATTCTAGCTCTTCCTAATTCTGAGGCCAGCTCTCCATTCTAATTTCTCCTCTGTTAGAGTCAGAGAACAACAAAATTGGAGATAAGGGGAAAAAAAGAGAAAATAATAGTGGAGTTTACTAGGTTTCTCAGTTATGCCTGGCATATTATCAGAGTCTTCTGTCCTTGTCACTGACTACATATTTTATCTTTAAATGGCATCCTTGAAAGCCTAAGAAGGCAAAATGAAAACTTTAAATGAACGACTCGAGGGAAAAGGGCTTTTGGGGAAGGGGTCCAATTTATCCAAATTATGGTGACATGTCTAAACTGAACTCATTATCTTTCTCTCCAAACACTCCCTGCTTCTAAGTTTCCCTATTATTGTCAAGGCATCACCATCTTCCCAAATCACCCAGGTTCATAACCTAGGTGTCATTCTCAACTCCTCTCTTCCTCTCACCCTTCTTCCCTTCTTTCCCCCCATATCCAATCTGTAGTCAAGGCTTATTAATTTTACCTTCATAATATCTTTCACTGCCACCACCCTGGTGTGGGCCCTCATCACCTTACAATTTAATTATTGCAATAACCTGATGGTTGGACTGACTGCCACAAGTTTCTTTCCATTCCAATCTGTACTCCACTCAGCTGTCAAAGCAATCTTCCCAAACCATAGATAGCAGTCACTTAACTACTCGATAAAATCCATTGACTCCCCATCACCTCCAAGATCAAGTAAAATATCCTTTGTTTGGCTTCCAAAGCCTTTCATAATCTGCCCACCCCTACTTTTCTAGTCTTCTTACACCTTTCTCCCTACCACATGCTCTATGAACCAGTGACACTGGTCCTTTTGCTGTTCCTCAAACAAGACATTAAAACTCCAGACACTGGACATTTTCTCTGACTGTTTCCTGTGCCTGGAATATTCTCTTTGCTCATTTCTGTTCTCTGGTTTCCTTCAAATTCCAGCTAAAATCACATCTTCAATGCGAAGGTTTCCTGATTCTCTTTAATGCTAGTCCCCTCTATTGATTATTTCCAACTTATCTTTATCCAGTTTGTTTGTACATAGTTGTTTGCTCATTAGATTATGAGCTCCTTGAGGGCAGGGACTGTCTTTTACCTCAGCACTTAGTACAATGACTGTCACATAGGCATTTAATAAATGTTTACTGACTGACAAAGGAAATTGCAGAAAGCAGTGACTTCAAGCTGCTCCCTGACATATAAACAGTCAATTTTAAACCAATATTCCTTTTTGGAGGGGGGGGAGGGAGGCAGTGCAATTGGGGTTAAGTAACTTGCCCAGGGTCATATGGCTACTTTTGTGTTAAGTGTCTGAGGCCATATTTGAACTCCAGTTCTCCTGATTCCAGTGCCAGTGCTCTATTCACTGCACCACCTAGCTGCTCCCAAATCACATAGCTTTACACACATAATTGGTACTTATAAAAATTCATCAAATTGAACAGAATATGAATAAGAATGATGGAACCCAATAAACTCTGAAGACTCAGAAGAATAGGTGACTCAAGGAACAACGTAGAAACAGTTATT
Organism: Petaurus breviceps papuanus; assembly: GCF_028583685.1. Classification (NCBI taxonomy): domain Eukaryota; kingdom Metazoa; phylum Chordata; class Mammalia; order Diprotodontia; family Petauridae; genus Petaurus; species Petaurus breviceps. The sequence goes on from NW_027187376.1 coordinate 4,954,563, forward strand.
GGGTGTGGGTGGGTAGCAGCATATCAGCAATGATGCCTTTTATGCAGAAAGGGGCAAAAGTGAGATCACCTAGAAAAATGAACAATCATAAAAGAATTTGGACTGTTCATGCAGTGACAAATTTGCAGATGGCAATTTGAGTGTTGTACTGGTACCCAAGCATTGTTTAAGCAAAATGAAACAAACAAACAAAACTAGAGTGCGGATCTGAATGAATTCTTGAGTGAAGATTTCAAAAAGGAGGGGATGTGATGAGTTGCCAGAATGATCGCCAGATTTGGAGGAACGTAGGTCTACCATTTACTCTCTGTGTAACTTTGGTTATCCTTCTGGGCCTCAGTTTCCTCTCCTGTAAAATGAAAGGGTTAGACTATTTGACCTCTAAGCCCCTTCCAGCTCTAAATATATGATCTTATAACACTCTGGAAGTCTCTCTAGACACATTAATTTAACCACAGCTGCATTAGGTCTAAGCATCAGTGATATAGTAACATTCACTCTGAATGCCAACACTTAAATTCTCAATATACTTCAATCAATAAACATTTATTAAGTACGTATTACGTGCCAGGCAAAATGCTAAGAGCTGGAAGTATTAAAAAAAAAAAAAAGGTGAAAGACAGTCCCTGCCCTCGAGGAGTGTGCAATCTAATGGCGGAGATGACAATTAAATATATACAAAACAAAGGGTAAATAGGAAATAATTAACAGAGGGAAGACACAAGAATTAAGAGGGGATGGGGAAGGGTTTTACTTCACTGAGAAATAGAAATGTCACCATAAGAGACAAAGTCAGAAACAAAATCTGAACCAGACCAAACACACTCCTGAAATTCATGCTTGAGGTGGTATTTATGCTTCTAAAAGGCAATTGAGAGAACATTTGTAACTACTAGCCCACATTCATGAGACTTCTCATCTTTGTAAAATCTTTACCAGATAGATCTCCATGAAGATCAAAGGCATTGCTTATGAACTTGAAAAGGTAACAAAAACAATAATTATAGGGGCGGCTAGGTGGTGCAGTAAGAGCTCTGGCCCCAATGTCAGGAGACCTGGGATCAGTTCCGGCCTCAGATACTCAGCACCCACACAAAAATAACTGGCCGTGTAACCTTGAGTAAGTTACTTACCCCTGATTGCTTTAAAAAAAAAAAACAAAAACAAATAATTACAATAGCTAGCATTTATACAGAACCTACTATGTGTCAGACATTGTACTAAGTGCTTTACAATTATCATTCCATTTGATTCTCACAACAACCCTGGCAGAACCATGAAAGAAGTGATTTACCCAAGTGATTTATTTACCCAAGCTTACAAGCTAGTGTCTGAGACTGGATTTAAACTCAGGTCTTCCTGACTTAAGGCCCCATGCTCTATCTACTGTGCCACCTAGCTGCTTATAACTGGCAGGATTTTGCCAACAATTCTCTACCACAGACCATATCTTTATAGCAGGTGACTGAAAGGGTCAGAAAGCACATTATCTCACAGTGTTGTTCATTGATCACAAAATAAATCTCATATGGTGGAGCAAAATGCAGCCATAGAGGCTCTCCAACACAGAAACTTTCATAAGTAGGTGAAAAGATCATACAACATTCTCTTAGCAAATCTAAGCAACTCTTGGTTTGACCATCCCCTGGTTATTACTGTCAAGTGAAGCATAAAACAAGGACATATATGTTAAACAAAATGCTTTCCATCATCATCCAGGGGTGGAGAACCTGCATCCTTGAGGCCACATGTGGTCCTCTAGGTCCTCAGGTGTGACCTTTTGATGGAATCCATTCCGTGACCATTCTGTGAAGTTTGTATTAGGTCAAAGAGCTGCCCTTGAGCATCCAGAGGGCCACATGTGGCCTCAAGGCTGCAGATTCTCCATTTGTGTGCATCAGATCCAAATGAAAAACTGCTTCTCTATTGATGGTAATAACCTTGAACGCTTCTGTTTGTAAATTCTTTCATTCTGCCTGCACCAAGTCCCACAATATTACAGGGGCTCATCCCATAATACTGAAAAGAATTGGGTCTAATAATTGATACAGGGATAACTAAATAAACAAAAATGACATTCAGAATTTGATTTCTATTTGTGATACCAATTTACTGTGTTGGACATTAGCAGATTTACATATTTGTAGATGAATGAGTTGCTTCCAGAGTGAATGGAATGAAGAGAATGGAGGAGAATAATGGTACTATAATAATGAGTAGCATTTATATAGCACTTTAAGGTTTGCAAAGCACTTTATATGTTAGTTATATGTTATATGTCAGGAGCTCTGAGTGGTAGTTGCTATTATCTCCATTTTACAAAAGGAGAAATGGAAAGAGCTTTAATGACTTGCTCAGGGTCACACAGCTATCAACTATCAGAGCAGTATTCAAACTCGGGTCTTTCTGACTACCAGTCCTACATTTGACCCATTGTGCCTCCTAGCTGCTCTTGGGAAATTGCACAAGGATTTTGATTATTCCAAGTGCCTCCTGGAAGCAAAGACCCATTCTTTCAACATTTGTGCTTTGTTTTCTTTTGTTTTGTTTTCCAGCAAAGTCATATATGTGTTTATGAACCTTAGAATACAATGATCTTGGAATATAATAATCTCTGAAAAAACTGACAGTCATGGTTGACCCAAAGATTAATGAAGAAACTCATTATAAGTACAAGCAGACCGAAACATATTTTCAATAATGACCTATGTTTAAAAAGTGGTACAAAGGATATTTTTTTCTTTTTTTTTTAAGCAATCAAGATTAAGTAACTTGCTCAAGGTTACAATAGCCAGTTATTTCTGGGTGTGGTGCTGAGTATCTGAGCCTGGATTCGATCCCCAGGTCATCCCGACACTGGGGCTGGTGCTCTTACTCACTGAGCCACCTGGCCACCCCTAAGCAATTGGGGTTAAGTAACTTGCTCAAGGTTACATGGTCAGGTGTTTCTGGGTGGGTGCTAAGTGTCTGAGCCCGGATTCAATACCCAGGTCATCCCCACAATGGGGCAGGTGCTCTTACTCGCTGTGCTACCTGGCCGCCCCTGTTCACACTTCTATGACAGTTTATACATTCAAATTTATATTATATTTGTCATATCTATCTTGTAAGATTAGAAGCTCCTTGAGGGAAAGTGTATGTATACCCATTTTTTTCTTCTCTCAGAATCCCTAGATCAATGTCTTGAATGTTGAATGAATGAATGGATAAATGGATCAGTGAATGAGCTACACTCTGGATCTTCCATCTCTTTTGAACAGAGTCAGGAATCACAAAATCATGGGTATAGATTAAGCAGATGGTACCATGTTACAACACATGCTTCTTGGGGGTCTCATTTAGAGATGTATAGGATACTTTTCAATACCCAGACCAGCCTGAGGCCTGTCATACAGCAGGCAGAGCACATTATTACTACCAGCTCCCCGTCTGATGGCAGGTGCCATATGCTCTTGCACTTGCCTTTGGAGAATCTCAATAAAACTTGAGATGACAGACACTGGGACCCTATGTATCACAGAGCTGACCTAATGAATTGGTTCCCATATTTTCACACCCTTTGTTTCTATGATGTGATTGGTCTAGGGAAACCCTGCTGACATCAGGATGGTCTCTCTTCATGCAAATGCCATATTTCTGAGATGCTACCGTATTTAAAATCATCCCTTGCCATATGATGAATGTGATCTTGGACAGGTGGCACATGAGGAATTAGTCAAATTTTGTACAAGTGGATGGTACCTCATCCTTTTCTTATAGATATATAGTCATGTAGTTGGGGGATGGGCATCGTTTTTCCTCTTTTAGTAGTATGCAAATATGTAAAGTATCTGTGATTTCCTCCGAAATACTGCACAGAACTTGTTAAGTGGAAACTTCCTTTGCCAACACAGATACAACCTTAGGATCCTATAGATAAGTCGATCACTTAGTAGAAAAATCCTGGAGAGTTGCCTAAGGTGCAAGGAAAGCGAAGTTTCTAGTGGATTAGTAGATACCAGAGTCCAGATCTGAGCCCGGTTCCTGGTTCCAAACGCAGCACTCCATCCACCATGACCTGACTACTCCAGTAGCAGACAAAAGCAAAATAGATATCACTCTTCCATGCTTTTAGAATATCACCCTTGATTGTCCTTCTTCTCCTCGAATTTCCTTCAAAACTCAGCTCAAGCACCATCATGGCAGGGATGTTCTGGTAAATGATTAACAGCTAGTTCTTATTTCAAATATACATATTTCAGTTTGAGATGGATTATTAACATTTTCTTCATCATATTTTATGCATCGACAACAAAATAATAAATGAAGTCCTGATTTGTAACTTTCACTAATGTCTGAGGTGCAAATGCTTCTTCTGAAATCTAGGAGCTCTTCCACACTTGATTGAGGACTGTCCTAATCTCCCCAGCTGCTTATCATGTCAAGTCAACAAGCATGGACTAGAGATACAAACAGAAGCAAACAGCAAGACAGAGAAAGACAGGCTCTACCCTCATGGAGATTATATTCTACTGGGGGTGGGGAGTTAGACAATAAGTAAAAGGAAACTGAAAAGTCCGAGGTGGAGGGAGATGGTAGTACCCTCATGGGGCATAGTGGAGAAAGGAGTCCCAAGAATCAAGAGTGAGCAAAGCCCAGAGTGGAGTGAAGGGGCAAGTGTAGCTTGCATGGGGGTCCTTTCTTAAAATGGAGATTCTGGGAGGAAGAGGACAGAGGGATCTTCCAGGGTGAAAAGCTGCTGGAGCATGATAAAAAAAAAAAAAAGGAATCTCAGGAGACAAGAGATAGGCCCAGAAAGGAATGAAGGAGAGAGGAATTAGAGAGAGCTCATGCTCCCTTCATCTCCACCCCATCCCATGGTCTTACATTTATTTGTATATACTTTTATGTATACATTTCTCTTCAATAAAATATAATCTCTTTGAAGGAAAAGACTGTTTTATTTTTGTCTTTTAATCCATCCCCAGGACCTGGCACTACTACCTTAGTAGGCACACAGTAGGTGCTTAGTAAATAATTAATGATTGATTAATTAGTTCACATGCACACACACACTAGTTCACATACATACACACACTAGAATAGTTTAGAGAACATATTGATGTTCAGTCATTTTCATTTGTGTCCAACTCCTTGTGATCCCATTTGGGGTTTTCTTAGCAAAGATACTGGAGTGGTTTGTCATTTCCTTCTCCAGCTCATTTTACAGATGAGGAAACTGAAGCAAACATGGTTAAGTGACTTATCCAGAGCCACACAGCTAGTAATTGTATGTAGCCAGATTTGAATTCAGGAAGGGGAGTCTTCCTGACTCCAGACCTGGCACCTAATCCATCACACCATCTAGCTGCCCAGTAGACAGTGTATTGGAAGGTCTGAAAGAATGGTGATTAACTGAACAATATGATTCAGTATAGAGAAATCTTGTGTATAAAGAAAAAAATTATTAAAGAGTGGAGGAATCACTGGATCCTGGTACTGGAGATCACAGTGCAGGAATGTTAATTAATCATCTGATTGTGGTTTCTCTGGCTAGAGAGTAGGTTTGCAGTACTTAAAGTTGCAGAAATTGGGAAAGTGTTGGCCTCTCCTTTTCAGTAAAGCTTTGCTTTGTAGTTTCCACTAAATCATGGTCTCTTTTATGTGAAATTAGCTTTGAAAATCCATGAAGTTTCATTGGGAACCATCTGGACCATATTTTATTTAGGATGCATAGTTTATACTATCATTTTACTTTCAGCTATAATTCAAGGGGCTGGTCACAATCTATAAAACCATAATTAATATCAATTCTGGTTTACCTCAGAATTATTCTCTCTCTCCATGGTCTATCACTGTTATTTCAAGAGGATCCTTCTTTCAAAATTCCATAGGTGCTTGGTTCTTGGGTTGCAGTGGATCCCCTGTATTCCTAGGTATTGGAGTCTCTGGATGGCATTTTCTGTTCTGATAGCACTGGCCTTCAGTTCTTAATGTAAACCATAATAATTAACTGCCATCCTTGTTGTGTTAAGCAAACAGTTAGGGTAAATACTTAATTAAAGACTTGATGCCCAAGGTCCCAAGCAAGAATTAAGAGACTTTTACATGGATACTACCAAGCCCAGAACTGGAGATATACTAAGATTCTAAGTAGCGAAGAGGTTAAGGTTTGTATTGCCAGCCCCAGAGAGCAGAATTAACTTGGAAGACACATTCAGCTTGATGTTACAGGAAAGAAACTTCAGATTATCTTAACTATAACTATCTAAAAGAAGAAAGAAAAGTAGACTGGTATAGTGGACAAAGTGTTGGACTTGGAGTCAGAAAGAACTGGGTCAAATCCTAACTTAGGTGTTTGATTCTGAGCAAATCACATCTCTGTGTCTGTTTCCTCCCTGTATGTACAGTGGGGATAGTAATGAAACCTGCTTCACACAACTGTAGTGAGAAACAAATGAATGATTCATGTAAAGCCTGATGCAAACCTTAATACTCTCTCTTTCTTTTTCTTTCTCTCTGTGTATATATGTCAACTATTATTATAAAAAGGGTTCTTCCCTCATCTGAGGTCTTCAGGTAAATATTGGATGACCAGTTTATCAGGAAGGTTATAGAATAGACTCTTATTCAGGTACAAGTTGGACCCCATGTTCTTTGATGCCTCTTCTACTCTGTAATTCTGTGCCATCAATGGACCTCTGGAACTCCAGGCTGTAACATCAAAGTGAATACATGGAGAGCACCTGACTGTAAAGTTAGAATCCAGTTAAGATCATAATTAATCTAAGGCATATAAGAAGAATCTTAGTTCAAGAATAGAAATGGTACAAAATGAATCTAGATATTGCATTATTTTATAGCATTGATCCAATGGTACCTTTTGATATTTGATACTTGACAACTAATATAACTACTATATTGCCAATTGTCAGTTTACTTAACATGGTGGCCAATGTGGCTGAATTCCCTGAACATCATTCCCCAGCAGAAAAACAGGTTGTGAATCTATGCCATTAGGAACATCAGACCATAATCTAGTGATTATTTAAGGAAATTGTTGGTGCATGAGCCTTACCGAGAGGCAACTACATAATTGTCCTTGATTCAAGTCTTAATTTTGATACATACTGACCATGTGATCCAGGGCAAGTCAATTAATTTCTCAATGCTCAAGACCAGAGGTGTTATACACAGGGTCAGCAGACTGTATGCAACTTATAGCATTCCTGAGTGGGCCTGCACCAGATTAAAATGCAATTCCAATCTGATTTTAATAATAACAATAAAAAAGAAATACACAAATGTGTCATCTTCTAAGATATGTCCCCCTTGGGGATCCTCATGTATGGTTTAGTGGCCCCCATTTCTATTTGATTTTGATACCACCACTCTAGACAGTTCTCTAAAACTATGAGTGGCAAAGAAGGTACTGACCAGCATTGATCCAGGGGATTTTCTTTTCAAGGAGTTTCTCAATTGCAATGAAATCACCGGTCTGGTTCCTATTTTTATCTCTATGAGCCTTAAAGCTTATAGGGAAAAAAAAGCTTAAAGCCCCATTCAGTTTGTTCCTGGCTGATATGACTCATATACAATGAGAAATAGCATCATATTTAAGCTTTGTAAGTTATAAGTGGTTTTTTTTTTGGGTTCATTTTTTAAAAGAGGCTGCTTGATCAGCAAGGGGACAAAGCAGATTTAGCCCATTGTGAAGCACATAATGCTGACCCAAGAGACAAAGATATGGGGTTTTAGTGGTTTGTTTTCTAGTTCTGATTCTGCCACTAACATATTGGGTAACCTTGGTTATATCATTTAACTTATGTGAACCAAATTTTTCTCTTCTATTGGAGGTAGTGAGGGGAAGATCGTAATAATGCCAGTATCTCACATTTCTGAGGATAGTTGTACAGGTCAAATGAAGTATTTACCTCACTGGATACTTTGATGGATCTCCAATATCATGAATAAATGGATGAATAATCACTTAATAAATGCTTACCATAATGCAAAACTCCATATAAACATAAAAATAGACCCTGGATCAAGGAACTAATATTCTAATAAGAGAAAACAACAGAAGATGTGAATATTCCTATCAATGTTATAGAATGAAACCCAACAACCTCTGGTTATCTTCTATAACTCTCGACCATGTCCTCCTATGAATCCTCTATTCAGAGTTTATCTAACCTGGTGAAAGTCTTTCTTTATGTTTCTTGCCAGTATATGTGTACCAATGGAGTTTTCCATTGCTCCTGCTGTCAAACTCACCCACCTCCTTTCCCACTCATAGATCTCCTTGATGATACTTTTAGACTGCTTTATGTGTGTGTGTATATTTTTTTCACATTCATAGTCACACTTCAGATTGTGCTTCTAGTGGTTTTCCAAAAGCAGAATCTCAAATGAAATAATTTGCATGAAAACATTTTGAAAAGTAGAAAGTACTTAATGAATACAAGGGACTATTTCTATCATGGACATCTCCGATAAAGATCAATTTGATTTTAGCTAGTGGAGCTCAGAAAGGTCATCATAGGCTGAAAAACTCCAACTAAGGTTATAATATTAACATCTAATCTCTTGGGTATATTAAGTGAATATTACCATTTTCCTTTAAAAATTAATAAGCTCCATTAACAATGGGAAAAGGAAAAAAAACACCCATGATAAAAAGATTTAGTCATCAGTCTTTAGATTTACAAATTATGCAATGTGAATACTATCTTTTGCATTAAATTCTGAGAAAAGTCAATCTGTGCTGATGAATACATTTTTGCTCAAGTACCTTCTACTACAGAGAAACACATTGATATGAGAGCACTTACTATTTTCTTTGCCCAAATTAAAGTCACTACATCTCATTCAATCTGAAGGATGAAGTTAAATGAACCCCACAGATAATACCTTTGTGAGAAACTATGGAGGGATATGTGATGTAACCCTTTGTGTGTCCTCTATTAAACCATCCTCGATGATTCCTTGTTATTGTAGTTTGACTTAATCATATGTATAACATTTCCATATATTTTATTAAGCAACATAGTCATATTGTTAGGGATGAAAAGAAGCATGTCTCTTTTTTCTCCCATAAGAGTAGTTGCATTTAATAAAAACCTGCTACAGCAAACAGATACAGTTTGGTGAATCGATAACTTCAAGCAACATTGCTGTACTATGGGGCTAGATGACAATTGTTTTTTACTCTCTGTTTTAAAGTTCTGGCTTTTTTCTTGTTGATGGGGAATAGAATTTGAATTTGATGACAACAGAAAGCAATCTGACAAAAATGAATAATTTTATTAGATGGCCAAAAATTCCTCCCTGACATCCATTATTGTAACTTACAATGCCAATTAATTGCTAATTCACTAGCAGTGTAACAGAAGAAAAGACTTTCAAAACACTATGCTCTGTGTAGATGTCTTTTAATTATGGCTAATTAAATGCTGTGGAAGGACCTGATTATACCTTTGAGCATTTCCTAGTTTGGAAAAAAAAAATACAAGCTCTTATGGTCGTGAATAAATTCGATAAAAGCTTGAATCCAACAAGTTCTTGGCTATATCAAAAGCAAAAAAAGGAACAAATTATAGAGCTACACTGGGGGAGTGTTCTCTAAATATGTGTGCACATTCTCTATGGGGGCTTCTGTACCACTATTTGTTTTGGTTATTAGGAGGAATCTAGAGCAAACCCAATTAGGAATTACACAGCTACTGAAAAAGAACGGCAGTGCCAATGAGTAAACAGCCTTAAGGAGAATGGATGCAATGCCCACTCGCTAAAGTTAGGATCAGATTTTTTTCCATATGATCTCAGTGCTCATGACAAGAGGTATTAAGATAGTCAAAAGAACCCACAAGAAGGATTTTCTTTCAAATAAAACTCCTTTTGATGATGAGAGAAAAAAATTGACCAAGATCACCGGAAATCTACCTTATACCCATGTCTGGTTTTTCAGCATGTAGATATTTCTCTTGGAACACTGGAAAAAGTTCTGTTGTTGTATCACATTGTACCATGTTGTACCATAGGCTGAAACACTGTAATGAGATTGGGTAACCCAATGTTTCCAGGTCTTAGTTTCTCATCATGTAAAATGAAGTAAGGTCTTATCCAGCTTTAAATTTTTTTTTAAGCAATTGGGGTTAAGTAACTTGCTCAAAGTTACATGGCCAGGTGTTTCTGGGTGTTGTGCTAAGTGTCTGAGCCTGGATTTGATCCCCAGGTCATCCCAACACTGGAGCCGGTGCTCTTACTCGCTGTGCTACCTGGCCGCCCCTAAATTTTTTTTTATCCTATGAGTTGCTGAAAGTAGGGGGAAGTAGGAAAGGATCTTACAGGAAAGGATGCCAGCCAAAAATTTCACTAGACTTTGAGGGTTTTAAATTATTATGTTATTATTATTATTGTTATTAAAAAATCTCAATAGCAAGACTGAGATGAGTGATGCACTGGGAACCCTAATAATAAACAGCATTAAGAAGGAGATATCTTGTCGTATCCTATCCTTATTGTACCCATCTGAGTATTTAGTTCAATTCTGGGTAGCATGTTTTACTTTGGGGAGCGTAGAGAAGAGGATAATCAGGATGGTGAAAGGCTTCTTTATATTCATGCCTTTTTAGAAACACTGGAGAGAAATGAGGATGATTAGCCTTGAGAAGAAAAAGCTTAGGTGGGGCCTGGTAGCCATCTTCAAGTATCTGGAAGGTTGCATGTCAAAGAGGGACTAGAGTAGTTTTTTTGGCCTCCATTGGGAAGAATGAAGAGAAATGTATAGGAGTTTCAAAGAGGAAAATTTAGATTTGATGTGAGTAAAAGCTTTCTGACTATTGGCATATTCCAAAGATGAGTTAGGTTCCCCGCCACCCCTCACCGCCATTAGATACCTTCATCCAAAGATGGGAAAACCACTTTTGAGATTTTCAGAGCAGGGATTCTTGTTTAGATCAGTCAGACTAGAGAGCCACTGAGATCCCTTTTCCCACCCTGAAGTTCTGTGATTTTGTGAAAATTCCATCAGTCTGCAACATTATATAAATTCTTTGATGTTAAATTTCCTCCTGTGTTAAATGAGAATAACTAAGCCATGCTGCCCAAAAACCTTGTTGTAAGGATGAAATAATGAACATTGGGAAACATTTTGCAGACATGAGGTGGGACACTCTTCTTTCCAGGATTCTATGGGAATAACCAATAATACCATTTCATGCTGTGGAACAAGAAATGGTCCCTTCCAGGGAAAATATTTCCATTTAGAATATGGAATGATGCCTAGTTTTGGTCATCTCCCCATCCCTAGACAGTTCCTTTGGCAGTTGTTGGATTCAAAGGAATTAAAGAATGACTGGCTGGCCCTTCGAATGTGTGATCTGCTTGAACTTCTATAACAAATGTCAGTTTATCAAAGTACCAGCCATATTTGTCATAGGAAGTGAGCAATTGGGCAGTGAGACTAAATGTTTATAGACAGAATGTAGACATTCCATGCTGTTCCATCCGATTCATCCTCATGAGTGGATGGCTTAAACAGGCTGGTTATACTACCAGGTACTCTAATGCTCATGACTTGTGATTTCATCTTCTCCTCTCAGGGCATCTCAAGCCTCTTCTAATTCTGTTTAAAATCCATAAGAAATATTTTCTGTACCTCATTTCACTGGCCCTGTCTACATAGTATTAAATATTAGGCAAGACATTAAAAAAGTATGGCAACCATTATGGTAGAGATGATAAAAATCAGAAGAAATTGTTGTAGAAAGAATGGTGGGCTTCAAGTCAGATGACATGGGTTCAAATGGTGACTCACTACACTTGCTACATGTATTGACTCTTGGGTTTCTATTTCATCATCTATAAAATGAGGAATAGGGACCAGGCTATTTCTAAGGTCTCTCTTGGCTCTAAATCTGCAAGCTACAAATTCCCAGGCTACTATTAATAGTTACTAGTAATAACTTAAGAGTGTTAGAGAGTGACGAAAGCTAATGAGGAGTAACTTGCTCAGTGTCATATCGACTATGTATTAGAGGCAGGGCTTGACCTCCTATCTCCCTGACTTCCAGACCAGTTGTCTTTCCATTGCTCCCCACTGTCTCTCAATGGGCAACTCTCCAAGATTCTTTAAAATTGCAGAAAAGTAGCTGATCTGGAAAGGGTTTGCTCATCAGGGATTCCCTGCACCAATAAATTCACAGGTCTAGACTCCAATGAAACCTCAACAGCTTAGATTTGTGTGATGCTTCAAGATGTACAAAACACTTTCCTCAGAGCAACTCCATGAGTCATGGGGTACAAGGATCATTATTTCTACTTTAAAAATGAGGTTTAAGTAACTTGCCCAAGGTTTCCAAGTTAGTAAGTAAAAGATCAGGGTCCAGGTTCTCTTACCCCAAATCCTGTGTTCTTTTCCCTTAGACCATGCCTCTCCAATAAAGCCAAGTGAGTCCTCTTACTCAGCCGTGAACAAACTGTGTGACCTTGAACGATTCATTTGTCTCCTATAAGTCTCAGTGTCCCCTTTAGTAAAATGAAGTAGTTGGACAGGAGGGCCTCTAATGGTACAGTGGGAAAAGCCCTGCCTCTGAAGACAGAGGATGTGTCTTCAAATACCACCTCTTAGGCTTGTTATTTGTGTGATCTTATGCAAGTTACAATCTCTGTGAGTCTCAGTTTCCTCACCTATAAAAATTGGAGGGTTGGATTCCAGCTGCAGATTCATGATCCTATAAAGGTCTGGAGGTGGTATTTGAATCAAATCTTCCTGATTCTAAGTCTATTATACCATAAAAGACCCATGGCACCAAAAGTATTGTGCAGACTGAAGACAGACTAAATCTTGCTGGTATTCATGGGCATACAGTGTCTGTGCAGGCCGTTCCTATTCTTGGAACTTTCAACTTAGGAATCTTGACTACTAGTTCTCAGAATTGAACTCCTATGTGTTAGCAGGCCCCAGAACTGGAAAGATGCCCATCTTGACTTCATGAAGTTCTACCATTCTCCTTGTGTGAATTTATGAATTCTATACCTGAATAATATATAGAGGGATGAGAATGCTAGACAATATCCTAGCTGTATTGCTATATTATTATTTCTGTAGCCTGGGGTTCCAAAGGTCCATAGATGGCACAGAATTATAGAATGGGAAGATACATTAGAGGCCATGGGGTCCAACTTTTACCTGAACAAGAATCCATTCTATAATGTTATTGTTCTGGGATTAGATGAGTTGTTTTTTTTTCTTAAAGGGCTGTCCATTTTAATGCATGCTTCTTCCAAGAGAACTGACACAATTTATAAGGAAGAATTTTAGCTGATATCCCTTTTCTGAGTTTTCACTGAGCATGTGTATACCCTTTCATATGATGGACAAATCCATTCAAGATACTGAAAATAATCTGGGAAAATGTCAAAGAACAAAAAGCCAAACTTGAAGATGTGTGAATCCATCTCAAGGACTGAGTTAGGGCTCATGACATCTAATATATATATATATATATATATATATATATATATATATAAAATAATGCCCATCACCAGGACAGCTCCATGACTGTTAAAACATAACATGTCACATTCAATTCTTCAGTGTGGCCAGTAGAATTCAAGTTAGATACCAAGTTTTCAGATTCTCTTCAATTACATCCAGAGGAAATAGGAAGGTAAGTTGTAGGCCTCAAAAGGTACATCAAAGTATTATATAAATCAACTCTGAATGGACTCTGCAAAGTTTGCTGAAGTTTTTTTTCTTTTTTTACTTCAATTGTGTTGTCTCATATTTCCTAATGGGTAAAGTTAATAAGAATGTGAATTTAAGGTCAAAAGAATTCACAAATATGATCCTTGTAGTTGATACAACTAAAGAAAACTCAAACTCTATTGAAGACATTCCATTTTTGTCTTTGCATACCCAGGGCCTTGTAGTTCATAATAAATGCTTGTTGGACTGAATTAGTCATATTTATAGTTATGGATTTAGAGATAGAAGGAATAGAAGCTATTGATATTTTCCTTATCATTTAATAGATGAGTAAACTAAAACACAAAATGGTCAAGTGACTAGTCCAAGGTTCAATTAGCTAGTAAGTGAGTATCTGAGAAAGGATATAAGTCCAGGTCTTCATGATTCCCAATGCAGGGTTCTATCTACTTACCATGCAGCTACTCAGATAGAGAAGGTCAGAATAAATTCACTAAAAGAACTTAACCACTAATGCATAGATTTGCATTTATTTGGGATTTATCATTAGAAAGCAATTTTATGACCATGATCTCCTTTGAACCTCACATTAATCCTTTGAGGTAAGCAATCCAAGCCTCTTTATCCCCATTTGTCAATGAGGAAACAAGCTAAGAGAGATTGTGACTTGTCTACAATTGCACAGGAAATGGTGGAGAATATGGATTTTAGTATCACAAAGTTGGAAAATACTGCAGAGATATCTAGTTCAAGTTTCAGCCAAAGCATGAATCCCTTTAACAAACTTCTTGACACAGTTAAAGACCTCTTGTGATGGGAAACCAAGGTTCTTGGAGTAGGCTATTTTGTTACAAATTGTTAGGGAATTTTACCTTGTCTTCACTCAAAATTTGTATTTCTATAAATTCCATTATTTTTAGCTCGCTCTGTACCGTCAAACCTGTTTTTCACATGATAATCCTTCAAATACTGGAAAACAGTTATCATGGAAAAGTGACTAAGCTTTCAGAAGTAAGTAAGGAATTGTGATACTCAGCTTCCTATTGCTCTGAATCTCTAATTTCATCTTTTTAGGCAATTCCCCATATTACTGCAGATTACATAGATTTTCCTGCCTTTTAATCTTACAAAATTGTGAGGGAACACAGGAAGGTTGGATGACTTACATTCATGGACACATAGCTAATATGTGTCAAAGGTAGTACTTGAACCCAAGACTTAAGGTGTTTCTCACTCCAAGGCAAGCTGTTGTTAAAGGAAAGCTATCTTCTTTCTGAGTTCAGATAACAGGTAACTGCTGCCAAAATATATTTAGCACAATGCAGAAATGATAGAGATAAAAAGAAACCTAAGTTTTATTATGATTAAGTATAGGTTCAGGCGTCAGAGAATAACAATAAACTTGACTGAGGACGGTGATTCTAACAAAATTTCTCAGAGACAACATCACAATGATAGAGAAATAATTCTTTTACATTTTAAAATCTTGCTCATTCCTTTTAGGCCACAAAAGTAAAAAAAAAAAAGACAGATTCATAACCCTATGCTTCCTTCAATGTCATAAATGTTGAACAAGCTTAGTTAAGCAGAGTCTTGATCTCAAACATAAATAAACTTAAATAGATTTTATGGTAAACTAAATCAGGTTACAGATTAAACGACAGTTACAGTGTTCACAAATAGGCTGATTGAGGGGGTAGATTTTACATGTCACCAAAGAGGCAGGGACAGTTGAGATTCTTCCTCTGGTTTCTTATGTAAGTAATACTTTCCTGAAGGAAATTTTCACATTCCTATGGGACAAGTTTTGGTCAGGTGAGATTAATATTAACAGAAGACAGGTATTTAGTCAACAAAAACCTGCAGAAAGAATTGCTGAGCCCTGAATAATAAAAAATAAAAAGGAAATCGAGAATCAAAAATTCTTGTTACTCTATATATCTCCTCTAGTACATATATATATGTTTATATATATTCTCTCTCTCTCTCCACACACACACACATACACTCTATATATTATTTCCTATGATTTAAAGAAAAGGGGTTAGGAGAGGGATATTCTGGTGAATGTTTAACAACCAGCCTTTGGTGGGGGGAGGATGTAAGTACATCTGAGTTTTATCTGAATTATTAACATTTTTTTCCATTACTTTCTTAAGTCTAGACAATCAATAAAATGATAAATCAAGCCCTTATTTCTAGTGTTTGCTGATTTCCTTGGTAGGAATGCTCATAGTGAAAACTTAATTAATCTGCTGGATAGGTCTTGGCTCTATCATACCCCTGGGTTAGAAGAATAAGAAGGGTCACTTAGCCAGGGAAATAGGCAGCTAAAAATGGCAAAAGAGAATGAGGAAAGACACTACTGCAATGAAAATGTCTGCCAAAAGGCCTTCTTGTCATGTAAGGGTAGGTGTGTAACTGAGGCCAAAGTGATGATCAACATCTGTTTGACTATTTCAGTAGAACAAAATAATGAGTGGCAAAGGGCTTAAGTTGAATTAGAATTTTTCCAATTCATCATCAAATAAAAATATTATGGGCTGAATGCCAGAGCCTATTCTTGGATTGGATTTTTTCCAGCATTCTAAATTTAACCAGCTGGAATCCTTTAAGTGCCTGCCTATTCAACCTTTTGAAATGCAGATTTTGCCTTTTAATGGGAAATCAGAATTTCATCTGAAGGCTAGAATACAACATCTCTTTTCTCCAAAGAAATAGTCTCTTTTGGTATGAAAAAAAATTAACAAAAGGTAAAAACAGATTGCAGAGAATTTCTATCAACCAAGTGAGATCTACAGACTTAAGCATGAAACTTCTATACTACACCTTGGAGACCCCCTCCCTTTTCTCCAGTTGGCATCCCAGTCAAGTGCATGGAAGCTTGTAGGCTTGCATGAATAAGAAGCCTTCCCCTGCTTCCATTAACTCTATTTCAGAGATTTCTTATGACTGCTTTCCGTCCACCATGATGACTCAGAGAGTTTTTGCTATGTGGTAACAAAGTGTTTCAATCAACTGCTCAGTCAGAATTGCATCGACATACTAAAGGTACAATCCCTACCCCCTGGAGTTTCCTTTGATCACCAGCAGAAAAGTCTAAGAAAGACTCTTTGTGCAGTGTGCTGGAGCAAGGGGCAGCAAACTGAGCCAAAGGCCACATCTCACCCTGCTCTTTTTGTATGGTCTGTGAGTTGAGAGGTCTTTGTATTTTCAAATACGATATACAAAAACAGGTGGCATTTTCCTGTCCCTGAACTAGAGGATCAGGTAGGGGTGTGCTTCTCCCCAGATCATGAGCTTATACTTCTAGGGAAGATTACTGTTCGTGTCATCTTTCTTGCATCAGGGACTCGTGAGCTATCAAAAGGCAGCTAATGTGTTTCCGTTCTCAGGCACCAGAGCAGCAGACTAACTCTGACCACAGAAGTTGAATTGACAATATGAGCAAAGGAGGACAGGCTGAAAAGGAAATAATCTGTAGAGGAAAAGAAAGGGACCATAGGAAAGAAAAAGCCCATTTGATGTTGATTGAGTCCTGCTCGGTGGAGACAGAGCGTAAAACGGCTGATTAGTAGCCACTGTAAAGAAATTGTTTACAAAAGTTCCACTGAAGACTCTCAATTGAATGTATAAGAAATCATGGTACTGGATTCTGTTCTAACTATTCTAAGAATCTTTACTGCTTATTATTATAACTGTTTCTGGGTGAGAACATGACTCCCTTTTTCACTGTATACTTTAACTTGCTTTTACTTTTTTTTTTTTTTTAAAGCAATCAGGGTTAAGTAACTTGCTCAAGGTTACACGGCCAGTTATTTCTGGGTGTGGTGCTGTGTATCTGAGCCCAGATTTGATCCCCAGGTCATCCTGACACTGGAGCCGGTGCTCTTACTTGCTGAGCCACCTGGCCTCCCCTTACTTTCCTTTTTGAAATAAAATGGGAGGGGGGGGGCAGGGGAAGGACACTTAGATTCAGAGTCCAGAATTATTTCTATATTTTACAACTCTATAAGTAACAACTGTAACTACAGTAGTCAGGAGGACACATGAACCAATATCTCAGAAAATTGGAGGAGCCTAGTCTGTGGAGGATAGGAGTGAGATCTGAACTGAACTTATAAAATCCCCAGGGGCAGGTAGAGTGCAAGGATGGGCACAAGCTCCCAGCCCCTATAGCCTACTTAGCCACTGGGCTAGACTTGTACCCACCCATCTTTGTTGACAATGATTCCTAGTAGAGATGACATTGTTCCAGAATTAGGTGACTTCTGAAAAAGGCCAAGAGGCTAAGGGAAGTTTTAAAAGAAGTGGTTATAATTGAGTGGATCTTCAATTTCTATGGAGAATTTCTCAGAAGACTTGGGCAAGAGTCACCCAGGATGGGATAGGTAAAGGAATTGATATGCACACTGACATCATGGCTCCAAGCTATGCTCTAGATTTCCTCTACCATGCTCTAATGTTTCATCCAGAAGACTCATTCCAGCCTTGGAATCCATACATTGGAAGCATATTCTGCCTCTGCAGTCTCTCCCCATGATTGGATGGCCACCCCTAGAATCTCCTTTCATGCAGGGGAGGCCATTCATGTCTTAGATCATTATAGGCTGAACACAGAATTTCCTCTACCATACCCTTGTCTCCCACCTCCCTTTACAGTTTGCTTTTTCTGTATAGTCTTTTACCATTAGACCAAACTCCCCATGGACAGGGACTATTTTCTTTCTACTTGCATTTATATTTCCAATACTTAGCATAGTGCTTGGCACATAGTAAGTATTTAAAATATGTTTGCTGTCCAACTGACTAGATGTACTTTTTTTTTTTGCCTTTTTTAGAGGGCAATTGGGGTTATGTGACTTGCCCAAGGTCACACAGCTAGTTTTTGTGTTAAGTGTCTGATGTCAAATTTGAACTCAGGTCCTCCTGACTCCAGGGCCAGTGCTCTATTCACTGTGTCACCTAGCCACCCCTAGATGTACTTTTTTGATGCAAGAATAGTCCTAGAATTAAAGCATTAGTCAGCAAAATTTTTAGTGATAATGGACTTTGTCTCAGGGTCTCTCTTGAATTCTTGTTTACTTTAAGAAAGTAGAATACACCCTTGAAAAGCCTATCTTTGTACTGTAGTAGCCAAGCAAATAAAGTGGGGGAAGTATAACAGTGAGCATGTTCTTGGAAATAGGTTAATTAAGAAGTCTGTTAGCACTACAAAAGCTAGTCCAGGTTGAGATTGACACTGCTCAAGACATAGGCATAATTGGTGTTTGTTTAATAATAGAGTACAGCACTGAGATGTCACAGTCCATGAGAGAGGGCCTAATATCTTGTGCAAGCTTGGAGCCAAGTACTAGAGGGAGAAAAAAAAATGTTCTGCATGATTGCAGATGTTCCCATTCAGATCAATTAAGTTTTCTTTGAAAAGCTGATGTGACAGTCAACTTGATAGGGAAGTTCATAAGACTTGATTAAAAATATTGTCTTGTCAAGTTTGTATGTCATTTATGTGTTTTAAATCTGCTCACATGGGGTAAGAGAATTTCTGAGAGAGGTTATATTACTCTTTAGATTAAAAATCTCTAGTGCTACATCTTAAGGAAAATCTCGTAGGATGATGGTATGTTACTATAAATGCTGCAAGGCCTTTTGTTCAGGAAGGGAAGGTACTACTTTGGAAAATATGGATATTTTCACAAAATTCTATCTTAAAGGCTCTGTTCCAACAAGATTCCATGAATTTTTGTTGTTCAGTTGTTTCACTCATGTCTGACTCTCCATGTCCCCATTTTGGGTTTTCTTGGTAGAGATACTGGAGTGCTTTGCGATTTCCTTCTCCTGTTTATTTGATAGATGAGGAAACTGAAGCAAACAGTGTTAAGTGACCTACCCAGGATCACACAACTATAAATGTCTGAGGCCAGATCTGAACTCAGGAAGATGAGTCTTCCTGATTTGAAAACAGCACTCTACTCAATGTTGCCACCTAGCTGCCCCATGCATAGATTAAAATATTCCCTAAAAGATTAAAAAAATGTTTATTTGCAGACCCTCTGATTATTTTCAAGAGGCTTACAAAACATAGAGCTGTGTTCTCTTGAGGTGTTCTGCACTGTCAAGGTCCAAATGGAAGAGGGAGGGATTCTCTATAGTTGATGATGTCCTCTGGATTTTACATAGCTACAAATTATGCTAGTTTCTGAAGAATTCGTTACTTATCACCCCAAAGGGAATGCAGAGTCTCATAGAGACTAGACCTATGATTTCAGGGCTATGAGGAACTCCCAGATGAAGACAGTCCTCCTACTAATTTAGCACCTCAACAGCAATTTGGAGTTTTAGAAGAGAATTGAGAGATGACATGTCTTGCTCAGTCATACAGCCTGTATATGTCAGAAGAGGGACCTGGGCCCTCAGGCCGACTCTTTAGCCACTCAGCATAATGATCACAAATAAGCTAAGTATGTTGTTACCAATCAAAAATGGTGCAGTGGAAGTGACAAAAAAAGGTATAACCAAAGAGATGTTACTAGAAAAGGAGAAGGGTTATTCAAGTACTGAGAATAAGGAATAATAGATGGAAAGCATAGGCATGCTTCACCAGTTCCCTTGTAATGCCGTGAGATGTACAAGAAAGATCCCAACACACTGGACAGATTCACCTAGAGATGATTTCTGGGAGGATGTGGACAAAGATCACATAGGAAGAGCAGTCATGAATGGCTCTAGTCTATATTATTGGAAGGAGAAATCATCGATACATCCAAAGATCAAAGTAATTCATTTATTATTGATGACAATATTGAGACCTTGGATAGAATGTTTTCCCAAACAGAAGATCTGGGTTCCATGTTGAGGAACAGAACCCTGGGGCAGCCAATGCCTATGCCTGACATGGTAGGCAGTTAATGTGAAATTTTATAGGAGCCATATCACTTGTATCAGAGGCCCAGAGAACACTTTCAGAAACATTTATACAAAACCTTTGAATTATTCCAGAAGGAATTGTTCCTTTCCTTTTTTTCTTATGTGGACAAATGAAGGACATCAATATCTTTCCCACTTTTTTTTTTAGGCAACTGGGGTTAAGTAACTTGCTCAAGGTTACATGGCCAGTTATTTCTGGGTGTGGTGCTGAGTATCTGAGCCCGGATTCGATCCCAGGTTATCCCAACTCTGGGGCTGGTGCTCTTACTCACTGCACCACCTGGCTGCCCCATCTTTCCCACTTTCATACCTGTGGTAATTACATTTAAGGAAAATAAAAAAAAGGATGGAGAAAACTCTGGACCTGAAATGACAAATTGGGGGGTGGGAAGAATGTTTCTGCTATTGTCTTGGATATCGCTAAGCAACATCTCAAAGATGAATTTGAAATACATTTACATCTTAAGGCAGATGTGACTCACATGGTGTCTTTGTTTAAAATTGTATCACTACATTTCTTCAAGCTAAGTAGATCCTGTGGGAGCTAGGGTTGAAATCCAACATCTCAGAATAAGCTGGACAACTTTTCCTAGAAACAGATTAGAATGTGAGGAAGGTGAAGATTAAGGATATTGAACCAGGTGATGAAGAAAACTAGGGCTACTAAAGAACCACTCCTCACCTGTATGGTCTAAACATCAGGATTGCTCAGCATTCAGCCATAGTTCTGAATTTTGTCAATGTCACAGCTTTAGGTATTGCAATATTTTCCTGGTTTGACATTGTCTTATAGTCAGGTTGTATGTGAAAGTAGCATTTTTTCCTTTAAAAAAACCCAAATCAAAGGAGTAGTTTATTTCATGCTTATGTGAATAAATTGCAATGTTTTATTACACCTAGGACTTGGATGAAATTATTGAAGGCACTGTAGCAAGAAGCAAAACCTTGGGTAAGCAGCTCACAGTTAGTATTTCCTGCTCGTGTGGGAATGCGATCTACTTACTGATGAGAATATAATAGACCCATTTAATATGAAATATAAGCATTGCAGCAGAGTGGGTTGGGATTCTCGACTGGATTTCCCTTGAACCTCCTCAAGCAAAACACAGATGTTTGGGTCTTTCACAAAGACTGTATGTTATTCCAGAGTAGCATTTCATACTAGTTCATCAGCATGATCATGATGACATACTAGAGATACCCTGGGGAAACAAGAGAAGGAAGGCAAGAAAAACAAGTGGCAGTTCAAAGGAAGAAGGGGAGTCCTAAGTAACACATTGCTAAATGATGAAGGTTGGGGGATGGGGAGGGAATAAATTTCTTGTCCCAAAGCAGATTTAAATTTGGGTTTTATATATAAGAATAAGTAATTTCTAAGCCCAGCTTCCCATGAGTCCTATTCCTGGAAGTCTAATCTTAAATTGTTCCACCATATAAGAGAGTTTTGTAAATTTTGCCTGATCTTTTTAGAGACATTAGTCTGATATTCCACATAGGTGGTATAACTTTCTGCATTCAAAACAGCATATGGTGAAATTGATACAGGTGTTCTGTACTTTAAGAAAGTCAGACATCCACAAATTGTACCTTAAACAGATAAATTAGGGGGTGATTATTCACATCATGAAAAGATTCAAGGCAGGATATAGCTGGAAAGAGAAATCTCCCCAGGTGCACTTTAAGTGCTTCATTTATAAATTCATTTTTTACTCACGATTTCTTTGGAATACACTTATTGTGTAAAACAAAGCACTCTTAGAGTTGTGACACATTAGAGCTGGAAGGAACCCTTTTGGATTATTTTACAGTTGAGGAGACTCAGGCATAGGGAAATGAGATTGCTTTCCTAAGGTCACATAGCTGCCACTCCAAACCAGGTCTTCTGACTTTCAGGCAAGTGCTCAAGTCACTACATCACACAACCCTTTCTGGTAAGAGAATGACAAAATCATTACAGAGAGGATCAGTGTCCAGTGGGTTCATACCTAACAAAGTCATATTTATCTGAGGAAGCGCTCACTATTCAATTGACTTGGGCTACTGTAGCAGCAAGCACCCCAAGCGCGTCCTCAGGGTTTGGATCTGCTTTGATAAAGGAAAGCAACTCAAAATGGGTTAACAAGCTTACTTTAATCAGTCAGACATATATCATTTACCTTGTTCAGGGGAAAAAGGTCAGCACCCCGAACTTCAAAGTATACAGGCAGAATTATCAAGACAGAAACAGACCAACCATTACATCCATACCAAATCAGCATCTGGGTTTTTCAAAGCCGGGGGGGGGCTCCAGGCAATGGCTTCCCAGAATCCATATCAAATCACAGAACACTTCTCAAAGTGAGCCCCCAAAACAAAGCCTCACATCAGGGCTTATATAGCCTTCTCCTGGCTCAGAGAATGTAACAACCTTATTGACTCACTGGCCAATCAAAAAGTATCTACTGAAAAACAAGCCTCCCACCCCAGGCTTCAGGTGCACTTTAGCCTAGGGGCAGGGAAGATCTTTAAAATTTACATTCGCATTACAGCTACAGAATTCCCCTCTATACCATGTCTTTTCCATTCTTTTCTCCTGCTACACCTCTCCCGCCTCCTATAACCCCAATTTCCTTTTTCAGGTTATCATGTGCTAGTCTTACTAGCCTATCCTGCCCCAGGAATAATATACATGGACTGAACCTTTCTAACAACTTATCTCTACTGCTTCTTGTCTTGTCCTAAATGGAATACATCCTTGTAACCATTTCCCATTTAAGTCCCCTTTGCACTTAGAGAATGCTCATAGACTCATAGGATCCTAGGTCTGTCTCGAGAGATCATCAATCCAATGCTGTCATTTTATAGATGAGAAAGCTAAGATCCATGGAGTTTAGTGATTTGCCAAGGTCACAGTTTGCCAAGGAAGATGATACAGCAGCATAATTTGCATAGCAAAACTGGCCATAGAAAATTCCTTTTAGGTGGCTAATATACTTTGCTGTTCAACAAGAACAACCAGCTCCAAAATGCTATCATCGTGACAGCCTGTATTCCCCTGATTGCATGGCCGGGCCCTAATGTGTTTCATGTCTTGTCTTGTCACCTCCTGTGTGTTATCTTGGGCAGACAGGACATGTGGAACAATAGCAGAACAGTGCCGAACTCACCGATTGCTTATGGAGCCTGGCAAGTTCGTCAAAACTCGGCATTTTGGGGGCAGCTATCCCCCAAACTGCAGAAGAGCTTGCAGTTCTTCCCATTCATGCAGATTTGTGTTTCTCTATCATAATTACTCGAAATGAAGCAATCTATAGTAGTACTCAAGAATGTAGATGGAGGGGGGAGTGGATCTTTCTGGTGGATCCTCAAGCTCATCGGCCACTACTTCCCCTGTTTTAACTCACAGTTAGTTTCCATTCCTCATATCTATTCAAGGGGAAGGCGGAAGCCACGTAGTTAGACCCAGGGATTTCCTCCCACTGCTGTGAAAGATCCCCCTAAACACTGCACCCACATTTGTCCACTTCTTCCCCATACCTTTCCCAAAGAATGACTTGAGATCTTTCTGTATACCATCCAATAAAGGTTATAATTCACATTGTCTTTTTCTCTTACTTAACTGTAAGGTGCCTGAGGGATGATGTTTGACATCTCATCTAAACTTTGTATATACTGCTATTCTTACCATGGTGTTTTACCTTACTCAGTATGTGGTTTGTATACATTTGATGGATTGTTTCAACCTGAGGTTAGAAGCCAGTGCTCTATGTCAACATACTTATTTTGCTTTTCTTTTTTTTTTCTCTTTCCCCTTTCCTCTTCTGAAAGCTGAAAAATCCGTCTGGATTCTGAACTCATACAGTAAAAGGTATACTGGATTTGAAATCAGAGGACCTTGATTCAAATCCCAACGCTGACCAATTACACTTGTGTGAACTTGGCTAAATTAAGTCACAGCTTCTCTGGGTATCTGTTTCCACCTCTATAAAATTGTGGGGTTGGACTAGCTGACCTCATATTCCCTTCCTGTGCCAAATCTATGAGGATAGCTTATAGATTCCAACAATTAAAACACACACACATATCATCTCATTTTATCTATGCAACAATGGTAGAAGGTAGGTGCCATTGTTATTCTCATTTTGTAGATGAAAAAATGGAGACTTGCGGTTATAGTGATTTATCCAAGATCATCCAACTAATGAGTTTTTGAGGCAGGATTTGAACTCATGTCTTCTTGGCTCTAGGTTCAAATCCTCTATCCACTGTGCAACTTAGTTACTGACTCCCTCAGTGAATTTTTCCAGGCTTCTAGTGGCTCTAAGTATCTAACTTTCAGACATCTAGCAGTCCTAACTATTCAGAACAGAGTAATAGACTTGTGAGTGCAAAAAGGATCTGGCCACAAAAGCAGAGAGTTGTTTCAAAGTTTGGTAATAAGGTTTCCTCAGAAGTTTTTAGTTGGGTCTATATTATGATAGATAGATAGATAGCACAATAGAGTAAGGTAGGAGCTGCTTAAAGCTGACCCTGTCACAGCTATGAAAAGGGACAATTTAGAGAGAAGGATGAGACAGAAAAAAACATTAACTAGGAAAGCATCATCACATAGGGCCATGGGGGGCAAAGAGCTCCTCACCAAGAGCATAGTTGAGAATAATAATTGGTATGCTAATGATCACACTGAGGTCATAAGAAAAAAACTAAATTCTCTTCTGCATATGCTCACAATTCTATGTAACGATGGATTTCAGAATACGGCAATCTCAGAAGAACTAAAATTACGAATTGCTCAAAGGGCAATGGAACAACATGTGGTGAGTATAATAGGCTGCAGTGACTGATGATTCCCATTCAAGAAGTGGCATAAGAGATATTACTGAAGATAAGCATGCCTGGGAAAGGAGCTGGACCAGTCACAGAGTGTGCAGATGAGAGACAATGGAACATTTCTTTGTGTTGCTAAAAATTCCTTCCTGTTCTTGTTCTGACCCAAGATGGCACATTTTACAAGTGAGGAAACTAAGGACCAAGGTGTCTAAATGATTCAAAATATTAAGAAACCCAGAAGACTCTGTGGTCCTGGAATACAATTCTTCCTCTGGCACTAATTAGCTGTGTGACCTAGAGTGAATTACTTAAATTCATTGGGCCTCAGTTTCTTACTCAGGATTTCTCATAAGTTCTTTTGGGGGAAAATTCTTTTTTATTATGAGTTCAATCATCAAAAAACACAAACATTTCAATATACATAAAAGAATGAAAAAGATATTTAGATCTCAAACTGTGATCTGTTATATGCCTTATTTTTCAAAGGCATACAGTAAATTTAAGAAGGCAGTAACAAAATCACCCTGTTTGTGCCCCCTTTGGAGATTTCTTTTGTGTACTGTGTATTTTAAAAATGTTTTACAAGTCTTATTTTTTGCACTGTTATCAAAACCCACTTAACTTATCACCCTTAGATCTTATTGCCCTTATAAAAATGAAGGAGTATATTAAATCATATTATTTATAATATATTATATTTATGTTATTATATACAATAATATATAAATTATATTAAATATTATGCTAAATATTAAATAAGTATATTAAAGTAAAAAACAAACAAAACCCCCTAAACAAAAAACCCCAACATTGGTCAAGTCTGAAAATATATGTCTAATTCGGTATTTTTAGCCTATCAACTTCTTATCAGGAGGTAGGCAACATATTTCATCAACAACCTTCTGAAGTCATGTTTGATCATTGCATTGATCAAGACCTGTAGTCCTTCAAAATAGTTTTCCTTCATATTACCAGGGTCATTATGTAAATTGCTTTCCTGGTTCTGCCTATTTCATTCTTCAACAATTTAAACAAATCTTCCCAAGTTTCACTTAATTCTTCATAGTCCTAGTTTCTTATTGTGCAATAATATTTCATTACATCTACATACCACCATTTGTTCAGCCATTTCTCAATTGCTAGGCATCCCCTTAGTTCTCAGTTCTTTGCCATAACAAGGAAAGTTATGCAATAAATGTGTGTACATATGGGAACTTTCCTTCTATCTATGAACTCTTTGGGGGTATATGTTCACTAATGGTATTACTATGTCAAAGGACATGGGCATTTTAGTTATTTTCTTATTGTAATTTCAAACTGTTTTCTAGAATGGTTAGGCAAAATCATAGCTCCACCCACAACATATTGGTGTTTTTATTATCTCACATCTTTCCAATAACTGTCATTTGCATATTTTGTCATCTTTGCCAGTCTGATGGATATGAGGTAGAACATCATATGTAGATTTCATACCCAATATGCAATCATAGGATAATAGATTTGGAGCTAAAAAGGATCTTAGAGGTAATCTGATCCCTCTTCATCATCTTCTAGAAGAAGAAACCAAGTCTCAGAAAGGTAAAATTCCTCTCCCAGGTCTGCTTTTGTTTCTTTGGACTTTGCCACCATGCCTCAGTTGCCTTCTAACCCTGGAAGCTCCCTCTTCCCCTCCAGCCTTTTCACTCTGGAACATCCTTCTGCTCTGCTCACCTCTTCCCCCAGGAGTGAGTTTTCTCAGAACCTCCATTTTGTCTCAGGGTCTGGTTTGCCATCCTTCCTTCATTTCTTTACCTGCCTCTAATTGTGACTCTCTGGACTTCATCACCATGTTTTCTCCCATTTAAATGGGAGAAAACTTTGAGGGCAGGGGATGTTTTTATTTTTCCTTGTATTTTTATTCTCAGCCCTTGGCATAATTCTTAGTGCATACATTCTTAATAAATGTTTATTGACTTGTTTTTGTCTTGTTGACAAATTATTGGAATCGGGTCACACAGAAGAAGGATTTGTATTCAGGTCCTCTGTGCTATTTCTACTGTAAACATGCTGGACATCTCTGGAGTATAGATATCAAATGGAGGAATCACAAGAAAGTAAGGAAAAGAAGCATATAGGATGTATATCTTATATCATTTATACATCATGCTCAAAATGGATGCATGACTTAATTATTAAAATTCACAACTTAAAGAAATTAGAATTGTCAGAGAAGTTAATCTTTTACAACTATGGCTAGGGGAAGAATTCTTGACAAAATAAGAAATAAAGGAGATCACAAAAGATAAACAGAACATTTCAGTTGCATTAAATTAAAAAGCTTTTGCAGGAAAAAAAGTTATTAGCAGGATAAGAAGCTAACAGTCAATTGGGAGAAATATTTGTATCAAATATCTCTGGTTAGCATCTAGTTTCTAAGATAAGTAGAGAATTAACATAATTAACAAATTATGGGAATAGTCAATGTTTGTGGGTTTGTGGGGAAGTGGGCACAATAATATACTCTTTGTGGAGATATGAATCAGTCCAACTATTCTAGGAAGCAATTTGGAACTCTGCTAAAACAAGTGATGAAAATGAACCTATTAGTTCATGAGGACCCATTTAGGGAGGCCCCTTGGAGATCCAACTGCTAGGCATGTATCTCAAAGAGATCAATAATTTAAAGAAAGGTCCCATATATACCAAAATACTTAAAATAGTACTATTTATAGTGACAAAAAAGTAGAAACTTGTAGTTTCTCATCAATTGGTGACAAATAAATTGTGGCACATGACTATAATGAACTATTGCAATGCTGTAAGAAATTATAAATATTAAGAATATGGAGAAGTATGGGAAGATTTAGATGAACTGATGCAAAATGAAGCAAGCAGGACCAGGAAAATAATACACGTAAGTATGAAACATTGTAGATGAAAATAACAATGAAAGGATGGGGAAATTAATCTATTCAGAATATATTCTGTCTTCCAAAAATCCCTATATCTAGGCTCTAAAGACTTTTTTTCTACTCCATCTCCAAAAGACCCTTCCATGTAATAACAGTTAATAGTTATATAAGTTTGTATTTTATATGATCTCATTTTATCACTATCCACTTTGCTACTCCCAAGGTCTTTTACTATCATACCTCTAGATATGAAAATGCCCTTAGAGGTCATCTAGTCCAATCTTAATTTTTTTTTAGGTAAGGAAGCTGAGGACCAGCGAATAGAAAGCACATGTATTTGTATTTTATATTATCTCATTTTATTCTCACTCATTCCTAGATATGCTTGTCAGAGGAGGGACAAAGTCACAAATTTGTTAGTCAGGCACCAGTTTATACTTTAGTTGTATCTTCCTCATTAAAAGCATTAGTCGTTATTACTGAAAGAGAAAGAACTTGAGCTCTACCAGTAAGTATGGATTTTGCCATCCTTAGTAAAGATATTTACTCACAATTTTCATCTAATGAATACTGTAATTAAGAGTCAAATGATTTTTCATGATTAGACTACAAACGATTTCATTCAAACTACCTATTACATATGCATTAAATGCCTATTATGGCAAAATACTGGGAATATAAAGCAAACCAGAAAAAAAGATAGTCTCTGCCCTCAAAGAGCTTACAATTCAAAGGCTGAAAGATGTTAAATAATGTGACCAAGGTCACACACTCTAAGTTTTACAGACAGTGGCAGACACTCTTAGTGTCTGAAGTAGAATTTGAACTTAGGTCTTCCAAGTTTATCACTTACCCCCTGAACCACCTAGCTATCTCTGTTGCTTTGAAAACTTAAACTTTAAAGCACAAATTAAATGAGAGAAGTAGTAACAGCAAAGGAGTAAGAATCTGAGCCACTGGAGTAAAAAGTTCCAAGATTGTTAAAGCCTCATTTTAATGAAATAGGGATAGCTAAGGAAAGGTGGTTAACTTGCTTCAGATCATTGTATTTTGCATGGTCTCATAAGGTTTTGTGCTTGAAAATATTTTTATACAGAGTAACATCATATAATTGAAACATTATTTTGGAGGGGGGAAAAGTGGATTACAGTCAAAGGATCTCTGAGTTTGAATCTTGCTTCTACTTTCTATCTGCTTGATATTAGACAAGTGCTTTGTCTTCCTGGTCCTCAGTTTCCTTACCTGAAAAAAAAAAAAGGTTGGACTAGATGACCTCTAAGGGCATTTTCATATCTAGAGGTAGTATGATAGTAAAAGACATTGGGGGTAACCAGGTAGCAAATTGGATAATGACTGGACCTATAGTGAGAAAGACATGAGTTCAAATTCAGCCTCAGATACTTTTTTACTATGTGACCCTGGGCAAGTCATTTAGCCTCTATTTCAGGTTCCTTATCTGTAAAATGAGCTGGAGAAGAAAATGGCGAACTACTCTAGTATCTTCACCAAGAAAATCCCTAAAGGGGTTACAAAGAATTGGGAATGATTAAAAAAAATAAAGACTGAACAAAATCTGTCTGCATACACCTATGTATGCATACAAATATGCATATAAATGCATACATATACATACATTATGGCAAGGCTATAGATGGCATAGGAAGTTAATTCTGTGTGTTTGTGACCCTGTGACCAGTCCTAGATATGTTTGTCAGAGGAGGGACAAAGTCACAAGTTTGTTAATTAGGTACCAGTTTATGTATCTTCTTCATTAAAAGCATTAGTCCTTATAAATGAAAGAGAAAGAGCTTGAGCTCTACCAGTAGGTATAGATTTTGCCATCTTTAGTAAAAATATTCACTCACAATTTTCATCTGATGAACACTGTAATTAAGAGTCAAATGATTTTTCATGATTAGACTACAAACTATTCCATTCAAACTACCCACTACATATGCATTAAGTGCCTACTATGGCAAGACACTGGGAATGTAAGACAAACTGGAAAAAAAGATAGTCCCGGTCCTCAAAGAGCTTACAGTCTACTAGCAGACTCAGTAGGACATTAAACATTGATTATGAACCCACAATACATTTCATTGTATTATAACAGTAAAGGCCTTTAGAAGTCATAAAGTTGCCGACCTGAAAGTTTGGTTAAAGGAGGCAAACAGGGCTAGGTGATATACATTTATATCATTTATTCCCTTAAAGTTAGATGAAGCTAGCAAGCTTGTAGGTACAAGGAGCCAAAATCTAAGTTCTAACTGCCTGATGTAAGAATGACAAAGTTCTTTTATATGTTTTAGGACAATCCCAGGGTGTTTGTGTTCCTTGGACTTATGGTCTCCATGTGTTTTTATAAAGAAAGTTTCTTAGTTG
Source organism: Petaurus breviceps papuanus (assembly GCF_028583685.1). Taxonomy (NCBI): domain Eukaryota; kingdom Metazoa; phylum Chordata; class Mammalia; order Diprotodontia; family Petauridae; genus Petaurus; species Petaurus breviceps. Next base: position 4,985,265 of record NW_027187376.1, read on the forward strand.
AATAAGTTTGTAAATACAATCAGACAAGACAATTGACAAAGATCCCAAAATATCTGAGTTTTCCCCCATACTCAATTTCATTGGTGACTCACAATTCTATAAGGAGATACTATTAATGTTCTCATTTTATAGATAAGGAAACAGTCTCAGAGAGGTTGAGGGATTTACCCAGAGTCACACAGCTAATGTGCAAACCCTGATTTTTCTGCCTCAGAAGTCTCTACCCACTACATTGGAGGGTCTCCAATCATTTTTTTTTTTTTTGACACGGTCAGACTTGAACTTTAGAAATATTTCTGGTGGCTGTGTGGAGAATGGATGATATTGGAGTGATATCAGGGCAAGAAAACCAATTAGGGGGCTCTTACAACAGTTTGGGGCCTAAACCTGAGTGGTGTGCATGCAAGGAGAGAGAAGAAAATGGATGGGAGAACTGTGGAGGAAGAAAAGACAAGATTTGGCAGCTGATTGCGGCTGTGACCCTGGGAGACCAGAAGGTTGGTGGTGCTCTCAGTCTTCCTACTGGGGAAGTTTGGAAGAAGAAAATAATCCAATGAGATCTGTCATTTGTGTCTACCCATCCATGTCCGCTTATTGTTGGCAGCTGACTCTCCCACTCACAAAACAAAAAGGAGGGGGGTGGGGCTCTACTTCCTCATAGGTCACTTCCCTGGAGCCCTCTGAAGGGCAGTCCCAAAGCAATCAGAGAACCAGGAATGGGTGTGCTGAAGGGTACGGGTGTGGGATTTTTCCAGAGGCTATGCAGCTGCTGCAGTTATCCTGGAAGTCCAGCTCAGAAGGCAGAAGAAGCAGAGAAGGGGAGTGAGAGGCTTGGACCCATCTTTCTACCCCCTCCCTCCCCCCCACCCCAGTTGATCACAGCATGCTTTGGTATCATGCCAGGGTCCCCTTCCAGTCAGGCTTTGACCCTTACTTTGGACACCGCTGTACTGTTATACACATTGTCTCTAACCAAATAAGCCAATTAGCTACAGGTGAGTTTATTTTAGGCCCACTGTTATACACCAATCCTCAGACCAGTTGTGTATACACTATTCTTGTCTGATTTTCTCAAGTCCATCCCCAATAATGGTACTCTTTGCCTGCCCCCCCCCCCATAGTAGCTACTACTAATAAGTAGAATTTATGTGCAGCGCTGGAAGGTTTACAAAGAACTTTATGTACATTATCCCATTTCATCCTCAGAATAACCCTGTCAGGCAGGTACTATTATTGTGCCCATTTTACAGAAGAATGAACTGAGATGGGGGTGGGGTCAAGTCACCCACTCAAGGTCACACAGCTAGGAAGAATCTAAAATTGGATTTGAATTCAGACCTTTCTTACTCCCAGTCCAATGCTTTCTCCACTATGTCACCTAACAGAACACATGGCCCTCTGAGGATGGGTAAATAGTATCTTCTTCAAACATGAAAGACGACATTAGTCTGATACTTCTAGAAGTCAAACAGTTCCCTACTTGCACCTGACAAACATGTTTACAGTTGATGTTTCCAATTAACTTAAAGTCACCTTTAATCTTATCAAGGGAAATGCTAATCTATTTAAAATCAGCCTGAAGCATTGTTGCTTGATTTTCTTCTAGTGCTGGGAGAGAAGACAGAAAATTTCCTAGATTGTAAATATCTCAAAATCTAGGCTTACTCAAGTGGTATCACAAAGACAGACTGGTGCATCTATTGTCACTGAAATGATGATATTTGGGTAGCAAAATCCACAAGGAACATCACTGGGATTATGTAATTTTCCATGTGTACACTGAAGAAAGAGCATTGTGATTTTAACAATGCCATCTGAAGCTAAACTCTTGAGGGGTGAGGGGAAGATGGGCTGGGGAAAGAAATTCTTATAATCGACTTGCAGGATTGCATTGTGGTTATCAGAAAGGAATCTTGTTTCAGTACTTAATCTGCTTACTTCTTTTGACGTTATCTCTCTCTCTGGTTTCTCTTACTATACTCACAGCCTGAGTCCCAGCAGGAGCTTAGGAGACCTGAGCTCAGATTCTGTAGCCAGAAAATGCCTTTTAAACCAAAGCAGGTTTTGTTTACATGACATGCAAACAACCAATCAATTCAGGGAAAAACAAGTTAGGCCTATTGATTTTAAGCCCTCTTCCCCTCCTTCCCTCTATCCCCCTAACACATTCTGGAGAGACTCTGAGAGAGGGAGTGTGTCCCTTTTCTAGCTAGGCTGTTGTTTGTCTTCAAAGGAGAGGCAGCCAGCTAGCTCGTCTGTCACTTTGGGTGCTAATATGCCTTTGGCACTTAGATCCTCATCAGAGAAGAGAGACTCAGATTCAGAGCTGAGGACAATAGAGGTGATTATTGAGAAGAAACACTTCTTCACTCAGAAATTATGCAAACTGGCTTCTGGGTGCTAGCAGCCCAGCCCAAAGAGAGCTCCCGCAGCCTGTGCCAATCAAAAGAGAGATTGTCTGGATCATCAGGAAAGGGAAGGACACTGACTTGGAGTCAGAACCCTAGCTTTTAATTCACACCACTATTTACTAGTTGCAAGACCATAAACAAGGCGCTACTCTCTCTAAACTTCATCTCCCAAATGGAAATAATAATATTGGCACGATCTCCCTTTGTGGGGAGCCTGTGGGGGAAAAAAATGATTCATGTAATAATGAGAGCATGCATATAGAACTTTAATATTTGCAAAGCACTACACACACACACACACACACACACACACACTCATTTGATTCTCATATCAATGCTGTGAGGCAGGTGCTAACAATAACAACCACTAATAATAGTAATAGTAGCTAACATTTATATAGCACCTACTCACCTACTATGTGCTGGGCACTGCACTAAGTGCTTTACAAATATTATATGCCTTGAACCTCACAACAATATTGAGAGGCAGATGCTGTTATTAATATCCTTCTTTTAAAGATAAGATAGACAGAGGTTGAATGACTTTCCCAGGATCACATGGATAGTAAGTGTTTAAGGCAGAATTTGAATTCAAGTATTCTTAACTTGAAGCTCAGTGATCTGTCTACTGTACTACCTATCTGCCTTTTGTATGTGAGAGGCCTTCTGGTAAGTGTTTAATAAAGGACTCTCTGTAATGGTAATGGGAATTTTAAGATCTTCCCTGCCCTTTGATAGGCAGAATGTAATCACATGTAGCCTGTGGAGGGAGGAATTTGTTGAATTGGCAGAGAAGGAAGGGTGGAACAGTCAGAGCTGGGAGTCAGAGCAGTTAGTGCAGAGGGAGAGAAAGGATGCAGGAAAGCAGACAGCTAGGCCTATGAGTGTTTGTGGGAAGGCCCAAGCAGGGAAAGGCTTTGGGCTGGTGTTGCTTCCTGCAGTGATAGGGCATATTAACTTCTTTGTTGCTATGATGAATTTGGTTTTCTGGTATTGGGATTCGTCTTTCTGGTAGGTGAAAAAAGGTGCTTCTGTCTTCTTTATGGAGAGTCTGTTATATTTCACGATTCAGAACTATGCTGGCATATTTATAGTTGCCATTGGTGCTGTGAACATTGCCTTGGTGATACACTCTCCAAAAAGAAAACATATGCCAGCACAATTTTTTTTTTCTTGAGGCAATATGGGTTAAGTGACTTGCTCAGGATCCCACAGTCAGTAAATAATATCTGAGGCAAATTTGAACTCAGGTCCTTCTGACCTATAACTCCCCCCCCCCCACTTTTTAAAGTTTAATCTGAAATATTAATGCATTCTTCATTTTCTTATTTCTAGACAATACAAATTCATAAATCAAGCCCTGATAACTAACATTTGTTGAATGCTAAAGTATAAATGCTCACACTGAAAATTTAACAATTAGCTCTCAGGAGATGGTATGAGCTAGTGCCAGAATAAAGAATTATAGAAATGTTGAGTTGCTGTTATCATTCAACAACGATAATTTATTAAAGGATTGCTCTGTGCTGGGAAATACAAAGACAAAATCTTGGTAATCCCTGTCTCCAAGGAACATCTTGTTGGGGGAAAACAACACATTCAATAAATAAGTAAATACAACCCATTTTTTTTTTAAATGAAGACAGATGATTTCTACCAAGCCAGATTGGTAAGTGCAATTTATAGCTTTAGAGAATTATCTGGGGGCACTAATACTTGTCCCCTGTCACGCAGGTAGGAGATGTTAAAGATAAGTTTTCCTAAGACCAACATTTTATCCACTATCCCAAGCTGTCTTCAGATATAAAATACATAAAAATATCTGTTTATATAATATAAAACCTGTACAATGTAAATGCAAACCAATTTGGAAGTAGGGAGGAGGAGAATATTAATGGCTGGGGGCCCCAGGAATGTCTCATGTAGAAGTGGGTACTTGCATTGATCTTTAAAAGAAGATATGGGTTGTAAGAGACAAAGGCAAGGAAAGGAGAGCATTCCTGATTTGAGGGACAGACTCTGCACAGATGTAGAGGTAGACAATGGCATATCTTGTATGGTGTTCTGGAGCTGTCTCCATGGCTCATGGAAATCAATTGCTAAATTTTCATTGTAAGCCTTGAAAATTGACAAAACAATAGATCAGGGCTTGATATTTTGTGTTATTGATTTTTAGACTTAAAGCGATGCAGAAAATTTTAATAATGCAGATTAAAGTTAAAATTGTGCCATTTGACATTTTTTTTTTCCTCCTGGAAAGCCTGTTTTTTTTTTTTTTTTTTAATATTACCAATTTAACCCTGCTATTATGAAAACTAGTAAGTAGTCTAGTTTGTCTGGAAAGTAAAATTCCTGAAGGAGAATCATGTGAAATCAGTTTGAAAACATAGGTTGGAGACATATTGTGAAGGACTTTTGAGGCCAAATTCAAATATAGGTTTGAATAGGGGCAGCCAGGTGATGCAGTAAGTAAGAGCGCCAGCACCGGCCCCGGAGTTGGGAGACTGGGGATCGGTTCTGGCCTCAGATACTTGGCACCCACACAAAAAAATAACTGGCCATGTAACCTTGAGCAAATTACTTAACCCCAATTGCTTAATATATATATAGGTTTGAATAGATCTGAAATATGTATATTGAAAATAATTAGCTCAAGACCATTCAGATTAGTAAGTGTCAGAATCACTAAATTTGTCATTAAATTCCTTAGTTATGTGCTTTGAGGGTTGATCTTTATTGGGGAAGTAATGCTGGGGTTAATATAATGGTAGTTAAATGTCATTGTTCACCTACTACAAGCCTAAATGTCTTAGTGTTGTTTGGGTCTGTCAATGAATAGTCTACAAATACTAATTATGAAATGTCTGTTGGCACAGTACAGCCAAGCAATTATACTATGCTGATAGAAGAGGGTAGAGACATGAGTAATATAAAATAGTTGAAGTTCAAACATCATACAAGTAACCTACATCCCAACAAACCAAGCTCTAGATTTAAATGGACTGGATGCAAACTTGGGGGCTGACCCTGAAAATTCATAACTCTTCTGTTCATTATCAACCAAACCAGAATTAACTCTGGGAAAACTTTGAAATATTGTGACTATATCTCAGCCTTCACAGATGTGGGTAAACCATTCCCCTAGATCCCATACAAACAATCAAGGCAACAGTGCATACCTCAGGCATAGGGTAACCTTTATTCTCTCCCAGCAATAGTAATAACTAGAATTTATATTGTGCTTTAAGTGTGGCAAAGCACTTTCTAAATAACATCTAATTCTATCGTCCCAATAACATGGCTAGAAAGTTGGATCTGGAGTCAAGAAGACATGAGTTTAAGTCTGGTCTTAGATGCCTCTTCCTAGTTATGTGACCCTGAAAGGAGGGTTTTATTGTTGTTATTTTAGATTTAGAGAGGCTGGGACACATTTTTGGGAACGGAAAGGAACAAATAAATAGCCAGATATAGAATATAAGGATGAAATGTGGGATGATTGATGGATCAAAGTCCTGAAAGAGACAGAAAGATAAGGAGCAATTGGTCTTTGCAAGAACGAAGGTTACTTCATCCTTTGAGACAATAGTTAGCAATTATCTAGGTTTTAAGGTTTGAAAACTGCTTTACCTAATGTCATCTCAAAGCCTTAGAGAGGACACAGAGAGATTTTGAAAAATAAAAGGGAGAGGAGAAATGAGTTTATGTAAGCCTATTTCTATTTTCTTTTTTACTACTACCAAGATTACAACTATGACTATTAGCTAACCTTCATATAGTACTGGCAAAGTGCTTTACAAATATTATCTCATTTTATCCTCATAACAACTCTGGGAGGTGGCCATTAGTATTATACCTACTTTATAGATGAGTAAACTGATGCATATGAAGTCTAAAGTGAATTACCCAAGGTTGCACAACCAGTAAGTGTCTGAGGTAGTATTTGACCTCAGGTGTTCCTAACTCCAAGTCCCTCAATGCATTCACTCTGGCAACTAATTTCATTTAATGAAAATTAGAAAGAGAAATCATCCATTGAGAAAGAGGCTTATGGGTTAGACTTGGGAATATGCAGAGAGAAGAGGAGGTTTAGGGCTGCTTCCGAAGAGGAATATGCTAGCATTTCAATTAGAGATAAATAAAATGATTGCATTAAGTGCTCAACTGACTAAGATTACCTAGCATGATTCTGAAATGGTCCCAAGTCGATACAATTTCATTTTTTATTATAGTAGTACTCATCAGTTCAGGAGTAGGAAAATTGGGGATTAGAAAGGTGGAACCAGAGGAAGATCAATGGGGATGAAGGACTAAAGCATAGAGAAAATGATCGACCATCATCAAGACTGAGGAAATGGAAATTAAGCTGGAACTAGAGTAATAGGGTAGAAGTGCAGGCAGTCCCAAGGGGAAAGGGCAGGTTCAGGAGGATTAGCACACAAGAGAGGAGGAAAGGTAAACTGGTGGTCAGAGAGAGGACTTTCAGAGTTTGAGATATTGCAGATTTCAAGTGGAAAGTGAGAAAACGTCCTGGAAATTGGTAGGTAGCAGAGACAAGTTCTGGAAACAGGTAGTATAACTGACTCATATAAACTTCAAAAGAATAGAGGTTACTAAGTGCCACTGGCAGACATGGAAATCATGGTGATAAGCAAGGGGTATGCTTATTTCTTCTCACTCAGTCTGGGAGAGTCCTATGTTGATTATTTTTTCTTTGTTACAAGGGAAGACTCACTTGGGGAGTGGAAAGGGGTGGAATCAATTCATCAGACAATCAACTAGCATTTATTATAAAGTGCCTACTATGTGCCAACTGACACTATGGTAAGAACTGGGAAAGAAAACTGGGTAAGAAAGGGGAAAAATCCCAGTCCCTACTCTCAAAGGGTTCATAGTCCAAAGGAGGATACAACAAGCAAACAATTATTTGCAAACAGTATGTATACAGGATCAATTGGGGATAGTACTCAGAAGAATGGAACTAAGATTAAGGAGGGTGGGATACATAGAATATGTAAGATATATAAGGAAGAAATATATAGAAATGACATGCAAAATCAAGAAACAAACAAATCCTATAAAATATTCATTCCACTGGGAATAATGTTAAGAAATGGGTTTCCAGCATTAATTGTGCATTATGGTTATTAATTTATTTATAAAGTGTCATTTCAGTGCTATTAAGGCATTAAGCTAGGGAGAAAGCATCTTGGTTGCCGCCACTAACCCACAGCCAAAACAAACATTGGAATCTTGGTCGTATCTACTTGATTGCCAAGTTATTAGTAAGCACATAGCATATCAAAAAACCTCCAAAGGAAGAATAAAAGTGTCAGAAAATGTGACTTCCCCTCCCACTCAGATGGAGCAAACAAATCTACTTCCAATATTGCCAAGTCAGCTTCAGTTTTTAATCATTGCCTCTCCACTCCCTGAGAAGTCCCTGTTCAGCATTTGCACTGGTTCTAGGTGATGGTAGTTCACCAGGGAGCCACCAATAGCCTTTTGACTTGGAAAGTTTCATGCCAGTGGATGATCATAAGAAGACAGGCAGGCTTGATGCAGTATGTCTCAAATTCTTTCATTAGTATCTGGCATTTGATGGCCTGATCTGTAACCTGATGAATATACTGCAATTACTATTCTGTACTGCAAGCAGGATTTTGACCAGAATGTCAATGTGCATTCTCTGGCTCTCATGCTGGGCATTAAAAACGATGAGGGCTATCAGCTGGAACATGCACAGTTCAGTTTCAAATATGTATCCTTGAAAATATTGATTTAAACAATACAATATGTGCTTCTCGTATTAAGCCCCTCTGCATATTGACTGCATTACATTTCTTTGAAGCTACAAAGACATCAGATATCAAACAGAAGATTGCTTTCTACTGGTGTGAGAAGTGTAATGCTCATGTGAGAGGAAGAGGGTCTTACATTTGGGAGATTGCATGAAAAATGGAGAAGTGTCTTGAGATGGTGAAGGCTTGGAGACTAAAAGAAACAGACTTTTTAAAGATTCTAGTCTATTTTGTCCCACGTTCCACCTGTGGTACTTGAATTCTGCTAACTCTATAGGTTGGTCAGTCTTGGGGAAGAGCAGGACGGCACATGCTGGAAAAAGAGTCAGAAGATTTGGCTTTGCACAAACTAGCCGTGAGACCTTGGGCTGTTAGCATCGCTGGTCCTCAGTGTCATGAATTATCCCTATCCCTCTTCTAGCTCTAGCCTACTTTGTCATTCCTGTTTCATGTTATTTCCTTTCCAGTTCTCTCTATTTTAGTTAAACAAGTTTAGCTGTTACCAATGTGACAATTCATCTCCAGTCTCTTCACCTTCACCTCTTAGAATCCCATTTCCTTCAAAGGAAATTTGTTCATTTGTTCTTCTTATAGAAAATCTTGGGGCAGTTAGGTAAGGCAGTGGATAGAGCACCAAGCCTGGAGTTAGAAAGGTTCATTTTCCTGGGTTCAAATCTGACCTCCAGTATTTACTAGTTGTGTGATCCTGGGCCAGTCACCTAACCTTGTTTGCCTCAGTTTCCTCATCTGTAAAATGAGTTGGAGAAGGAAATGACAAACCACTTCAGTATCTTTGCCAAGAATACCCCAAATGGGGTCATAAAGAGTCAGACATGGCCAAAATGACTCAAAAACAGCAATCATTCTTTTAGATAATAGTATTCAAGTTATTTTGAAGTTAGTATTACATTGTATATACTTTGTATTTACTTATCTGTGTACATATCATATCTCCCCAGTAAAATACATGCTCTTTGAGGGTAGGGAATGTTTTGTTTTTTCTTTGTGTCCTAAGGACTTTGCACAGGACCTTGTACATAGTAGCTAAAAGATGTTTGTTAAATTGAATTAATACCTAGTAATTGACATTATGGAGTAAATATTTAGAAAATGTCTTTTGTGTCTCATTGATGCATAGCAAAAGGGTTCCCCAGGGAAATAAAATACTTAAACACATTCAGTTTTAAAGCCCTTGAAAAATGAGAAAAGATTTGGGGTTTGGGTTTAGTTGTCCTGCTGAGTAATTATAGATCATTTCAATCAACTCAGGAATCCTGTTGAAACTCACTATTATAAATAAACTCAGCTTTCTCATATTATGCACCAGTTTTTCTCTGAATGCTTTTATTTCAACAAGGAGAAGGGTGCCCTTTTATGTGAGTTTAGATAAGCCACTGAACTTCTTTGACCACTGGTATCCTCATTTGAAAAGTTAAGCTAATAATACTTTCATTACTAGATTCATAGCATTCTTGTAGAGTAGTGGATGGGTCAAAAGAGTTCCTTGATCATCTTATGAACTTAAGGGCAGAGATCCTTAGGGCAGAGATCCTTTGTTCAAAGATTCTGATCACACCACACTATAGAGTAGTAATTCTTAACAAGGCATCTTTATCACACATACACACATAGATATAGGTATCTTCATTATTGTGTTTCAGTGTAATTAATTTCCTTTGCAATCCTATGCATTTTATTTTGTGCATAAAAATCTTATTCTGAGGAGTCCATAGGGTTTACAAGACTGTCAAATGATCCATGATACACATAAAAAACATTAAGATCCTCTCCTATAGAGGATAGGCATGTCCATTTACACTTAGAAGATTAAAGACATATCATTAATTCTAAATAGCTGAGGTTATTTCCAAGATTCATTGGTTGGCTCCTGTGGGAAAAATCACAACTTTATGCTGGCCCATAAAAGTTCAACGTCTTACCTATACATTCTGCTCGACCATCTGTACCTTTTAACATATACCCCAGCCATCTTACAATTTACCTGCTGCCTAGCTCTTAACATACTCTACTCCCTTTTCTACCTTTTGTTTTAGTCATAGTGATATAGGCCATTGTTTCTGGAAGGGATGTGTTGATTGCCTGATCTATACTTTAACTCACCGTTGCTGTGACCCTTCCAAATCATCCTCTTTTCCCTGGTCATCACTCCCCTATTTGTATTGTTTTCCCTTATTAGAACCTAAGCACCTTGATTTTTGTTTTTGTCTTCATATTACGAGTGCTCAAC
>NW_027187376.1:4995731-5004381 GCF_028583685.1 Petaurus breviceps papuanus
GGTGAGTGGTAGGAATTCCCTAATTCCCTGTAGAAATCACAGATATTTTAGCATGAAAAGACTTGTTTATAAAACTCTGCTTAGGCTATGTTAAAAACAATTTCCATAGTTCCAGATGTTCTTAAGACCATTCCATAATTTCCATTTAAAATGTGGTGTTGTTTGTATGCTTTTTACTATTGGGTGTTAGTGTGTTTGCTTAAATTGTTTATGCAAAGACATTTTAAACAGAAGGATTTTTGAAAAGCGATTTCCAAATCCATTTGATTGTTGGAAATAGAGGACAAAATATTACCAAGTGCCTTTAAAAAATGATGATTATGCATGCAGATACACCACTGAATTTTAAGTGCCCAATTAGGTGCTTAATTATGGAGTGTTAAATATGTACTTACATGCTTAAATAGCTAGCCACGCCCTCAAGCCTGCCTGGCTATTTCTGTGTTCACAGACTTTCAGTAGGGGCATACTTGCCTTTCTAAGTTCAGAATGAATTTCCCTGAAAAGTCTTCTGCCAATCATCCTTTGCCACAGCAAGGGGTTAACTCAACCAGCAGCCATACAAAGTTCCCCTCATCATCATTCTGGTGAGGCGGAGGATCAGACAACAGAAGAGAAGGTTTGTTGCTCTCCAGGCCTTTGGCCTTTGTATTGATGGTGCTCTAAATCATTACCCCCAGTGTTCAAAGATGACAGGGTTGCTGCTCGTGGTTTGCATGTGTGGGCCACTAGACAGATGCCTGACCACAATCCTTTCTGCTCAGCAGATGTGTAGTCTTTATTTATCCTGTTTGCAGGGTTCTGCTTCTCCCCCCCCCCCCCCCATGCTACTTAACATTTTGGCTCAAAAGTAGACATCTGAATTCTGTCTGCTTCATGGTTTGTCTGTTCTGCTCTTCTACTAAGGCCACAGATCTCTGCCTCATATTACATTTACTTGCATACATATCATGCCATTATAGCAGAATGTAAGCTCCTTCAGCCCAAGGACAGTGTAATTTTTGTCTTTTTGCCCCCCATGTTAGTGACTGCATGGAATAGTGTTTATTGAATTGAATTTGTTGCATTGCAAAGTAAGGGCATGTAATTTGCAAATGGTCATTAACATCATTGGTAGTTACATAGCTCAGTGGATAGAGCACAGGGACTGGAGTCAGGGAGACTCATCTTTGAGAGTTCAAATCTGGCCTCAGACACTTACTAGCTATGTGACCCTAGACAAGTCATTGAATCCTCTTTGCTTCAGTTCTTAATCTATAAAATGAATTGGAGAAAGAAATAGCAAACCACTCTAGTATCTTTGCCAAGAAAAGCCCAAATGGAGTCACAAAGCATCAGACACAACTGAAATAACTGAACAATAGCAATTAACATCTTAAGGACCTACCCTCTATTACTTGTGATGCAGCAAGGAGTTAGGGGTCCATTCATTAACTCCTATATCCTACCCATCCAGTCAAGTACTTAGATGTTATCAGCTTCTCTATCACTAATGACATGGCCTTGTCACCTAATGTTAAATATGGCTTATGAGCAGGTTTAGTTGGAACCTAGAATTGCAATTACTTTAATTCATAGTTTAAAGAGACCTCATAAGACTTCTAGTACAGCTATATTTGAAGAACAATGTTCTATATGCATAGCAGCCAAGTAGTCATCCAATTTCATCTCCTTGAGGAGAAATCCAACATCTCCTGAGCTACCCACTTTTAGAAAGCCCTGATACTTAGCAACTAAACCTGCCATTCTGCAACTTCTAACCATTGCTACTAGTTTTGTCCCCTGAGGCCAAAAAGAATATAATCCCCCCCTTCCACACAAGAGTCCTTCAACTACTTAAAGACTTGTTCTTTAAGAATCTTCCTTTCTCTGGAGTAAATGTGTCTATTCCTTCAACCAATTCTCCTGTGGATATAATCTCCAGTTTCTTTTTTGCTTTTTGGAGAGGGGAAGGCAGGGAATTGGGGTTAAGTGACTTGCCCAAGGTCACACAGCTAGTAAGTGTGTCAAGTATCTGAGGCTGGATTTGAACTCAAGTCCTCCTGACTCCAGGGCCAGTGCTCTACCACTGTGCCACCTAGCTGCCCCATAATCTCGTTTCTTGCTGAAGGAACTGATGGGATTCCAGGAGCAGGACCCCAATTATTTAATCTCCTCAATGTTTCCCAAAGCTAGTCTAAGTGGTTTTCCTTCCTTTAAATTAGGATAGTAATGTTTATATATGCAGCAAGATGGGAGAAGTAGATAAAGCATTGAGCCTGAAGACAGGAAGAGCTGAATTTAGATTCTGCTTCAGACACTGATTGGATATATACAACCCTGGGCCAGTTACTAATCTCTCTGTGTCAGTTTCCTAAACTATAGGAATTTTTATACACATACACATATATACATATACACACATATATACATAGATACATACATATATGTATGTGTGTATGCACACACATAAAATCTCTCTATGTATGGTAATAACACTGACTTTACAGGATTATTGTGAGGATCAAATGATATAACAGGCAAAGTGCTTTGCAAACCTTAATGCTTTATATATACTATTTAAAAATTATTTATTTTCAATTTGCAACATTCACTTTTAAAAGATTTTGTGTTCTAAATTTTTCCCTCACTCTTCTCTCCTCTCCCCAAGATGGCCAGCAATCTGATATAGGCTATACAGGTGCAAATCATATAAAACATATTTCCACATTAATCACGTTGGGAAAGAAGAATGAGAACAAAAGGGGAAAACCACAAGAAAGAAAAAAAAGTATAAATGCTATTATTTATATGATGATTGTCTATGCCACTTAATTTGCTCTATAACTCATTTATTCTTTGATGTAATTTTCTTGGGGGTAAGATTCTTCTCTTCTTTAGTCATGCACTGAATCCTATGCACAATCTTCATGACCACAGTATGTCCAAGACATAAAGATCTAGAGAGCTTTAGTCTGATCTGGTATTTGGTCTCTTGATTCCATTTCCTGGTTTGGCTATCAATCAACTGGTAGTTTGTATGTTCTGACCAGAAAATATAACTTGGGAATGACTGGAAGCTCTTGGTTTTTCTTGCTTTGTGTTTTTCCAGTATGCTCAGTCCATAGTAAAGCTGTCCACATTTCACTTTTTGATGCCTTAATCTGTGTGTATGTCAGCCTATTGCTGATTCATCAGTTTCTGGAGACCCTTCAAGTCAATTCAGTTGACACTTCATATTGTCACCAAGGATTATATCGAAGTGAAAAGAGATGCCTGTAGATCTGGGAGACAAGAATCTGTTTTCCTTAATTCTGTGTCAGCGTGGATAGTCACTATAGCCAGGAAAGCACTGGGGTGGAAAGGAGAAATTTCCAGTACTGTAAAACAAAGTACCTTCCACCTTATGTTGTGAAAATCATTGGAAACCAATGAGATATAATTGAAAAATCACATGAAGCTAGTTGGAGGGGAGGCACATTGCCAGAGCAGAATGGGTATTATTAAATGGTGATCTTGGACTAAACTATGACTTCAATCTCAATTTGCTGAAATTACGCAATTAATTGTAATTGTCTACTCAAGTACCATCAATCATATAGACAAGAGATTATATTATTCCTAATTAGAGGTAGATAAGCAAGCAGTTTTTATTTAGTTGGAGGATACCTTTCTCTGTGAAACCTTTAGACCTCTGCCAAGGACGACTTTACCTATACAAGGGAAGTTCAGTCCTTTCAACTCAAGAATAAAATAAACTATTTAGCTACCAGTATTTGGAGACATGTTGTCATTTGTCTGTTATTGTTTTTTTTTTAACATGGTGCTAGATGTGTGAGGTATGAAACTGACATTATTAGGGGGCAAATGGGAAACAAGTGGTCAAAGGAGAGGGGAAAAAAAAAACAACCCAAGCCATCTATCAGTCCCTGAGTATGAATTCAACTGCCTTTTCCTTTCTGTATCTTCTTTAGTTTACTTGGCTATAATCACATGTGTGTGTATGTATAGATATAGATTTATTTATATACGTGCATACATGTGTATAGGTACATACACATACATATATGTACATATACACATATGTATGTGTATATATATGCATAACTGTTTATTTATATTCATTAACCCTTCCCTTTCTTGCCTTCATGTTGCTCATTCAATCAAGGCTCTTTTTTGTTTATTTGTTTGTTTTTGAAGAGGGGAAGGCAGGGCAATTGGGGTTAAGTGACTTGTTCAAGGTCACACAGCTAGTAAGTGTTAAGTGTCTGAGTCTGGATTTGAATTCAGGTCCTCTAGCCTCCAGGGCCTGTGTTCTATTCAGTACACTACCTAGCTGCCCCAAAGACAGTTTTTTTTTTTTTGTTTGGGATGGGGATAATGGCTTTACTTTGAACATCAGTCATTTGGTATACTAATTCTTCTCACAAATTGTCAGTCTACCATATAGATAGACATCAATGAAAAAGCATTAAGTATTCTTTAAATTATAAATATCCCAAGTCAGTCTTTGTAGCTCTGTTCATAGCAGTGAGACCAAATCCTGATTTTTTCAGTAGAAAACAAAGCAAGTCCACATTTTTATATTTTCTGATAACTAGAGACATTAGCAAGCAATTGCCTTCCCCTATTAGCTCCTCATGAGGTAATCTCTCTAATATAGTCTTAAGTGATTCAAAGGTTTTTAATTTTTCTGACTCCCACCTGCCCTTTCAGACTTACTTTTCATTATTGCCATCATAACCTCTACATTCCAGCTGACCTCTATTAGCTAGCTGTTCACCAAGTTGGATGTTCAATCTTCCATCTGTTTCTTTGCACAGGCTGTCCCCCATTCTTGGCATGCATCCCTTCCTCATCTCTGTGAATCCTTACCTTCTCTCAAGGTTTAACCCAGGGGCTACTTCTGTGAGTCCTTTCCAAGTGTTTTGAATTATTAAGGCTTATTCTGATCTAAAATGACTTTGTATTTACTCATCTGTGTGAATGCCATAATTCCCTCCCCTCCCATATACCAGCAGAAGGTAAGGTCCTTGAGGATAGAGAATGTTTTGTTTTTGTCATTGTATTTTCAATGACACTTCAGATACATTTAAGGTGAAGAGAAAATATCACTGTGTCTTAGACATGTCATTTTTGTTAAATTGAATTTTCTGTTTTGAAATAAGGTAGAAGGGTTTAGATAATGTGACCAGGACTGGGGGTGGGGAAAGGAGGCAGAAATGCAGCTCATTTGTCAAAAAGATCTGGAATTTTAGTTAACTGCAAATATTGTCCAACACTCTCCTTTCTTCCAGTACCAAGCTCCTTGAAAAAGTTATTGACTCTCATTGTTACAGTTTTTCATCTGACTTCCAAAGCCACCCGCACCCAAAGGGCTGTGTCCAACAAGCTCACATGCTAAGCGGGGAGATGATGCATAAGTAAGGTTTCAGCTACAAGTCAGTTGTATGGTTCTTAGGGTGAACACCTAAATTTATGGGTCCTTTTTGCTTCTTTCCGTATGCTCACCTTAGTGATCCGACGGGGGGTCCATGGTTTCAATTATCACTCATGTGCAGATACCATTATAACCAACCCTTAGTCTCTCTCCTGATCTTCACTTCAACATTACCAGTTACCTGTAGAATACCTCCACTTGGACACTCAATAGGCATCTCAAACTCAATGTGTCCAAAACAAAGTTCATTCTTTCCTCTCAATCCACCTCTCTTCATTTCTCCATTTTTATTGAATACTCAGTTCACATACAAAATCCTTCTTGGCTCTTCACTCTTCTTCATCCCCGATCTAATCAACTCCCAAGCTTTCTTTTTTCTACCTCTGTAACAACTTTCATATTTGTTCCCTTCTCTCCTTGAACATCCTACCGCTTTTGATTAGTCTTATTGTTTCATTCCCTCCAGTAATTTTTCTCAAATCCATCCCACACTGTGCTGCCAAATTGATATTTTTAAAGCACAGGTCTGACCATGTCACTATCCTGCTTGAGAACGTCAGTTTGTTTCTATCAACTCTAGCATTAAAATTCCTTGGTTTGGCATTTAAAGCCTTCACCATTTTGTTCCAGCAGATCCTTTCAGGCTGAATACACATTATGTATTCATGAATACACAAATGTAAAAATGGCCTATTCATCTCTTGAACATGAGTATATTTCTTAAAAATGACATTCTGTAGCAAAAGTTGCCTCCATATCTGGAATGCTCTCCTGATCACCTTTGCCTCCCAGAGGCCTTGGCTTCCCTCAAGTTTTAGTTTAGGTGTTACATTCTTCATAAAACCTTTCTTGATTTCCCCAACTATTTGTATCTACTATTCATATATTTTGGATTTATCTCTGTATGTGTCTCTTTACTTATCTCTGGCTGGTAAAATGTAAGATCTATGAGGCTGTGGCCTTTAAAAACCTTTTTTTCCTCATAATATTATCAGCCTCTCACACATACTAGACAAGAGACTAGCCAATGGGAGTTCCATTCTTTAGAGTTTTGCCTGCTACAATCAACCATGTGGACTTCACAATGCATGCAGGTGTCTATGACTGTTTCTGATCTACTCCCTGCTTGCCTTTTGGACTGACTGTTATCTTGGAAGTGGTGTGTATGTGTGTTTGTGTGTGTGTGTATGTATGTGTGTGTATGTGTGTATGTGTGTAAAAGACTTCCATGGGGGTAATTCAGTTCCTTTCCTGTTCAACTACTTTTGAGTGAGGAAGGTTCAATGCTGTGGGCCTCTGGGTAAATGAGAGACTTCAGACATGAAGCCATGAACACATGGCCCTGCTGTTATTCAGAGAAGTAACACCAGTGGCCTACCATTCCTCTCCTTTCTGCTAGGAAGTTGCTGTGAGAACACAGCCTTGATGTTTCTGTCCCTGGATGCAGGTGTTCATGGTTCTGTTGAAGGAAGATGAGTTTGCACTTTTGTTCTTGCTCTATCTTCTCAATAAACATTCTTTGGTAAAGCTAATTGGTCAAATGATTCTGGATTGTTAATGACTGGGTCAACCAATGATATAAGGGAAATATTAACTATAATTGGTGCTGGGGAAAACACAAAGGAATTGGGCCTTGAATCCGTGCAATTAAAAGGACATCCCCTCAGGGAATTAGAATGTCTATTAGAAGCACTTACCTCTCAGGAGCACCTTTCAAACCCTCCTGGAAGAAATGTAGCTAGCCTTACTCTGGGGAACCTGATGTGTCAGTGTAAAAGGAAGTTGGGATAAGGATCCTTAGAGCCTATAAAGGTGTTTAATACAGGCTTATTGAATTAAACTGCAAGATCAATATGAATCAATAGTGTGATATTGCAGTGAAGAAAAGCTAATAAGATTTTAGACTGCATTAAGGGAGGTATAGCACCTAGAACTAAGGAGGGGATAATCTCATTGTACCCTGCCCTGGGCTGTATAGAGTACACAGAAACAAATAGAAATGCACTGCTCCACAGAACCCTCCTATTTATTCAGTTATGTGGTTTCCCCAGGAACTCTTGTCCTTCCTTATCCTTCCCTCCCTCCAAAGTACTTGATAGGGGAACTTCACAGTATAACAGGTCAGCCTAAATACCAACCGAAAGGCCTGGAGAAATCCCTATTCTTATCTGCTTTGTGTATGAAAGAGGCTGATGTATATGCAAATGCTGCCTTCCCATCCCTGCCCTATATTGAGATCAATTGCCCTGTATTCTTGACTTAAGTAACATCTCCTGCACCTCTCTTTTCCTCATGGAGCTTAGAAACAGCACCTCACACACTGTAGGTACTCAGTAATCATTTGCTGAATGAATGAGTTTCTATTAGCACTTTATTCTCTACTGTCTTATATTGCTCATTGTAGTATAAAGGAAAGACTTTTGGAGTTGGAGCCAGAGGAATCCTGACTCTGCAACTCTCCACCTATGTGGCTATGGATTGGTCACTTAGCTCTTTTAGGCCTCAATTTCCTCATCTGCAAAATGGGCATATTGGGATGAATGGATGAAAAAAAAAAGGATACATTAAGTATTTACCATGTCCTAGACACTGAGCTAAGTGCTGGGGATACTATCTGTATCTATCTCTATCTCTATCCATTGCAATCATTAATTTCAATTTAATAACCTCAATAAGGGCCAGAGCCTGAACTAATTAACCAGAAGAAGAGCCTGGACTCAATAGCTTCTTTGTTCTCAGAGTAAAATTCAGAGAATACTCCTTCCTATGTTAATAACCCCAGATGGAACTGACTTGAGAGCATTTTTTATTCTTTCAAGGATGAGACCCTTAACCTGAGACACTATCTTGAGTAATAGAACTTTTTCTTATCTTAATATTCTGTGGACATATACTATGTTATGTCATTTTAATGATAAAGAAAACACAGATGTTCTAAGTTGTAAAATCAATTGACACCTTGTCAACTCTCCTATCTTTTTAAGAAAATTCCTTTCTTGTAATCATAAACTTGAACCTGAGTTGGGATAGTTTTGAAATGTATTTAAGCCTTCTTATTCTTTTGTTCAGGAGTCAGAAGTTTCTTTCTGGATCCATGATCATGTATCTGCTAGTTTTAAGGGAATAAATAATATATATTATCCAGCCTATTAGTCTCCTTTAATGAAACTTTCAGGTTAACTCTATCTATCTATCTATCTATCTATCTATCTATCTATCTATCTATCTATC
>NW_027187376.1:5004391-5035607 GCF_028583685.1 Petaurus breviceps papuanus
TCTATCTATCTATCTATCTATCTATCTATCTATCTATCTATCTATCTTAAATGGAGAGAGTAAGATAGCCCTTGCCTTTAAGGAACTTGACATTCTTTATCCTAACAATTTCTTTATTCTAACAAATAACACATTTAATCCAGTGGTGACAAAGGAAGGGAGTTTTGTTGTGGAGAGATGGAAAGATGGAGGGTAGAGTCCTTCTCAGGTCAGATGTGGAGGGACCTGGTCTTTGTGGTGAGGAGCATGTAAACAGTGGTGGTCAGATGGACTCTAAGATCTCCTTATCTCCATGTATCCTTCCATGTGTAGAAATCCTCTTTCCTCCAAGAGCATTCTGAAGATAAATGAGCATGTTTCCAACCCAACCTGCTTTTTTTTTTTTTTTGGTTTGTTGGTCTTTTGTAGCCCTCTGCAGAATCTAGCTGAGGGTGAGGGACATATATTGGAGGAACTCAATGACTACATCTTGAATTGAATTGAAGGTGTTAATTTTGCTGTTTTAATTTAGCCTGCTCTGCAATATTTTCATTCTGGCAATGACAGCCTGTTCTTGAACTAATTAAAAACAAAACATATCACCGGGGAGTCATAGGAGCTGAAAAAGCCCTCCTATCCATCAGTTTCCTATGTTTTGTACAATAGTTTCAAATGCCTATTTTTTCCCCCAAGAGGTCTTTTTACATGTTTTTTTTTTATTATTATTATTTCAAATGAGGGCATTGGGTGTGGTGTTTTCCAATATCCTAACTATTAATTAGGGATATTCCTAGTCCTCCTTAATAAAGGTTTACATTGTGATTCTAACTTTACATTTGTATTCACAGGCATAGCCCACTTAAAGGGATCTACCACTGAAATGATTCATAGCTCAAGCAGAAGGTTGTACTAGTATCCCAGGTTCCCTCAGACTCAAAGTTTCTTGGTTACATTTCTCAGAGATTAGTACGGATAGTAATCAAAGGAAGGATCTTTTATTGATGCTTAGCCCTAGGTTGGTTAGGAATATAAGCTGGCATTTCCCATAAAGAATTTACTAAAGCTATGAAATAACAGAGGAAATAACCCTATTGGAGAGGAAAACAAAGGTATGAAAAACAAAATAAGTGCATTTAGAAGAAAGAGATTAAAATCGTGGAGTTTTTAAAAAAAATAAAGTTGAAGCTGGTTTATCCAGCCTTCTGTTAAGTAGTCCTTCGAAGAGTCACAGTTTGTATTTGATATTCATGAGGATGACTCCTGAGGCAGTGTGAAATCTTGAAATGCTTTCTGAATCATCACAAAAAAACATATAATTATGTCTAGTATTGTTCAGAACTACATTTTCACATATTCTAATGTTTTGAAAGTTGGGAACCCATGTAGCTAATCAGAACACCCTGTGTCCTGTAGTCATCACAAAATTGCTGAATCACCTAGTAGAAGGGGCCCCAGAGTCCATTTAGGCAAACCTGTATATATTAACAGGAATCCCTTTGACAATATCCCCCAAAAGTATATAATTCATCTTTTGCTTGAAGCTGTATAGTGAGAAGTAGACCCCTGTATCCTGAGGTGGTCCATTCTACTTTTGGATGGTTCTAATTTTTTCCTTCACACCTATCAGATTGGCTAACTTGAGAAAACAGGATCATGATAAATGTTGTAGAAGATGTGGGAAACTTGGAACACATTCATTGGTGCAGCTGTGAGCTGATCCGGGAGAGCAATTTGCAACTATGCTCAAAGGACTATAAAAATGTGCGTGCCCTTTGACCCAGAAATACCACTTCTAGGGCTGTATCCCAAAGAAATCACAAAAAAGGGTAAAGGGCACACATGTACAAAAATATTTATAGCATCTCTTTTGTGGTGAGCAAGAATTGGAAATTGAGGGGATGTCCATCAATTGGGGAATGGCTGAATAAGTTGTTGTATACAAATGTAATAGAATACTATTGTGCTATAAGAAATGATGAACAGGAGGACTTTAGAAAAACCTGGAAAGACATATAAACTGATGGTGAGTGAAGTGTGCAGAACCGGGAGAACATTGTATACAGTAACAGCCGCAGTATGATGACAGATTTTGATAGATTTAGCCCTTCTCAGCAATGCAAGGACCTAGAACAATTCCAAAGTACTCATGATGGAAGATGCCATACATATCCAGAGAAAGAACTATGGAGTCGGAATGCAGAGTGAAGGAGACTATTTTCTTTTTTGTTTTTTTTTTTTCTTTCTCATGGTTTCTCCCATTCATTATAATTCTTCTACGCAACATGACTAATGTGAAAATGTGTTTAATAGGAATATATGTGTAGAGCCTATATCAGATTGCATGCCATCCTGGGAAGGGAGGGGGGAAAATTTAAAACTTATGGAAGTGAATGTTGAAAACTAAAAATAAATAAATTAACTAATATAAAAAGAAGTTTTTCTTTACATCAAGCTAAAACCTATTTCTCTGTAACTTCCACCTGTTTCTCCTAGTTTGGACCATTTGGGCTCAAACAAAACACATCCAATTCTTCTTCTATAGCACAACCATTCAAATACTGGAAGACAGCCATCATATTCTTTTTGAATCTTCTCCATGCTAAACCTATCCATTTCCTTCAATTGATTCTCATAAGACAGTCTCATGTCCTTCACTTTCATTGTCATAATTTCACAACTCCTGGTTGTGATCCATCTTTTCTGTAACATTACTAAAATATGGTGTCCAGACCCAAGGACAGTATTCATTCTAAATAGGCCAATTAGGGCAGAGTAGAGTATTTCTCTTAATGTAGTCTATGAATCATATATATATATACACACACATGTTACTTGCCATATACCTCTGTTTATTTATATAAAGCTTTCAATCCACCGTTCTTAGTCATACTTCCAATATCTTATATTTACTTTATGTGAAATTTGCTTTTTACTTATCTTATATTTGCATTTATTTTTTATGAAATTATCTTTTTTCTTGCTGAAACCGAGTGTACTTATTCATTTATCCAAGAGAATGTTTGAAATATCCTTTCATTTAGCTCTAACTTCTTAATGTTTTCTGCTTTAACTTCTCTAAAGAATTTCGAAAAATATATTTCATTTCCTCTAGGAATATGTAAACTTGTTTGTCATTAGACAAACATCAGACTTAGAGTACCAAGTACTCAATTGATGTTAATAGATAATCTAAAAATTACTGTGATTATGAAATTACTGTGATTTTTATTACCCTTTCTCTTCCACGTGTTGTTTATCTTTCACTCTTGAAGAGGACCATGGCTTCAGGAAGGTGATATCATGATTTGCAAGTGAATTGGATTTGTGAGGCAGGGTTGTGCTGTCACTAGCCTTACTGTCTCTTCCAGAGCCATCTGAGTCCAAGATACAGATCAGGATGACTGGAGATGGCCAGGGATGCAATGGGAGACTTTGGTTTTTTTAAGCTAAAGTCTTTCCCAGATCTTAGTTTTTCTGAGGCAATGCCCATTCAGTGATTGTAATGGCAAGCAAAGAAGTACTTAGTGCCTTGTTTCAGCTACTTAAGTATTTAGCACCTTGTTTGAGCCCCCTGTGATTTGAAGGTGGGAGGAACTTGCTGATGCAACAGGAAGGAGGCAGAACAGTAAGGGCAACCACATATATAAGGAGGAACACAGCTGGGACAGAGCAGAACTGAGAAGGGGAACAGTTGTGGAGGCCAGGCGCTCTGTTCTGTTGTGTTTTTGATACTTTGTACAGAAGCCCTGGGACCTTATGGGAAGCCTTAAAAGAGGATTTTCTTGTTGTCTGTTTATAGACGTCCTGGAGCAGGGTTTCAGAGGTCCTGGGATTATACTTATGATAGTTCTCAGACCTTGTTTTTGGGTTTGTGTTGATTTCACAGGCAGATAGTGAACTGATGATGGTGCTGGCAATGTGAATGAAAGTTGTTTTGGTTCTGTTAAGCTTTGTCTTCCCAGAATCAGAAACAACGAAGGACTTGAGGTGGACTGGACACTGTGAGCTTCAATATGGAATGGAAACTAGACAAGGAGCTGAGAGCTGCCTGCCTGTGAATCCAGGGAATTGGACCCATGGAAGAAGAACCACGGAATTTGGGAAGATGGCTCCTTAGGTACTTAGTGCTGACTGACAAGATCATGATTTACTGTGATCCAGGGGTGGGAGAACTTTATACTCTCTACTTTGTACCCTTTAAGGATGATTGGAAACTAATCTCCAATCAAGAAGAAAGACCTTTTCATTGAGAGATTAAGACAATGTGACCCAGGGTGGGAAAACTTAGACTTTTGTACTTTGTGTCCCTTAAGGAGGATTTACTTAAGGATGATTGGGTTAAGGACTTACTGAATGATATCTTTTGTTTAAAACTATGTGACCACTTTAAGTGAAAATTATGTGGCCACTTTAGTGATAAGTTGTTATGTTATATCATTGTGAATGTTGTACTTTGGTTTCTGTGAATGTGTTGCCTTAGTTTATTGCTGAATAAATAGAGAGTTCATTATATTATGTGATCAGAACTTTAAAGTTATTAACAGCAGCAGTCCTCTGGAGAGCTGCTTGTGCTTGGCTTTACGGTGATTAAGGCTAGGTAAGAAGAAATGAGACAAAGAATGACCTCTTTTACCTGGTTAAAAATTATCTGGGAGGGGAAGACCCTCAGGGTCTCTGGCCAAAAGAGAAACAATTGCTATTTACACTTACTCTGAACCACCAGAGCCTAAACAATCACCAAATGAGATTTGGCCAATTTATTGTTGGCAAATCAAAGAGAGCCAGATTGATTTGGGTTTAAGGCTGGTCCTTAAAAAAGGAATCTAGACCATAAACTCCAAGATATATTTCAATGTTTTATTGATCAAAATTTACATTCCTTTGGGCAGAGCACCTTTAGGTAAGGGTATGATACCCTGTGTGGACAGAGGGGGTGAAAGAAGGAAGGAAGGAAGGAAGGAAGGAAGGAAGGAAGGAAAAAGGAAAGAGGGAAGGAAAGAAGGTGGAAGATTTTTCACTACAGTAAAAATAAAAGATGGTCACTCTAGACTAATCACCATTTTGTCTGTTTCATGGATCACCATGCTCAAGCAAATTTATCACTTAGTGGTCCCTCTACTAGTGATGAGCGTTTTTGAACTTACTAAGTCTGGTGCTTGGATAGCAGACATATGGTCCATTGCAAGAACCCTATTTGCCTCTTTCCAGCTTAGTATATTTAGCTGTAGCATGCACTCTACTCCACAGCCTTTGAGAACAGAGTGTTGCTTCAAAACTGTAATGAGTCCTGGAGGTGATACTTTTGTATACCTTAATGGGAAATTGCCTCAGTGTTTTGGACCTCAAGTTTTCACATCTAGTAAAGAACAGGTTTGGTCTAAACAACCTCTAGGATGTCTTCCAACTCTGAAATCCCACAAGAGTCTATGACTTCAAATTTCATAATGGAAGTCAATGTTGATTTATGGAAATTTGCTTTATAGCCATCTTTTCAGTAATAATTCTTCTGTTAGGTGAGTCACACTTGTACCCAAAACAGTGCCATGCATTCATTATGCGTTTTCCTTACTCATCTGCTGATCTCCTAATTTTCTTCTCAGTTATTTTTTTTTAAAGAAGACATTTAAAGACTCATCAAAGATTCTTCCATTTCTATCAGCAGTTGGCTCCAAACTCTTTGCATGCTTGAAGCAAGTGGGAAAAGAAGGGTAACTCTTGCTATCTAATTCCTGATAAGTTGGCTATAAAGAACAACCACAACATCACGAATAATCCTTTCTTCTGATCAAGTTCTTTCTTAGGGTCCCATTTGTATCAAGCCCAAGCTGAAAGTAATATTTTGTTTAAATATGGTGGGGTTTTAGAAACAGAGCAAAGGAAAGAAAGGCATTCCGGAAACATTTTGCCTAGAATACTGTACAATGAATTTTACTTTCATTTACCTTAAGTATATATTAAACTCAAATACTGTATAGATGTAATATCTAAATTATCAACGTTTCATACACTGAGTACAAAATACTGTTGCAGATGAGGAAAAAAAGCTCTTTTTAAGGTGAGCTACTCCAGGTTACACACTCACTTTGGTGATCTCTCCAATGCACCCTCTTCTGAGAAGGTCCCTGTCATGGGTGTCCATATATAGGGGTATGCTGATAGATGCTTAACAACCAGCTCTCTTTTTTAAAAGAATGAATAAGTGACATATTTAAAAGTTTAATCTAGATGATTACTATTTTCCTCTATCGCTTTCTTAAGTCTAGACAATTAATAGGACAATAAATCAAGATGTGTAATGTTTGCCAATTTCTGAGGTATAAATGTTTGCACTGAAAATTTAACAACTGACTTTCTTGAGTTGGTATAAAGCTGGTTCCAGCACATTCCTGTCCGCATACATAGGTGTCCCTAGACTTTTCTAGTGGTGTGGTCAAGTGTTCAGAGTTGGGCACTATATTGGGTGAGAAAGGGAATTGCTTCAACTTTTCTTCATCTATATCTTTTATTCTTAAACTATGAAATGTCTTCCTTTTAACAATTATTGGAAAATCTCTGTTAAGGTCCCTATCAGATAATGTTTAAGGTGGCAAAGTTTCTTGAAGCTTCTTATTATATGTGCCAATGTCTGTAGCAGGAAAGAACTGTTAACAAATCCATGAATTAATTTCCTATTTTGTATTTGTATAGGAGATATAGAAAGATAGTGGGGGAGGTGGTGGTACATAGATAACTGGACTTGGAGTAAAAAAGATCTGAGTTCAAATCCTGCCTCAGAAACTGACTGGCTGTGTGACCCTAAGCAAGTCAATCAACCACTGTGTGCCTCAGTTTCCTCAACTGTAAAATGGAGTTAATAATAACATCTAATATGCAGAGTTGTTGTACAAAAGCAAATCAGAATGTACTAACAGTGCAAATATTAAAGTGATATATAATGATGATGGTGGCAATGCAAATTTTGTGAAGACAAAGCTCTATCACCCTCACCACCACTAACACCAATTACTGGACCAATTGCTGTAGATAGGCAGGTGACCCAGCCTAGCTGGAGGTAACACTGAGTGAATGGCAAAGGTGGTATGTTCAAGGTAGGTCAAACCACTACCACTATCTTGACTTTCCCTCATACTCTTGAGGCATCTCTAGACTCATCAGCCCTTCTTCCAGCTAGACATTCTTCATCAACTCATGAAGAAGCTCAACCAGGTAATAGGCTGTCCCAGTATGCATAACTCCTTCCTCCATAACCACACCATCAATGATCCAGAACAGAAAGTTCTCAGTAGAAAGTTTTTGGTATTTTCAAATGGTTCAACATGTAAAGTATCATATTTATAAGCCACAATTTATTTGTTGGGCTAATATTATATTGTAAGAAATGAGGAAAATGATAATTTCAAAGAGTTATTGAAAGATATGTGAACTGATGTAGAGGGAAGTGAGCATACCAGATAAACAATTAATAATATATTATTAATTAATAATTAGTATTAAAGACTTCTGAAGATTTGTACAAACTGATAAAGAATGAAATAAGCAGAACCAGGAGAACAATTTATACAATAATAACACTGTAAATACAAACAACTTTGGAAGTTGTAAGAACTATGATCAATGGCAATGATTAACCATGAATATAGAAGGTACATAATGAAGGATATTATCTACCTCCTGCCTGGGAGGTGATAAATTTAGGGTACAGAATAAGAACTGTCATTTTTGTACATAACCAATGAAGGGATATGCTTTGCTCGACTGTGGATATTTGTTACAATGAATCCCTTTTTCCTTTTTTTTTTTTTAAATGGGGTAGGTGGTAGGCAGGAGAGAAAACAGATATCTGTTAAAAAATAAAACTTTAATTAAAAGTCTAAAGTGGATATGGTTTTATCGATGGAAATGATGGGGGTGAAGATGTATTATCATCGGCCTTACTGTTGTACCCTAAAGACCTGTGGGTCTTTCCATTTGCCCCATAATGTTCAACACATTGTTCGGCACACAGTAAATGTTCAATAAATGGTGTTTTGTTTATTCATTCAAATGGTCAAATGGATCTCTGATTTCATCAAATTGGAAGTTCCCTTCACCAATGAAGATGACAATCTACACATGCTTGCTCATTTTGTGTAGCCTATCCATGTTCTTCCAAAACTCCCATAAAGGAAGTCTACCCAATGTGCTTGAAGCCTTCCTGGCCATCTCCTAATATCACGAGGGTGCAGTGTAGCACTCTGACAGTCCATCTGGCTCTTGCCACATGACCAAACCATTTTCCCTTTCTGTTATAAAATTCCTGCTGATGTTCTTTATTCTTATTCTTTTTCAGGGTTTCTTACTTAAGATCTATTGTAGCATACTCAGCTACAAATCCATTTACTACATGCCTTTCTTTCTGATGCTCATTTTTAGTTCTTCAGAAACAGTGGTGTTTCAAGGTCTCCTTGCCATCTAGAAACACCAGTGAAAGAGAGATCATTGCTACTACGGGAAGCTTAGGGTCAGTAGAAGTGTTTTATAATTCCCTAGAAGCAGTGCAGCACACTCATCTTCCTTTCAATTCTGGGCCCAGCTCATTTTCTATCTGTATTGCCAGTACCAGATTGGATAAAGTCTGTAAGGTAGACATCCATTTAAGTCCATATTAAATCTGGGCAATAGACCACCTTCATGCATTTGGTTTCCTGTGTGAAAGAACATACCAAACTAATGTGTTACCAGTCTCTTCCAGGAGGTTCTGCAGTTTCACAAAACTTCTCCAATTGTTCATCATTATGTAGAGATGACCCTGGTCTCTCCCAATCTATGCCAGCCAATCTCAAGCTCTGGCAGGTTCTGCCATGCTAAAAAGTCTTTGATTATCGCCCTGGGGACATACAGAGTCTCTTTTCTGAGGACTAGCCTGGCTAATGACAAAGAAGTCTATTACCAGGAGGCTGACCGTCTGGTGATAAAATGTTTTTTGGCCATGGAAAGCCATTCAGTCATTTGTTATTATTAATATAGTGAAGAATACTCATTTGTAAAGAATCGGTCCAATGTTTTGTTTCTCTCGGTCTAATTCCTCTTAAATATGACAGCTAGTTAAATATGTGAAGATAGCTATCATAGCCTACCTATGTTCCTTTTCTCCAGCATAACCATTTTCAGATGTTTGAATGAGTCCTAATACGGCGTGATCTCAAGACCTTTCCCTAACCCTATTGCCTTCTGCTGAACACTCTCCAGTTGATCAATTTCCTTCCTAAAATTTGGCATCTGGACGTAGTGCTCCAGATGGATTCTGACCATGGCAGAGTAGTGGGAAGCATAATTCTATTTAGATTTAGCTCTTTTCACTGCCATGCCATATTGTTGACTCCTATTGAGGCCCCTGAAAACCTCTGAGAACCCAAATATTTATCCCCAACAAAATGTGAATAACTGTCAGTAACAGGATGTGCCTTAGTGGCAAGGTCAGCTTTCCTCTGGTACCTTCTTCTGCTATCCTGACTTTGACCAATGGTTGAGTCTTGACCATAGACTTCTATCACTGGTTGGCTTCAGCTTACTGATCTATCTTGACCTTTGACCTCATTAAATTCTCTAAGCCTAGATTCTTGCAATTTGTTCCTGTCCATCCCACTGTACTTTGCCTTACTTTTCCATGTTTGGTGCCCTCCATGTATAGTCCAAATGTAATATTGTTTAATTCAGATGGTTCGGTTCACTCAATATTTGTCTTTTCTTTCTTTTTTTAAAATTAGCAACAAACAATAATAGCAATAACAAAATAAAATATTTCTGGAGCACAAGTGCATAACCATTTTGATTTTCATATCTAAGCCTGGCAAATTTGTGAAACAAACAAATTCTGCCTTTAGTCCCACTCTCACTCCTCCTTCTATTCCTACCTTCTGAATTAAGACTGATTTAAAGTCTATATTCCTTTTGCTCCCTTTCCCATTATCCCTCACCTTTCCCCATAGGCAGCCATTCCAGCTGTTCCTTAGCACGAGGTACTGTTCCTTTGGTCTAGCATACTCACAATACACCCTTGTTAGCCAGGACTTGTTCTTTTCCATATTACAGTGTATTTGTTATGGATCTCAGCAGCTCAGGGCTGGCCCTCTGTGCTTCTGGCACATCAACTGGCTCACCAGATAAACAAATCCATGCTACTGTGCTCTTGGGAGAGGATGGCTCCCAGGTAAAATATTTGTACTGTAAATGCACAAATTAAAATGTGTATTTTAAAAATGGCCTTCTGAGTGTGAAACTCCCCCAAGCCACAACCTCTGTTGTGTAGTCCAGTGGTCTCAAATTCCAATTTCTTACAAAAATCTCTTGATATGAATCATGTATTAGATTAATTTGACTCAATTAAAAAAAACATTCATGAAGTACTAACTGTGTGTAAGGCCTGGTATCAGCTACTGGGAATGCAAACACAGAAAATGAAATAGTTACTGCCCTTAAGGAGCTTATATTCTACTGGGGGTTATAACATACATACCTAGTATGTATATAAGAGTACAAACTAATTTCAGCAGGAAATAGTACTAACAACTGGGGTGGGGAGGGGGGATCTGGAAAGGTCTTGCATAGGAGAGCCTGAGCTATTCTTGGAAGGAAGTTGGGGATTCTGGTGAGGAAGCTATGCCTTCCAGACATGGGGGGGGGAACCTATATAAAGACAGATAGGCAGGAAACAGGATGTTTTGCAGGGAATCACTAGTTAACCAGAATCAGTTTGGGAAAAACAGTGAGAACCAGAAGAATTTGGGATTAGTACTGTCTTTCTTTCTCATTACAAAGACCTGGCAATAGGTTCTACCTCTGCCTGAACAAAGGACAGCACTAAATTCCTCATAGGGGCTTTGTGATTCAAGGCTCCTTTTGACCCCTGAACCTATTACAGACATTAAACCGGTGAATTTCTAGCCCAGCTGTATAGTAATGTTTGACACTGATAACCTGCTGTAAAGTTCACAAAGTCCTTTATATATAATTTGCATTATCTCATGTGAGCCTCATAACAACTGTGTGAAACAGCTACTACAGATATCACCATTCCCATTTCACAGATGAGAAAATGCAGAGAGGTTAAGTGAATTGCTAATGGTCATGTAACTAGCTAGTGCTCTATGCAGAATTCAAATCCAGGCCTCTTCTTAGTCCCAGTCTGCTCTTTTATGATGGGTTCTTCACATTTTGGGGGGTCATGGTCAATGGACCCTTTCTTGGAATAATGTTTTTAGACACATAAAATAAAATACATAGCATTGCAGAGGAAACCAATCACATTGAAATAGTAACCAACATATTAAAAGTGAAATCAGTTTGTAGACCTTAAAAATCCTACACAACTTGCCTGGTATGGTAGTGTCATGGCAGGCCAGTAAAGGGGCATTTCTAGAAGCATGCCCTTTCAGGGTCCTCCAGATCTTGCTGCTTGAGGGTTGGGGTTTCAGGCATTTACTTCAGTGATGACTTTGATTTTTTCTCTTATTAATATGCAATCTGTCTTTGGCCACATGGCAGAGAGACTAAAGGCACCATTTCCACCCTAGGTTTGCTTGCCTTCACTCTGGCCCTTATCTCTAGGTTTTGATAGATAAATAAACTAGGCCTCTATGCCACTTCTTTGGCATTTCCAAACCGTGCTATAGCTTCCTGCCTTTATAGCTCCCTTGATGCTTTGATTTTTCTTATTAGACAGTAAGCTCCTTGAAGTCAGTGTTTTTGTATCACCAGTGCTGAGCACATCTCCTGGCACATAGTAAGTACTTTATGAATAGTTTATCCTCTCTGTCTGTCTCTCTCTCACTCATAGTATCAGGATTAGAGGATTTACCAAAAACTTGAAGGAATCCTGGCTTCAAAGACTGTTGCATCCAGCCCCTTTAATTCTGCTCTCCTCTCCTCCTCACCCATTTTCTCATCACTTTTCCTCCCTCCAGAAAAAAACTGTCCCCAAGTTAAATAGCAAAGCAGGAACCTGGTATAGGAGGGCCTGGCTCCCTTGAGCTTTGCTGGTGGCATTTTGAGTGGGCCACTGCTTGTGCTTTTCTAAAGCATGAGCTGAGGGAAGGGGGCGATTCTTTTCCACTTGGAATTATTTGTTGCCGGCTTGGTTTCAAGACAAAGTTGGCTGCTCACTGAGGTTAGCCCTGGCAAGAGAAAGCATAGGCCTTACAGGCCTCTGCAGAATGCCACATAAATGAGATGTGTGGCATGAAGAGAGGATTCAGTGTTGGCTGGCTGTCTACATGGACAGGGAACAAAAATTGACAGCTGCCGTGCTCCCTGCATTTATGCAAAAGAAGCACACACTGACAAATTAAATGTCCTTACCAGGTCTCCCATGCTTCCTCTTTCTCCCCTGAGGAGAAGCCTATAGTAGCTCTTGGAGAACGAGAGAATTGTTCTGGTCTTAGCCATGAACAAATGGGAGCAGTTCAAGGCTAGACTTGATGAGGGAGGTAATCCATTCCAATCCCCTCATTTAACAGATGAGGAAACTGAGGCCCAGGGAGATTAAACAATTTGGCCAAGGTCACTCAAGTATTCAATGTTCTGCTATATTCCTAATTTGTTGTTTAATTCTTTCATTCTGTTTTAGTTAGTTAGATGTTCTCTATGAAACCCATTATGTTTTCTTCAAGCTTTCAGGAATCTTCTTCATTTTAATGTAAAACAACCAGAACAGTAGTATATTGCATGCGTAAGAACCTTTTCCCATTTCCAAAGGTCTTGCTACTATGAACTTTGGGAAGAAAGTTGTACACGTTTATACATGTTTTGTAGATGATAAGGAAACCAACATTCAGGAAAGTTAAATATGTTTATGTTAACTTCAGGTATTGTGAAAACACCAGCAGTTTGAATGCTCATATGATCAGCATAAACTTGTTTAGTACTTGGAACAAATCCACCCATGACCATTACTTAGAAATTCCACCATCATGATGCCCATCTACTGGGGAATAGCTGAACAAATTATGGTCTATGAATGTAATGGAATATTATTTTGCTGTAAGAAATGATGAGCAGGTGGATTTCAGAAAAACCTGGAAAAACGTACATAACTGATGCTGAGTGAAGTCAGCAGAACTAAGAAAGCATTGTAGTGGTGGCTAGATGGCGCAGTGAGTAGAACGCTGGCCCTGAAGTCAGGAGGACCTGAGTTTGGATCTGGTCTCAGACACTTAACACAAAAAAACTAGCCTTGTGACCTTGGGCAAGTTGCTTAATCCCAGTTGCCCTCTAAAAAAGAAAAAAAAAAGCATTGTATACAGTAACAGCAACAATGTGCTATGATCAACTTTGATAGATTTAACTCTTCTCAACAGCACAATGATTTAAGACAATTCCAAGAGACGCATCATGGAAAATGCTATTGGCATTCAGAGAAAGAATTATGGAGTCTGAATGCAAATTGAAACATATTATTTTCTCTTTTCTTTTCTTTTTTTTCTTTTTGGAGGGGGGAAAGCAGGGCAATTGGGGTTGTGACTTGCCCAAGGTCACATGGCTAGTAAGTGTTAAGTGTCTGAGGCTGGATTTGAACTCAGGTCCTCCTGACTCCAGGGCGAGTGCTCTACTCATGGCGACAAGTAGCCACCACCCCCTTTTTTTCTTTCTCATGGTTTTTCCCTTTTGTTTTGATCCTTATTTCACAATATGAATAATGTGGAAACATTTTTAATATGATTGTACATGTATGACCTCTATTAGATCTCTTGCTGTCTTGGGGAGGGGGCAGGGAAGGGAGGGAGGGAGAAAAAAATTTGGAACTCAAAATCTTATAAAAGTGAATGTTGAAAACTATATTAAATGTAATTGGTAAAAAATAAAATACTATTAAAAGTGGAAAACAAACAAACATAACTCACCCATCGAGAGAATAACCTAGATAGTCTATCCAGACACAATCTATCCAAGCCAGAGAGACCTGTGAGTGATATACGGTCAACTCTAAATTGTCCAATTCTGAACTGAATTCACCATTTTGGATATAGGTTTCTACATATAACCCTTCAGTCAGGATCTGAGTATATACTCAAGGAATGCAAGTTATTTTTGCCCATTAGCCTCAGGCAACCACTATGAGGTAAACCTTTTTATCCCTATAAAACTCAATGTATAAGGCATTCTCAAATCTAATATATCAGATTCTGCATGCTATTTCTCCTTTCCACTAAGGAAATAGAAATCAAATGAAGAAGGACAAAAAAAATCTAACTGTAATTTTTCATATCTTGGAGCATGTGGAGAGCTGGTTTCACTTGTGATTGGGTATTTGCCTCTAAGAATCTGGGGCCTACAGATGGAAAAACCTGACTCAGAGATGGAATCCTTGCCTCATTTGAGGTAAGGAAGTGCTTTGATGGACAACTTGGAACAATTGGGAAACATATGTTTTCTTAAACAGAAGGAGAGAAGAAAGAGAGCTTCCAGAAGAGATAGGACATAGAGGAATTAGGAACATTACCCTCTCTTTTCCATTCATTTTTCTAGCTTCCCTTTCTTGGCCTGGAAGGGTACTGGTTATAGGCTGTAGAACTCTACAGTGCTCCTATGTTTGATAAAATAGGAAAACATGGTACCACCCCAGGGGGTAGGCATGATAAAACTTATGTGTGGGTACCTCCATGATGACTCCAGGGACAGGCTTCAGTTTCCTTGTATTCTCTTCTCTCCCCCACTTTCTTCACTCTTACCTTCCTTCTCTTTTCTTCCTCCCATTTATTTTAACCTTTTGACCATCTAGCTCCATCAAAATATCATCATCTTTTCTTTTTTTCTCCATCTCAAATCATATTTTCCTCCAAAGTAAAATCCCCAAACAGAGAAACTCAGTGTTATTTCCTTTGGGTCAATACTGAAGTAGTGCCTCACTAGAAACTAGGGAAGGGCATTTTACTTATTGAATATGTGATCTTGCCCTCAACTACCTGTAGTAAATTTTGTCTTGAACTCCAACCAAATAAGATTCCCAGGACTCTGATTTGCTAGGTTTAGAAAAAAAGTTGCATGAAGTTATGTTGAAATAAGATCATGTAAAACAAAAGTAATTTGTCTAGGGTCAATGTACAGAGAAAATAGTTGTGGGCATAATTAGGTTCTTGTGTATATTACTAGGTCCTACGTCCATGGACTGTTCAACTCATACAAAGTTCCTATGCTTTGAATGGAAGGAACATTTGACTAGATAGTTTTGTAGCTCCTGGTCCTACAGTCATGAAAGGGCTCACAAAGGTTTGGGAGGTTACGACTTCAAAGTCTGGCATCAGATGACCCAGTGGGAAAACCTCAATATTTGTAACAAGACTGTTGTGCTAATACCTCCAAACCTAGCATCACCTGGAGGGAAGAGAAAAGCTCCAGTCTCAATGTTTAAGAGATATGGCATGGTATGACACAGGGCAACTGGGTGAAACTCCTTAGCAATACGATCATTTCCTTCCCCTTGCCTTGCTCTTCAGTTGGTATAAAGACTCTGAATTCTTACCCATGTAGCCCATAAGCCCAGCATTTCCTACTCCCATTTTTTGATCTCATGGTTTCCAATGAAATGCAGGCTGCCACCACTTGTTGGTTATCAGAGATTTGATTGCAATTACAGGCAAGGCCTACAATTTCCAAAAGCTATGCCTAGGGGATTGTGAGTGAGTGGCAAGGCACCATCCTCTAGGTAACCCTTAACTCCTATTCAAGATTGCTTCAAGCCTATAATAGTTCCTAAAGAGAAATAATTGTCACCTCTTCAGTCAAGTCCCTTTAACATTAATGAATCACTATTTTATATATAAACTAAGCTACTTTAACTTAGTTTACTTTGAGCTTTTCCAGTCCTAAAAATTAGCAACAGTCTATTGCCATTAGAAAGAAACCAAAGGACCAGATGTGTTTAAAGCAAGATATTAAATGCATTGTCAGTTCTGGGAGATACAGA
Source organism: Petaurus breviceps papuanus (assembly GCF_028583685.1). NCBI lineage: Eukaryota > Metazoa > Chordata > Mammalia > Diprotodontia > Petauridae > Petaurus > Petaurus breviceps. Next base: position 5,020,311 of record NW_027187376.1, read on the forward strand.
AAGAATATTATCTGCTAGAATTATGACTGATAACTAGTTATTATTTTGAACCAAGTTATTAAGAATAGATTCCCTTGAGTGTTAGGCAGGAATTCACTACTTTATATCACTAAGGTATAAATTGAAGTAACTTTCCCAAATGCCTATTTTGAAGGAGGTGGATTTCCTTTATAAGAGAGACAGGGTGATGGAGTGGCTGGAGGGCTGACTTTAGAGTCAGGAAAAGATTGATTGAAGCTCTACCCCTGGCACATACTAGCTGTAAGCCACCTAACCTCTCAGTGTCCAAGGGAACTCTTAAGACTAAGTTATAAATTGTATTGGAAAGACAACTTTGAGAGACATGGGAACTCTGATCAACACAATGACCACTCACAATTCTAGAGGGCTCATGATAAAGCCTGTTACACTCCCTCTGACAGAGAGGTGATGGCCTCAGAGTGAAGAGTGAGACATATACACATAAATATATATACATATATACATTGTATATATGTATATATATATGTATATATACATACACATGCATACATAAACACATACATCCATATGTATGACTTGGTTGATATGAGAATTTTTTGACTGTACATGTTTGTAAGAAGGTCTTTATTTTTATTGCTTTCTCAATAAGGTTGGGAGAGAGGGGAAGGAGCACAGAAAGAATATTGACTTGAAAAAAAATAAAATTAATTAAAAAAAAACCCCTCTAACTTACAGAGGAATTACTGATCTCATTTAGTGAATGGGGTTTTTACACTGAGAGTTCCCTAAACTGATGAAATCATAGCTCTTTATTTTTAAAAGTGCACCACTAATTTGGGAAAACTTGCTCAACATTCCAAAAATCAGTGAAGAGAGAAAACAATCCTAATTTGTCAAATGAAGAAGAAAGTTGAGACTTTAATATCTGTCTATACCACCAGGTGTGCCTTCTTCACCTACTTCTAAGAGAAATTTAGACTTGGTAATTATACCCCAGTTTGATTAGCAAGTAACATATCTTTGTTAAATTAGCAACATAAAACTAATGTGTTTGAAGTTGAGAATGTAGATAAATTAAAAAAGAAATGTGTGGATTTGAGCAAACAGAAGCACAACTATTCCCTTTAATGTTTGAGACAAAAAAAATGATGTAGGAAATTGTAGTTTGTGGCTTGTTAATATAAGTGTTTATAGTTACTTTATATTGACATAAACTTTATATCATTCAAGATCATCCTGACCCCCATTTTTGGAATCAATGAGATGTCTTTGAAATTGTCTTTCATAGTACATTCTTTCATCATGAGCTATTCTTGGCATCAATAAAACTATTGGATATGGAGACTTGCCAGTAAACATTTAATTTTAAGTAAGTACTGCCATATCACTAGCTACCTGCCCAAGAGTAACTGGGAACAGAATTAAATTAAAATCAAAGACAGGAGCCCAAATCTGAAACTTATAAGGTTGTTTTTTTTTTCCAAATGGCCTCATGAAAATGCAAATGGCCAAATACAATTGAATATTTTAGCAATTGAATTAATGTGAGCAGAAAATGGGTGATAAGGCTTCTTGAACGTTCTAAGAAGAATTTCACAGCTGGGGAGGAGTTGCATTTATAGTGGTATGTTTATTAGATTTTTAATTAATTGAGAGGGCACAAAAGTATAATACAAAATTCCAGTGCCGATTGGAAATATGCAGTGTGTCCTGCAACTGATTGTTTAAATGGTTGAGGGTAAAGAAAACCTCAGTGGGAAGTTTGCACACAAACTCATTGATTTAATCTCTCCTGATTTTCACTCATTTCTTCCTTTTCAGTCAGCTTGATTGTGTAGGAGAGTTCCAATCCTTTTGTAAACATGGAAGTTAAACAAAGAACTGGGCTTTTCCCCCCCTTTTTATGATGTTTTTCCTAAATTATAAGTAGTAGATAGAAGAAAAGAAACAAAATGAAACAACAAACTATGGGCCCAAATTTACCTTCCATGTTATATCAATGGTAGGAATTTCGATGAAAAGAGGGTTTTTTTGTTGTAGTTTTTATTGTTTTGAGGGTGAATATGATTTTTAGGGAGATACCCAGCTATCGTGTCAATTATGGCATAGTGGGTAAAGTACTATGTTTGTTGACAGTCTGAAGAACATGGTTTCAGATCCTTCCTCAAATGCTTAGTCATGTTGGCAAATCACTTAATTGTTGTGTGCCTTAATAGTTGTGTGCCTTAATCATTGTGTGCCTCATCTAGGACTTGTCCACCAAATTACACTCAAATGATGTACTTGGTGGAAGAACCTTCTGTACCAGAAGTTTACAGATCTTCCTCTTATTTAGGGAGACAGTCAAGTGGCTTATTATACAAATTTAACAATCAGTCATACTTAGAAAACATTTGATGTCTATATAGCTAAAAACTCAGTTATTAAGTACCAGTTCTATTATCAGACTTATCTAGACCCTTTCTTATTCTCTTTCTCTGCACCAGCTCTGTGACTAGTTTTCTTCTAATTAAAATATCCATCAGAGTGTAGTAGAGATAAGAGATATAAGACAAAATCTAGTTTAAATGAAACATTTGGTTGGGAAAAAAGCAAATGTTGGTTAAATGCATTTTGTTTTCTGTGCTTTCCATTTTTTTAAGGAGTCATTTTTCTTCAACCACCACAAAAAATGGGCAGTTGACAATAGATCCCATTGATAAGGCCCGCTTAAATGCCTTGACAGCTCCTTCCCTGCTCTGCCAGGATGGAAATGACTTTTTATCAAAGTGTTTCATGCTCCTTTCAAGCACTTGTTACATTCTAATTTGTGTTATATTAAGGTACATATGTTATGACCCCCTACTGTATTATAATCTATGATGTTTGGACTAATGTATTTCTCATCTTTGTATTTCCCCCAGCATGAAAGGGAACATGGTGTCATAGAGTTCCATATTTAGAGCTGGGAAGACCTGTGCTCATCCCACCTCTGACACATCCTGGTTTTGTGACTACTGGAAAGTGATTGAATCTTGCTGAGACTCTCTAGTTGCTGTATTATATATCCTGGGGGAAGATCTTCCCCAAACTGACATCACAGGTCAGTGATGTATTGATTTCCTTGAACACAATATACATAACTTTTAAGTGCTTAGATGAAGAACTGTAAAATAGAACTAGGAAATGCAAAAAACAAACAAAAAAATACAGGGGTTGGACAGGTCACTTTTAAAGAAGAGGAAGAAAGGATAAAGATCAATAATTCTTATAAGATGATACAGGAATAAGGAATAGGGATCCAGATGACACCTTTAAAGTGAGGAAATGTCCACTTTCCCCCAAACTCTATCTAGATATATACCCACCTTTATCCTCCATGAATCTTTGCCTTAGACATAGATGTTCCAAAAGTTTTAGTGCAATTTTAAGACATTAAAGTTTAAATTTTCACTGAGACTTTTGGGATACCCTATAGAATTTAAATTCTTTCCAGACCCTAAGCCTAGGCCTAATGTATTTATTTTACTTAGAATGACATGGGTTAATAAAGTTTATTATGGGGTCAAAGTACTTTTAACTAGGGTAAGATGCAAAAAATGGCTAGGATATATGTGAATCTTATGTGAATTTTGGTAGGCAAATTTAAGATCGCATAAAGAAAAGAATTTAGAATGGAATTTATTTAAAAAAGAGACCCCAAAGACTAAATGTCATTCGTTGCAATTTTATTATCACCAGAGAATTTTAAATTTTTTTAACTAACCCTAAAAAGAAATGCTAGAGGTTCTGACTTTGTCTGACTGTCTCTGTCTCTCTGTTTCTCTCTCTCTCTCTCCCTCCTTCCCTCCCTCCCTCTCTCTCTCTCTCTCTCTCTCTCTCTCTCTCTCTCTCTCCCTCTCTCTCTCTCTCTCTCTCTCTTTCTCTCCTTCCCCTCCCTCCCTCCTTCTTTTTCTCTTTCTCCTTTCCTCCCCTCCCTCCCTCCCTCTCTCTCTCTCTCTGTCTCTCTCTATCTCTCTGTCTTTCTCTCCCCCACAGACTAAATATAATGATGCATATAAATGTCTTTGCATATGTGTATATAGAATGGTTTGGATTTCTAATCTTATTAACATAATATTCTCTTGGTATGGAAATGCTGTCAATGCATAGCATCACCTACATTACAAAATTTAGAATCTTTAAAGAGTTGATTGGAGCACACAGAGGTTTAATGGATTGACCATGGTAACAGAACCACTAAGTATCAGAAGCAGATCCTCCTGTCTCCCAGGTTGACTATTTATCCACTACAGAAGTATCAAATTTGGCATCAGTTTGCAACACCCCCTCCTCTACCCCTCCAACCAGAACAAGATTAAAATATAATTGGGAAATGTTTATCAAAATAAATAGAAATACAATACAACATAGATAATGTTAAGTCATGGTTTTCTAAGTGAAGATGGATGCCTTCAGGGATCTATTCCTAACAGAGTTCGATACCACTGTACCACACCATGCTACCTTTCACTAAACACCATCATAACACAGATAAATGAATGGAACATTCATCTCACATGAGTCTCCTTGCACTCTATATACAAGTATATTAAGTTTCATACTGCAATGTAAGAATAAGGCATAGTAAGAGTCAGTAGCTTTTAAAGGTGATCCTTTAAACAGGTGATCCACTGTTTCTTGGACAATTCTGAGTCAACTTTGGAGCTTTCTTGTTAGGTTTCCTCTTAAATTACTCCAGAGGAAGAGGATTGAGCATGGAAAGTTAAGAGTCCTAATGTTTGCTATGGTAGAAAGGACAGATTTATGCATTTATTTCATATCTGCACTGCTCTGGGCCCTCAGCAAGTTATACATAAAGAAGTCAGAAAAATCAGTCTCTATATATTAAAAGGAAATTATTTGCCAGCAGAGATGATCAACAGTTACTATGTAAACAGAAAAATTGTAAAATTTAAAGGAAATGTAGCAAACATTGTTATTTCCCAACTAAAATACTAAAATAATTTGCTTCTGTACTGAGTTAAAAGACAGAATTTTTTTTCCATTTTGTGGTTAAAGAAAATGTCTTCCCATCTGATCCAAGGAATTGTTGGACCTAATTATGGGCCTAGTCCTACTACTGATTGATCTTTGTTTCTGACCTGGGCTAGTTCACCCCTCCTTAGGAATCCTCGTAGCCCATAGACTCACCATTTTAATGCTGAACTCAGTGCAGATACCCAATGGGCAAAGCCCATTATAGCACTAACTCTTGAGTTTAGGAGATTCACCAGCCTCTGCCTCCCTAGTACCTGGGACTATAGGCACGCACCATCATTATTGCATGGTAGAACTCTTGAAACTGGGATTTTCATTCATGAGAGGATCACCTTTCCTTTTGCTTTTTGCAAGTCACCATCTCTTCTCTAACCCTTCCTGTTGTGCTGTTTTCTTTTCCATCTATCAGATCAAGAATGAATGTCTGCCCTGGAATCCATTAGTCATTCATGAGAATACTCTTGGGATGCACTGTTGTTTATAACATGACAATTTTAACCTCTAAAAAAACTGGTCTAAATTAATTATTCCTGATATTTAAGAAAAGTCAGAACTTACTCATCTTTATAGTATCACTGTGTTTTCCCATAAATTCTGGTCATTTCTTTTCTTTAGTAGCAAGGGAAAGTACACATCACAGGTTGTCTTTGGATTCTCTCTGCCCTATCCAAGCGATTTGTTGCCTGAAAAGTTTTAGGAACCGCCATTTGAGATAGTTCATAGCTCACCATCAACAACATTCAGGTGGAGTTTGTCAGGGATAAGAAATACCTAATTAAATCAAGTCTAAAACCTAGTTCTAACCTTGCAACAACAAAAAATTTCTACTAAGTTGGTTTAATTGAAGTTGAAGTATCTATTCTGACAAGTGGAACTATCCAATGGAATAACTCAAATGATTTGGAATGCAGTGTGACCCCTTTGTAATTGTAGGGGAACAGAGCTAATTCTGTTAACAAGCCTGGACTTTTTCTGTCTGGAGTAATGTTTAGCATGATTTCATTGTATGTACATCTATGCACTAATGTATTATGTTCTAACAGGACCCTTGGGTGCCTCATTCTTTTTCTGAGTATGTTTACTCTTTATGGATTCATATTGTGACACAGAAGGATAGGTGTGTTATCCTTGAAAACGAAGCAAACTTAACTGTGAGAATCCTAGGGGAGAACAGGTTCTTTTGGGGCCTGCTCACACAGCTGCTTCCAGGAAAGACTGTCTTTCAGTTAGATAGTTATCAATCCTATTTTTAAAGCTCGCCTATGTGGCTGATTATTTGCTTCTTCTATCCTCAGAGGTAATGAAAAATAACAGGTCTCCCTTCCCCTTAGAATAACCCTTCATGTGCTTGAAGACAGTAAAATCTCTCTTGAGCCTTTACTTCTTCAGATAAAATTATTCTAACTACTCTAGCCAGTCCTCATAGGTCCCATTTTTCAATCCTGAAATAATATGGCTTGTTCTCTTCTGGACCCTTTCCAATTGTTTCACATTCCTCTTAAAATATAGTCTCAAATTAGATATCTTAGCATATGCTGGATGGATTAAAACTATAAGCCGATACAAATTTATTTCCCTAGCCAACTCATAAAGAGAAGGTCCCTATTACATTACAGGTGAATTGGATTAGTGAAAGGCGGAAAAACCAGGTGAGTAATTTATTATTCAGCTCAACCAACTACTTTATCTTGATTCGATGGTCTTGCCAATAAAGGAGGAACACTATTGAAACAAGCAAGTTTCCCCTGGCTAAAAATGCCTTCTTAAGTGGTCTGGGAAGATAATAGGTCACAAAAATAATTGTAAGGAACTGCCAAAGCTGTTTTTGTTTTAGCCCTAATTAAATAGCTTTAGTCCTCTTTGACTGATTATGGCTCTGCAAAAGAAAAGATTGATCATGGAGCTATCATGACCCACTCCCTTGAAATGGAAAGCATGCAAATTTTGGAAATTAAAACAAGAATGTTAACTGGGGAAAGATGAACATCCTTATACTGAACCTTGGGCATCACAAATGTGATGTTATGGTGATTTCAACACGTTGAAAAAAGAAGTAGCTTTTTCAGGGAGTTATTAGTACCAAAGGAATAAATACCTTTTAAAAAAAGGTTTAAGTATTATTTATTTCATTTATTTATTTGTAGCAAAGGGGTAAATGAAGACTGACTCTTGCATCTTATGTAAAGGCTACTAATAGGAAAGTGGGCATAGATATTGCTAGACAGAGATTTTGACTTAAATTACTAACATAGAGTGTGTGGAAGGGAGGGACATACCATTGGCTTGTTCTCTTCTGGACCTGGTCCTGGGCTGCCATCCTTAGGACACCTGGAGATCTTTCTCCCAGTGCCATTTTCACGAAAACCACCCAGGGGTCATGAAGGTGAAGGTTAGCATGTACTGGTGTAAGTGGAATCCTCAGAGCTTCCTGCTTGGCTGGTGAACTTTCCCTAACCAGGTTCCACTCTGTTTACTCTGCCAGTATACTCTCTTTACATGGCACCTCTGTCTCCCCACCACAGAGGTTAAGCCAAGGTCTTTCTCTTCCCAGGGGTTCTTATATCATACCAGCATGTAAGGTATCTCCCTCAATCTACCTGGCCCTCTTTCCCTCAAATAAATTTGTCCCAGGTGCCAAAATTCCATTTATGTTGTTGGATCAATGCTCTGATGCATTATTGTAATGCTGACCTAGGTCCATTCTATGGGGCTATCTTATAGGCATCATTGCTTTATGTTAAGGTGTTTGGGGGAGGGAAGGGTTTGTGGTGGTGGTATTTTAATAGCTAACTCCTTTGAACAGGGTCCAAATTATGTGTCAAATTTCATTCTGTAGTTGTCAGAGAAGGGGTCACTTTACTCAAATGAAGATCTTAATAACATGAAACACTTCTTATTCTCCTTTAATTATGAATGCCCTTTAGCAGAAGTGATTTTAATATTTCTCTCAAGACTTACCTTTTGACCTAATGCTTTTTTCAAATGCCTGCAACAAAGTACCCTAACCTTTATTTCATGCCTTGTCCTGTGTTATATTATGGATCACTCCGAAAGAACATGAATGGTGTTGCCTCATGGCATCCATCAAAGAGACAGAAATGCAACCAGTAAGCAGGAGAGAATAGGACCTAGGGGCTGGATCTGTAATTTCACCAGTTTAGGGAATTCTCTGGTGAGGGAATGTCCTCCAGCAATGGAGGTTAGCACCTTCTCTTCAATTTAGAGTCTTGAAGAGTGGCCTAGCCTAGAGTTCTGAAGAAGTAACTTGCCCAGGGTCACACAGGCTGGATCAGAGCCAGGACTGGAATACAGATCTTCCTGTGTAGGAGGTAGGTTATAGAAGGATGTTATATTAGTGCAAGCTTTCTCCACAACCCCATCAAAAATATGATATACGAGACCACATGAAAAAATATCAATTCTCCTAGGTGGAAAGAGGCATTTCACATTTTGCAGATTTTGATTTTGGGGTGGAATGCAAAGATGAATCAGTCACATCTCCTTCAAAAAGCAGTCAGTAGAGCTCAACTCTCTAGTCTGGATAAGTGTGCATGTTGGGAAGGTTTTGACAGTACTTTGCTCTAACCCCTCCGTAAAAGCTAGTGTGGGATGGTCTTACCATTTTTGCAGACAGGACAACATTGTTCTGGTTCATAGACTGGGTTGACACATTCAGGAACTGCGCAGTCTGCTACAACACAGTGCACTTCGTTGCTGGGCTCACAGCGACACCATTCACATGGAGAGGGCTAGGAACAAATCTAAAATTAGCCCCTTTTCTCCTGTAGCCGAAACATTTGCACATTCACATGTTGTCAAAAGACAAAACATCAGTGTTTGTATTGACTTTACTACATTCATTCATTTCACCCTTTCCACCACCATTCACCCCACTGAAACCAAGCACAACACCTCGAGTAAGAAAGGTATCCTAAGCTGTCTCAAGTCACAATGTGTGGTCCTTTGCTGGCCAGACCTCAATCTGGTCTCATCAAAGGCAGCATGGTGTAATGGAGTCAGGAGAGACCTGCTTTCAAATCCTACTAGATATGTGGCCCTAAGCAATCCACTTATGCTTTCCTGATCTCAGTATCTCATCTGTGAAAATGAGAGGACTGAACATCGATCATCTCTAAGGTTCTTTCAGGATCTGATCTTTGTCTTTGGCTACCCTTATGTTCACTTTCATTCTTTTACAAGGTGGCCATCAGGGCACCTTGTTTGGGTTCCACTGGCAGAAGAGTTGTTTTCCTTGTTCTCACTACCCACCCTATTCTATTAAGTAGGCAGGGTGTGCCAATGGGGTAGGAATATGATACTGTAACTTCAATCGAAACCAATCTAGCAAGCATTTATTAAGTACCCATTATGTGTAAAGCACTGTGTTAGGCTCTTGGGATCTGAAGACAAAATTAACACCGGTTCCTGTTCACAAGCAGGAACATCCTTCTATTTCAGATGTAATAAGTCGACAATAAACAAATGTGTGACAATCTGAGGAGGAAGAGAACCCTAAGGAACTAGAAAGAGCAAAAGTTTCCCATAGGAGGTGGTACATGAGCTGGGCCTTGAAGGAAGGCAGGCATATTAACAGGCCCAGGTGAGGAAGGAGGGCATTCCAGTCCCGGTCTGTGCAAAAGAAAAGCTTACTGTATAAGGATTCTCATATATAAAGGAGGATTCTCATTTTATACCTAGAGAAAGAGTAGATTATGAAGAAACAAGATGGTTTTATTAAGCAGATAGACTTCTCCTCCACATACAGAATTTTTAGCAGGTTGTCACATACTAAAGGACATTTTTCCCCCATGTGAATTTTAGAGCAGTCTGAATTTCAAATTTGAATATCTTACTATAGCTTCTTTAAAGATTTAGTGAATTTCTTTCATCTTGCCTGCTTGCCTTTATGAAGGAACTAAAATGTATTGATTAAAAGGGCTACTGGTTAAGAGCCAAGGAGTATAGAATATATCATGACAAACTTGAGAAGTTATGAATTCAAATGAAAGAAAAAAAGATTAGCTGGAAACCATTATTCTTTTTGTAACCTGTTAAGATGTGGCTTCAGGATCTGGGCTTTTTCCTCATAGGAACTTTTAGTATCACTAATATGTAAAGTAGTGGCCAGTTTGGATCCTTATCTTCCTGCTGTATGTCTTGGCATTATTATTTGGGGGCTACCATAACCACAGGGAATTGTGACTACAGCCCTTGGTGGTGTCAGAGCTGTATTTTTCTCAAATCAGGCCATTCGGTCTGCAGGAAATTCATTCCCACTCTCAACTACATTAATTAAAACCCTCTCTCTTTGTCTCAGGGGCTGCTGTCTGTAAGTGATCCCTATCACCCCTCGTTTACCTGTGGCTCAGGCAATTTAGATAACATAGGCTCTCCTTAAGTGAGAGATGGCTGGGTGGGAGTGAAGGGGAGGGTGGAATCTTTCCATTTAATTATCTTCCTTTATTCATTGCAACTTTGATTTCTGTTTGAAGTGTTATAGCCTACATTTCATTTGTGGACTTTATTTTATTAAAAACATGAGGGGAAAAAAACCCAACAGTATCACAGCAAACAGAGAGGATTAGACACAGAATCAGTGGGAGAAAATATAGCTTCCCCTCCCCCATTTGATCAATAAGTTTATTGAACAGTACTGGTTAAGTCCTATGATGTATGTTGATTTTTATCCACATGCCTCAGAGGAGTCTACTTCATTTCTCTGATGGCTTTGGGTTTTCTGATGCACCGCTAATGTATAATTTACAAACAACATACAGACTTGAGGACTCTAGATTATCAACCACAGGGGGGAAAAAGAAAAAAATCTCCAAAGGAAAAAAATAATAGGAGGCATCCCAGAGTGTTGTGCTTTACTTCCAGTGATTGACATAAGTAGAAATCCTGACCCTTCCCCATTCCTCCCAACAATTCAGAAAGATTTTCCTTTTTTCCTTTTGTTAAATAAAAAATAAACTCATCTCTATTCCCTCTTCCATTCCTTGGAATGACAGTTTGATCTATCCTTCTGCCTACAATGATAGTGAAAAGATGTACCAGAATCACTGAATTACAGAATTTTAGAGCTGGGAGAGACCTCAATGTCCATCTAGCCCAAGAAGAACAAACCCTTCTAACATGTAGGGTGTCCCAAATGTCTTTGTGCTAAGGTTTTGCCTTGTATACCTGACAAGGGATCATTCAATCCCCTGCTTGAAGACCTCTTATAAAGGTGAGCCCACTACCTCTCAGTGGCCTATTCCACTTTTGGACAGTTTTAGGAGGAAGTTACTTCCAGTTAATTTTGCCTCTTTCAAATGGGCTCTTTCCTGTTTCCAAACAGAACATGCTATATATTGTTTTCCTTATGATAGCCTTCCAAATATTAAAAAAAATATATATTCTACTCCCTTCCTTGAGTCTTTTTTTCTGGTTAAACACCACAAATTCCTTTAACCATGTGGTCAAGTGTGTATAGCATAAACTCAAGTGTATTCAATATCCTTATCCATACTAGTTGCCTTTTTCTGGACAATTTCCAGGTTATCAATATTCTTGCTAAAATGTGCTAACTAGAATTGAATATAATGGTCCAGATGTGGTCTAACCAGGCCAGAGTAAAACAGAATCATTACTTCTAGAAGCTATGCTACTCAATGCCCTCGCTGTCTTGCTAACTAACCTTCTTGGCTTCCACAGCACACTGGTGACCATATTGAGCTTTCAGTCCCATTAAAACCTCTGGATCCTTTTCCACCACACTGCTGTCTAATCACGTCTCTCCCATTTTGATTGGTGAGGTGAGTTTTTTGAATTGTAATTTATCCCTTTTGTTCTCCTTAAACTGGCTCTTTGGTTTGTTCTCTGGCTATGCACAAGATTCTCCCTTTTAAAGTGTCATTGAAGGACATGCAGATCTGTATAGTCTGGAGTGGACTGGACTAGGAATGAAATTTGGATGAGACCTTTGAACCTTCAGCTGTGGGCTTTTCAATCTTCAAATAGCCTTTGAGAGAGCCTTTGAGCTGCAAAAGTTTCTGAGAAGGATCAGCAGTGCAGAATGGATACTGTTAGTGGAATTCATCATTTTAGTGTTTATTTAAAATTCATTTATGTAGGGAATTATTCATACCACACCAATATGATATTTATGTTACCTGGGACACTGAGATATTAAGAAATGGAACCATGGTGATAAGTAAATGAATTGGGATTTAGAGTGTCCTGGCACTGGATTTGAAGTCAAAGGCTGTTGTTTTTGTTCAGTCATTTTTTCAGTTGTGTCCAACTTTTTGTGACCCTATTTGGGATTTTCTTGGCAAAGATACTGGAGTGGTTTGTCATTTCCTTTTCCAGCTCATTTTACAGATGAAGAAACTGAGGCAAAGAGGGTTAAGTGACTTGCCTGGAGCCATATGGCTAGTAAGTGTCTCGATCTAAACTCAGATCTTCCTGACTCTTGGCCTGGCATTCTATCCATTGTGCCACCTAATCAGAAGATCTGGGTTCAAATACTACCTCTGCACTTCACTACCTGTGTGCTTTGGGGTAATTCATTTTGCCTTTCTGAGACTCAGTTTCTTCATCTGCCAAATGAGAGGGCTAGACTAGAGGTCTACTAAGTTTCCTTCTTTAAATATATGATCTTATGATGCTGTGACTTGCATGGGATCAAAGAGTTAATAGATATGAGACAAAATTTAGGCCCAGATCTTCCTAACTCCCAGGCTACTGACCTTACCTCTTAATTAATGCAAATGATTTTGCACAGTGGTCTATTGTTCATGTTCATAGTCATTGGTCTCTGTGTGAAGGAACTGAAGGGAGATGGAGAAAAAAAAATCCTATTGTACTGGAAGGGGCTATCACCCTTGCTAACTCTAGCTTATTTTCCACTGCCTTTTATACTTTCCATATGCATATCACAACATCATGAGTATTAATTGTCAGCAAGCTGAAGGATTTCACTACAGCAAATGGATATATCCAGCAAATTAAGAGGATTTAGCTAGAGCCAGCACTGTATGCACAGACAGGCTTTAATGATGCCTTATCTCTGCAAATATCCCTTGTGGAATTCACAGAATTCTGGACTCCTTTGAGGTTAACTGATGGCCAAATTTTTCTCTTGGGGCCTCTGGACCCTTAAGTCTGACAAGGACTGTTTGGGTGGTAGCTTACCTTCTAATCATCTGAGAAACACAAACACAGAGTAGGCCTGGATCTTCCCTAGGACACAGAATTCAATGGAAGCTGGCTATACATGCAGGAGGTCAGAATGGGGATCTGAAGAAACGTCTTGAAGAAAGTGTAAATTCAAAGTGTTGAGTAATTAACTTTATATCTGGATTTACCTTTAAGGAATAATTTCCTAGAATTCCATAATTTATACCATATGCCTCAGATAAATGCTGAAAAAGTGTTCACTTTTACCTATAGTGTCTTCTAATCTCAGCCTGGGATTGATTGGCTTTATTCGCTATACACTCTCCTCTATAAGGGACCTCATTTTGGCCCCTGGCCCTCTGATCTTGGGCTTTCCTTTCCTCTTGCTTGCTTTCATCTTATTCCTCCTAGTTATTTCTCTCTTTCAGACAACCTCTTTCACCTCAAACCTTTCTCTCTGACTCGGGCACAAAATCCTGTTCTTTTTAACCCTTTGCTTTATTTGGAATCTCTGTTCTCTCTCCTCTCTCCTGGACATGTCTCTCTTCCTTCAGCATTCTGGCGGTGCTGACTCTTCATTGTTCTCCTGCCCTGACTTCTCTCCCCTGGCTGTTCTGGTCTTTAGCTGCATTTCTAAGTAGCCATCACTCAAATGGTGAAAGGATCCTCAAAGATATCAGTGTGCTACCTTGCCAATTTCCAGAGGCATTAAGTTCAAACTTTAAAAGCCCCTCTACCTTGGAGTGTAAAACTCTGAAATAGTTGGTGTTCTAAGTAAATCTATAGCCTCTAAGCTCTTGAGCCGGTTACATTTTTTCTTTTTTTCCTTTCTTTTTGCTTTTTAAAAAATGTACTCTCTGATATGAAAGCCATATATTAGATCTGAAAACATACCAGAAAACCCAAAGGTTGTTTTTTTTTTTTTAAAGCTCTCTTCACAGGAGTTAAAGAATATAACATATGAATTGGTACTTAGAAAACTATTCTTATTGCTTTTAAAAAATGAATATAAAATTATGACTTGCACACATCCTGGCAAAATACAGACAGGATAAGTAAGATTATTAAATGAATGATTATTGAATGAAATAAATTCTGAAAATTTATGCAGAAATCATCTCTTTTCAAGGACTCTTGCAGAACATTTTTCTTTCTGAGCAAAGGAAATAAAAACAAAAATATTCACCCCCCCACCAACTTAACTTTTGTAATGCCTCATGGTAAATTTTAATCTCATTGAAATTGTTATTGATTTTAAAAATCAAATATAAAGGGATGATACATGCAGGGGAAACTTTAGATATATCAGTATCATTATAATTTTAACATGGTGATAAAATTATAATTAAAATGTTTCATAAAATAGTGACATGCAGAGGGAGCATGACATGTGCTTATCTATTATTCTTACTTTTTTGCTATTTTTCTAGAGGGGCGAAGGCAGGGCAATTGGGGTTAGGTGACTTGCGCAAAGTCACACAGCTAGTAAGCATTAAGTGTCTGAAGTCGTGTTTGAATTCAGGTCCTCCTGACTCCAGGGTTGTTGTTCTATTCACTGTACCACCTAGCCGCCCCATTTGTTTATTTTTCTAAGTACATATAACCTGCAAGTGGAGTCTAGGTCAAAATGGGCGAAAGGAACCCTTGGGTTGGTGGTGGACATTGGGAGACATTCTTTTGAAAATTTTTATTTGTTGCTCTTGCAAGGGTTAGGGGGGACTTTTTTCCCTGTAGTTTTGGCCCACTGTCTCTAAGTTTATATCACTGATTGGAAGAGTGAAAAAACTCTATAAAATCATGAAGGAAATCATTGATGGAATCTCATAGTCACTATATAGAACCTTTGCAAATTACTAGAGAGGACAAACACCAAAGACTTCTCAAAATGGGCAAATGGTAGGTGGATATAGGGGATTGTGAACTAGCTAACTTGATGGAAATCCCTAGCAACATTTGGAGAACATTTCATTTGATACATTGTTAACACTTAGGCAAGAATCTGGTGACCATAAAGAACCAATGTAAGTTACTAAGGATACCATGCTAAACTAGGTAGTTAACATTTGCCTGTGCATGTGCGTGTGCGTGTGTGTGTGTGTGTGTGTGTGTGTGTGTGTGTGTGTGTGTGTGTGT